>NC_088375.1:207685000-207982500 GCF_037993035.2 Macaca fascicularis | reverse complement strand
CATCTGTAATCCCACGTAATTGAGAGGCTGAGGTGGGAGAATCTCTTGAACCCAGAAGGTGGAGGCTGCAGTGAGCTGAGATTGTGCCACTGCACTCCAGTCTGGGTGACGGAGTGAGATCCCATCTCAAAAAGAAAAAAAAAAAGAAAGAAATCTGATTCTAAGAGAAATAGTCACCTGTCCCATCACGCTGCCTGCAGGTAGCAAAGGCAAGACACACAAACCACACTGTGTCCAACTCCAAAGCCTGCACCTTTGCCCCAAGGCCACGCTGCCACTTGACCCAATAGGAGTCAGTGACACAGGCCCATGGTCTCCTGGGTTTCTTCCCCTCAAGGGTGGCATCTGCCACTGCATGGGGGTCTCCACAGGGAGCTTTGTTCCAAGCAGCTGCTTGGAGCTCGGGGTCCTCCCAGCCCACCGCTCACACCCGGGCTCTGCTCCTGGGAGCCAGGGGTCCTGAACCCCAGTTCTGCCTTGCCTCGGCACTGGAACACGTTCGCCCCTCACTGCCTCTCCACACCCCATTCTCCCCATTTCCAGACCTGGCGGGGGCCTCAGGACCGCCAGGACTCAGGCCTGGTGAGCCTCCTACTGGGGCTGCTAAGGGGACTCCCTTTGAGACAAATGAAGTAGCAGGGCTGTGGCTTTCCTCAGCTTGAAGCTTGGTGGCTTCCAACGCTCTGCTCTCATCTACTCTGGGCTTGCCCTCATGCAGGTCACTCTTGCCTCATCTGCTCATAGCCTGAAATGCTCTCTCCAGATTCCTGGACCCCAGGGTGCCTAGCAGAAGTGCCCCTCTTCTAGGAAGCCACTGATGCCCTCGGCCATTTAAATGGCTACCAAGCACGTCTGGAGCCTGGAGCTCATGTCTCATCCCTGGAGCTCAAGGCTGGGCCCTGGGAACTCCGTGACCCTACAAGCCTGGGGAATCCAAGCTGGCAGCCCCCGTCCCCACCCTGCCAAGCCCACTGCCTGCTGCACGCAGACTCACGCCATGATGCCTGACAGGTGGAAGAGCTCGGCCGACAAGTAGGCCATGTAGCTGTAGAGGAAGACGAAGAGCGGCTCGATGACCCGGATGTGCGAGGTAAATCGGGAGGTGAAGGCTGCGATGACCCCGTAGACCACGCCTACAAACACCCCGCCCAGGGCCACCACGAAGAAGCTCAGGAAGCCGAGGAAGATGTCCACGATGCCCACGTGCTCATAGTTGGCAAACTCCTCAAAGAGGTGATACAGGACCTGGGGAGGGTGTGTAGGCTGGTGGGTGAGAGGAGAGGGCCCTGGCCCCATGGCTCCCTGGGGTCCACCCTGGGCGATCCTGTCCCCTCCGTTAACCATGGCCACAAGAAGAAGCCACACGGTAGTAGAGAAACCCTAGTGCCAAGGAGGTGCTCAAAACCTCAGCCTGGGGCTGCGGGGCTTGCTCTGGGCCGGCCACGTGCCACACTGGTGAAGGGTGGACCCTGGGGAGCTCTGTGAAGACCCTGAAGCCAAACTGCCTGGACTGGAATCCTGGCTCTGCCTCTCCTGAGCTGTGTAAAGGAAGCAAATTCATCCTGTGTTTCAGTTTTCCCTGTCTATAAAATGAGGATAATAATGCCAACTTTTAGGACTGCTGTGAGGACTAAATCAGCGAATCAAGTGCTCGGAGCCTTACCTGATGCAGTGTTAGCCACACCTGGTGCTATCAAGTCTGCCTCTCACTGCCTGACCTTGGGTATGTCATACCCATCACTGGGTTTCAGTCCCTCCTTCAGCACAAAAAAGGGACATTCACACAACGAACTAGAAGGTGATTTCTTAACCTCTGGAGCTTTCTGAAAATACATATGTTCAGGCCATACTGGACTTGGACTCTCTGGGATAGGGCCAAGAAATCTCTATGTAACAAGCCCCCCAGGGATTGCAATGAACAGCCAAGTTCAGATGCTATGGAATTAGAGGCTCGCTAAGGTGCCCCTGTCTCCTGGACTGGGAAACAGATGGTCACTGCAACCCTACCATCAGACATTTAAGTGGCACTTCATATACTGTAAAGCCCTTTGATGGTCTTTATCCAAGTCAACACTCAACCACCATGTGAGGCAGGTGGGTCAAGGATGCTCCTTTGCTAAACTGAGGCTCACAGTGGTAAAACAACATGCCAGGGGGCCCCCAGCCCAGGAGCAGAACTGGGCCCAGAACTTGTTCCCTGACAGCCATGGCTGAGGCCTCCTCAGCAGGCTCGGCTTTGAGGGTCTGCCCCGCCTGTTGCTGGGTCCCTGAGCTGCCTGGCTCAAGGCTGTCCTAGACAGCTCTGTCAGGAAGCAGCAGGGACTTTCCAGGCCTGGGGGAAGGGAGGGGAGGACTTGAGGATCCATGACAGGGAACCCTCCAAAGCCCCCAGGACCTGGAGCAGGAGGAATGGACTGTGAGGAGTGACCTGTCTAGGGCACAGACCTGAGACCAGGCAGCTCAGGGTCGGCCTCCGGCTTTACTCTCTGGGAAATGGGGCACTCACACCCGTGCTCAGAGCTCCAGAAAGACCTGACTTGGGCCAGGTAGGAAGGGGAGATGCAGAGCACTGGCCAGACCTGGTGCTGCCTGGCCCCAGCCGTCTGGGGGATAGGGCAGGGCTCCAGCAGCAGACAGCCTCTTAGCAGGGGCATGCTCAGCCGTGGGCTACCTAAACTCATTCCTGGCCTGAGGGGACTCATGGGTCCTCATGGTCTACCACATGGGCCCATGGAGTGGGCACAGAGGGGAAAGTCCTCCTTTCCGGCCTGGTGCTATTATCCCTGGAACTACAGAGAAGCAGAGTAACACAGTGGTAAGCACTTGGGCTTTGGACTCAGACTACGGATTTGAACCTCAGCTATATCATATATCAGGCTAATGTAACCTCTCTGTCCCTCAGTTTCCTCATCTCAAAAAACTGGGATATAACTGTGTCAACCTCATGGAGTTACTGTATAGATTAAATGAGGCAACACAGGTCAGGCACCATGGCTCACGCCTGTAATCTCAGCACTCTGGGAGGCCAAGGAGGGAGCATGGCTTGTGCTCGGGAGATTGAGACCAGCCCAGGCAATATAATGAGACCCCATATCTACAAAATAAACAAACAAATAAATACATTAGCTGGGTGTGATGGCCAGCACCTGCAGTCCCAGCTACTTGGGAGGCTAAGAGGGGAGGATCATTTGAGGAGTTTGAGGCTGCAGTGAGCTATGATTGTGCCACTGCACTCCTGGGTGACATTGTCTGTGTGACAGAAGGAGACTCTGTCTCTAAACAAATAAATAAAAATGAGGCAATACACATTCAGACAGGAAGCACCCAGTGAACACCAGCAATCACTACCACCGCTGCCACTGCCTTTGGGAGACACGACTGTGGGTCCACAAGTGGCTGGGTCTGTTACCTGCTTGATGCAACCATGCCCCAAGCTCCACAGCAGTGCTCACCTGAACCCCAACACCCAGATCCCACTGGAGAGGGCTTTATCTTTGGCACCCACTGGCTTCACAGACATTAGTGAGTATGACTCACTAACGTAAGTAACCCTGTAAGAAGCCTGGGAGGATGACAGGCTGAGTACTGCAATCCCTATGTCACAGATGGGGAAACTGAGGCTCATGTGGTAACCCTGGGCAACAGCCTGTGCTAGAGGAAGCCAGGACGGAGGCCTGCCTGCTCAGGCCAGGCTGTTGCTCTACCCAGCCTCATGAGGAGGCCAGGTAGGAACAGGAAGCTGAGGCTGCCAGCAGCCGAACACCACAGTCTGTCTCTACTCTGAGGTGCTGCTTCCTGAGGGCTGGGGCTGCAGAGGAGGGAGTCATGGCCTGGACATGCACATGTGCCCTTGAGCTTTCCTGTGAGTGCAGCTGCTCTGAGGGGGACAGCTCAGGAGGGGGTGGAAGTGTTCTCACAACACAATATTTGAATATGCACATGCACACATCTGTTTCCCAAGGAAACCAGCTGGGAGGAAGGGCATGTGCAGGTGTATATGGCGCCACCACGTGCAGATCCTGAACGAAAGCACTAATCGTCTGCCACTTTGCAGCTATCAAAGGTGAGGCCGGCTGGGCGCGGTGGCTCACGCCTGTAATCCCAGCACTTTGGAAGGCTGAGGTGGGTGGATCACCTGAGGTCAGGAGTTCGAGATCAGCCTGGCCAACATGGCGAAACCCAGTCTCTACTAAAAACACAAAAATTAGCTGGGCATGGTGACACACGCCTGTAATCCCAGCTACTTGGGAGGCTGAGGAAGGAGAACTGCTTGAACCTGGGAGGCGGAGGTTGCAGTGAGCTGAGATTGCAACACTGCACTCCTGTCTGGGAGACAAAGCAAGATTCCGTCTCAGAAAAAAAAAAAAAAAGGTGAGGGCCACAGAGGTATAGCATTTGCTTAAGGTCGCACAGCAAGCAAGTGGCCAACTTATTTTACTTATCACCTTCTAGATGTTTTGGAGACAAGGTCCCTTTCCATAATCTCTGCCCAAAAACTGTGCACAAACCGAATTCTAACTTAAGATACAGCCAACATGAGAGCTGAAAGACCCCTCACAGATGACATGGTCTGTGAAGAGGGAACTGAGGCACAGAGAGTAAAAGTAATTTGCCCAAGATCACATCAAAATGCAAGTGACGGGCCAGGCTTGTTGGTTCAGGTTTGTAATCTCAGCACTTTGGGAGGCTGAGGCAGGATTGTTTGAGGCCAAGAGTTCAAGACCAGCCTGGGTAACATGGTCAAACCCCATCTCTACAAAAAATTTAAAAAATTAGCCAGGTGTGGTGCTGCATGCCTGTAGTCCTAGCCACTCGGAAGGCTGAGGCAGGAGGATCTCAGGCCCAGGTATTTGAGGCTGCAGTGAGTTATGACCATACCATTTCACCAGCCTAGGAGACAGGGCAAAACCCTGTCTCTTAAAAAACAAAAAGCAAGTCAAGTCAAGGAGAGAGCATATAACCTAGCAAAACCAAGAGTTTAGGCCCTGGAGTCAGACAGACCTGGTTCAATCACAAACTGGTTCATACTCCAGCAGGTTATTTAACTTCTTTGGGACTGTGTCCTCCCCTGGAAAATGAGAATAATAAGCACCTCCTAAGGCAGCCATGAGGACTTAAATGAGATAATCCATGCCAAACGGCTCAGCATGGTGCCTGGCACTCAGGAAGGCGAAATGGGCCTTAGCTGTGTTTTTTTTTTTTTTTTTTGAGAAAGAGTCTCGCTCTGTTGCCCAGGCTGGAGTGCAGTGGCCAGATCTCAGCTCACTGCAAGCGCCACCTCCTGGGTTCACGCCATTCTCCTTCCTCAGCCTCCCGAGTAGCTGAGACTACAGGCGCCTGCCGCCACACCCAGCTAATTTTTTGTATTTTTAGTAGAGACGGGGTTTCACCTTGTTAGCCAGGATGGTCTCGATCTCCTGACCTCGTGATCCACCCACCTCGGCCTCTTGAAGTGCTGGGATTACAGGCATGAGCCACCGTGCCCGGCCCCAGCTGTTTTTATTACTGTTATTAACGAGCGGATGAGGGATTCACTGCTGGGCCTGGATTCGGGTTTGTACCGTTTGGACATGGGCATGGCCCCTGGCCTCCTCACCACAGTGACGGCGTCATTGAGCAAGGACTCCCCAAAGACAAGGATGTGCAGCAGCTCATTGATGTGAATTTCCTCAAAGACAGCCAGAACCGCCACGGGGTCCACGGCCGAGATGATGCTGCCGAAGAGCAGGTTGTCCAGGAGGCCGATGTTGTTGATCTGCTCACCGCCCACCAGGCACACGGCGTACATGAGGCCGCCCAGGAAGAAGGCGTTCCACAGTGTGCCCACCACGGCAAAGATCAGGATGGTGCCCAGGTTTTCTGTGAACTGCCGCAGCGGCAGGAAGTAGCCGGCGTCCAGGATGATGGGCGGCAGCAGGAAGAGGAAGAAGACGTCGGACTGCAGGAAGGGGGGTGTCTCGCCTACACCCTTGATCAGGCCCCCCACCAGCAGCCCCACCACGATCAGCAGGCAGCTCTCCGGGACGATGCTTGAGATAGTGGGGATCACATGGAAACCTGCGGAGGGCGAGAGAACGGGAGGCCATGGGCTTTCGGAGGAGCCGGGAGAACAGAAGGCTGGGGACGGGCCGGGGATGAGGAGTGCAGCTGGCCAGAGGTGCACAGGCTGGGTCTCAGAGGGCTGCTCTGTTAACTCTCTGAGCCGCTGCTTCCTCGCCTGGAAGGGACAATGCTAGCTTCACAGGTTTGCCATCATAAACCAAGTGACAGTGTTTTTAAAGCACTTTTTTCAAAGGATACATACATGCTATCTCTGTCGCTGTCATAAAATGTTATCAAGTAGCAGTTCTATATGCCTCCAGAAGGCAGAAATTATAAATTGATTACTGACGTGCCAAGTACCTACGGGCATCACCTACGCCTGAACCCAAGGCATTATTCCAGGCACAAGTTCAGGGAGGCAGATCTGAGCTCAACCTGAGGAATAACAATCTAATAATTCTGTCTGAGGGAAGATGGCAGTTCCCTATCACGGAGCTGTTTAAGCAGAAGGCAGACAACCAGCTGGTGGGGAGTGGCATAGGAGACAGAAGAAAGCACAGAAGAATCTAAGAATACCAGCGTGGGAAGGAACTTGGGGATAATAAGGCCTGGGGTCTGCAAACCTGCAAAAGAGTAGGCTTTCCAGCTGAGTCCAGGCAGCTGCCTGAGACATGGCTCAAGGACGCCAATGGCAACCAGGTTTGGCAGGTGAGATAAAATCTATTTGCTATCCCACTTCTAGCTCAATGCCACCCACTTTAAAGATGGGGCAACTAAGGCTCAGAAAAGGGAAGGGACTTGCCCAAAGTCACACAGCAAATGGGGAGCAGAACCAGATAGAACCCAGGTCTGATGCCCCAGTTCCCATCAAACTGCACAGTTCTGTAATTCAAGCTCGCCTATCCTTCCCTTCCATCAAGGCCTCCTCACACACCCTTCTGCCTGAGACCCACCAGCCATCTCCCCAGGCCGCGTCCTGGCCAGCAGCAGGCCGCTCTGCTGTATTCCACCTTGAGGCTCCAAACCCAGAGCTGAGAAGTAGCAAAGATCCCCATGAGAGGGCCTCTCTCAATACCAGGTATGACCAGAGAACCCTGAGCTCCTGTGAATGGTTTCTATTGTTTGTTTTGTTTTGGGGTAGGAAAGTAGGTGGAAAAACCTGAGCATCTAGTTGTATGTTGGGTACCATGCTCCTAGGGGTGGCAGAGTCAAGAGTCATAGTCATAGTCATGACCCTTTGCTCAAGAGGAAAGTTCTCTCTGGCCTGGCACGGTGGCTCATGTCTGTAATCCTAGCACTTTAGGAGGCTGGGGTGGGAGGATTACTTGAGGTCAATAATTTGACACCAGCTTGTACAACATAGGAGACCTCATCTCCACTTAAAAAAAAAAAAAAAATAGCTGGGCATGGTGTGCGCCTGTAGTCCCAACTAGTCAGGAGGGCTGAGGCAGGAGGATCACTTGAGCCCAGCCTCAAAAAAAAAAAAATAAAAATAAAAATAAAAATAAATAAATAAACAAACAAAAGCAAGGCTCTTTCTCCTCCCCTTCCCTATCTTGCAAGCTCTGTGCAGGCAGATCCCGTAACTGCTTATCATTATACACCCAGGGCTAGGACACTAGAGGTGCTCAACAAATACCAGCTGACTTGAAAATACAGAGGGCTGGGACATCACCCAAGATTTCCGATAACCTGCATGCCTGGCCAGGCCTCTGCTCTCATTACTTACTCTTGAGATCCTTGGGACAGAGGAGGAACTTCCCTCTCCATGCCCAAAGCCCTTCCTACTCTCAGGTAGGAATCTGGGCGGTGCTAGTACAGTGACAAGTCAAAGTTCACACTGCTGGCTGGGCACAGTGGCTCATGCCTGTAATTCCAGCACTTTGGGAGGCCAAGGTGGGTGGATCACCTGAGGTCAAGAGTTCAAGACGAGTCGGCCGGGCGCCGTGGCTCAAGCCTGTAATCCCAGCACTTTGGGAGGCCGAGACGGGCGGATCACGAGGTCAGGAGATCGAGACCATCCTGGCTGACACGGTGAAACCCCGTCTCTACTAAAAAAAATACAAAAACTTAGCCGGGCGAGGTGGCGGGCGCCTGTAGTCCCAGCTACTCGGGAGGCTGAGGCAGGAGAATGGCATAAACCTGGGAGGCGGAGCTTGCAGTGAGCTGAGATCCGGCCAGTGCACTCCAGCCTGGGCGACAGAGCGAGACTCCGTCTCAAAAAAAAAAAAAAGAAAAAAAAAAAAAAGAGTTCAAGACGAGTCTGACCAATATGGTGAAACACTGTCTCTACTAAAAATATAAAAAGTGGCCAGGCATGGTGGCGGGCACCTGTAGTCCCAGCTACTTGGGAGGCTGAGACAGGAGAATTGCTTGAACCTGGGAGGTGGAAGTTACAGTGAGCTGAGATTGCGCCATTGCACTCCAGCCTGGGCAACAGAGCAAGATTCCATCTCAAAAAAAAAAAAAGAAAAGAAAAAAAAAAGTTCACACACTGAACACTATCTAGGCCCAGAATCCTGGCACAATGCCAAGCACCCTGGGACACTCAGAACACATTGGGAAAAAAAGACATCGCCATCCTAGGCCAAGAGGACCTCGAAGGCACCATGTGCATTCTCCTGATTTCAAAATAGACATGACCAAAAGTCACTTTTTGTTCATCTACTTTCCACATCAATAAAAACGAAAATAATTCCAAAATCACCTCTTTTGCTGAAAAGTACCCCAGTCTTTGTACTGTCCACCAGTCAACATCCAGTGTGTAGCTGGCTGGTCCACTGAGAAGGGCTAGTCATGTTGGGCCCAAGTCTCTCTTGCTGTAGAGGATAAAGCCCACGTTTTCAGCACAGCCTCTGTCATCTGGTCTTGCCTCATGTCCCATTCTCCCCACTGTCAACTCTTAGGTTTCAGCCTTGCCAAATTCCTTGCAATTGCCCCATATGAGCCACATCCTCTTTTTGCCTGCCAACCTTCGCCTAGTCTAGTTCCTCTCTAGAAATCATTCCTCTACCCCTACCCCCACTGTATGTGGCTGACATCATATCCTCTGCCTGCCTCCTCCTCCAGGAAGTATTCCCTGACCACCACCTGTCTGCCCAGGTTAGGGCAGGAATCTTCTGGTACCTCCCTCTCTCATAGCCTTCAATCTGCAGTCGTCTCCCAGGTTCCTGTCTCTCTTCCTGGCACCCACTGAGATCAGTCAGACAACCCAGGCAGAAGCAGCTGAGGTAAGACAATGGCACCACACCCCAAAGACCTGCAGCGTGCTGGAGGGGAGACAGGTACAGCACAGGGGAGATAAGCAGGATGAAGATTTAGGGGAGCAGAGCTCCTTCAGGCAGGGGCCAGAAAGCACCTTCCCAAGGCCAGAAGTCCAGCTCCAGCCAGCTGCATGCTGGCCCCCTCCACAGCCTCCCTGCCCCTGACCTGGCGTCAGCACCAAGAGCTGCCTTAGGAGAAGGCAGAGTCTAAACAGAGTCCAGGGCAGGCAGACGATGGCTTCTACCTCCACCTAAGAGGTCAGGCTCTAAAAATGCCTCCTACCCCGACTCTGTGCCATCAGCCCAATCCACAGAGCTTTCCTGGCCCCATAAATCGCCAGACAGTGCCTGGGAGACCCAGAGAAGAGTTGGCCACAGCTCCTGCCTGGGGAGGGGGCAGGCATGTGAAACAAGCCAAAAGCAGCAACATAAAGAAGGCTCCTCAGCTCTGAGGGTGTCCCATGAGCCAGAACTGTGCTGGGAGCCTGGCACACACCATCTCATTCAGTCCTCACCACAGTCCTTGGGATAGGTATTGCCTCCATTTTGCAGAAGACAAAGCTGAGGTCGGCAAGGCTATGCCGCTTCGCCAGTGTCTAAGGGAGGACCTCTATTCTAGCTTAGGTGTCTCAAACCTGTAGCAGAGAACGCTAATTAATTCTTTACTCAAAGCTCGGTATTTTCTCTGAGCCAGGCCATATTGGACACTGAAGACATTGAGGTGACTCAGACTCTGAACCTCCGTGAGCAGCTAATGGGGAGGGCCATGCTATTCCAGCCCTTGGAGCTTCTATGACCAGGTGAACAGACAGCTGGCATTCCTATTGGACACAAGAAAAGCAAGCTCTGAGAGGAGGCTGGATGCACTCAGCCAGGCCAACCACGACTGGGTCCTGCGCCTCCTGACTACAGCACAGCGACCTCTTTCTCCTTCAGCCAGCTCCAGAGTACTTGGGGCTGGAGCCATGTTCCCGGAGCTGGTTTCCCCGGCTTTCCTGTTTTGGCTCTGGCGCTCAGTGAGCTGAAGGAGCTCTAGGCCCTGATGGGCTCTCTGGACCCGAGGGGAGGGCCGGGCCGGGCCGGGCCGGGCCAGGCTGATGAGAAAGGTCTGAGATCCACTCTTGGCTCCCTGCCCACGGGTAGGAGGCACATTACTGGAAAGCACTTCCAGGGCTGGGGGAGGAAGGGATTCTGTCATCAGAAGGAGGCTCCTTCAGGAGCAATGGCTCAGGCAAGTGGGAAGCAGCCCCTGGACCTGTGCTGGCTTGTCCCTCTCCCAACGTCCTGACTCCACCAACTGCGCTCACTCTGCATCCCTGCAGAGTCCCCACAAAGTGTAAGGCGCTTGCTGACTCCTGGTGTGGTGAAAGGGGCACAGAAGGATGGCTGGGGCCCCTGGAACCCTGTCAAAAGCCCTGCATGGAGGCAAGATCCCAGGATGCCAAGAGATGAGGCAAAACTTTCAGGGCCCAAACGTGCAGCAGCAGTGATGTCACCAGGGTGAAATCAGGGGTGGGAAAATACAGAGTAAGAACCAGAGACGTGAGAGCTGGAATGGATCTTGGAGAGCATCTAAATTCTCCATTATACAGTCAGGGAAATGGAGACAGAGACAGCCAGTGACCTGTCATTGATCACGTGTCCAGTTCTACCCCAGTAGTCCGTGACACTCCAAGCCCTGTGGTGTGCACAAGCCACACAGCCTCCTTCGAGGACGTCCAGTCCTCCCAGAACAAGGAGGCACAAAAGTGTGGAATTTGGCATCTCCAAGCACAGCCACAGGCCAAACCCTCTGACACAGTTCAGAGTTGGCTCTCCTTTTACAAGAGGCTGGGGGATGGGAGAAGTGTTTTTCATTCTATCTAGTGTAGGTGGTAGCTGGAACGAACACACACACATACACACACACACACACACACACACACACACACACACACACACTCTTGCTGAGCAGACACCTCACCAAACCTCCAATTGATGGGGGTTCCCAGCCCCCTGCGGCTGCTCTGCACCACAAGAATGTTTTATTTATATCTCCTCGGACGGTCCCCATCTGCTGAGACTGGCTCAGTGGAGCAGGCAAGGCTGTCCCACATCACCCTGGGTTGCCAGGGTGACCAGACATGCCTGATCCCCCTTCCCACAACCCTCCTCTGGCCTGGGAAGTCAGAGGAGAGTGCTGGGAAGAGGGGTCTCTTTGGCCCATAGTGCCAGGTCACCAGGGACCCAGGGACACACTGAGGGCTCTGTCGCCCTACTTCCAGGCCTGAGGACTGCTCTGGGGCTGCAACTCGGCCAGGTCCCAAGGGATTCCTAGTTGCACAACGATTCCATTTCTTTAACTCCCTCTTCAACTGCCCCAGCAACCAGTCTCAACTGCAGCAATGAAAGCTAATACTTCCTAACGAAAGCCCAGCACTCTACAGTTTACAGCAGCACACTCTGATGCTTCTTAACCCATTTGCTCTTCACCACAGTTCTGGGAAGTCACAATTACCATCCCCCTATTTTACAGATGAGGAAACTGAAGCACAGAAAGGTTAAGCAACTTGATCAAAGTCACATAGCTGGTAACTGAGATTCAAATCCAGGTAGTCTGGCTCCAGAGTCTGTGTTCTGGCCACTCACCGTTTTATCCCTGGCTTTATTCTCACTTTGTTTCTGAGGGGTGTGTGAGCCTAGGACTAAAGAGGCCCAAAGCAGTTCCCAAAGGGTCAGAGGTAGGTATTTCTTTCCATGAGCTCCTCTCCAGGAAGTATCCCACTGCTCCCCTTCTAGTCTAGTGGCCTAGTAAAGACTTCATGAAATCCTTCCTATCTTCTAAGGCTGCCCCCTCCAGGAAGCTCTCCTGAGTTAACTCAGCCAGGATGGGTCAGTCTTTTCTACCAAACTTGTAGAGCAAGAAGTGGTAACTATTCAGACTGTTCAGCCCCTGCCTGGCTGATCTGCACTCAGCCCTGGTGTCCACTGGGGCTGGAGGATCCATGGGTCCAGGAGGGCTCTGACTCTTTTTGAGTCTGATTCTCAAGGCTAATTCTTCCTACCATCAATGTCAGCTATGAAGACCAGGGAGAAAGAAAAGCCACATTAGGACAGACTCAGCCACTGCCTCAGCAGGTTCACAGCCAGACCTGCAGAGGAGACAAAGACACATGGCACTGGCCACCCCGCCCTATGTTCCCACTGTCAGAAAACTGAGTTCTAATCAGAGCCCAGCCACAACTTGCTGGGGGGCTTTAGACAAGTTACTTTACATCCCTCCCCTCAAAGTTTCTCCATCTGTGTAAAAGCCTATTTCAGAGGGTTTCTGGAGTACAAGAGGAGATAAGGATAAAGAGCACCAAGCAATAATGGTACTCAATGTTAGCCAGTGTGGTGCCTCCTATTACTATTGTAATTTTCTTTAAAACCCAAGCATAATACAATTCACTCTGCATTACTGTGACCTGTTGGTGTGTCTGTGTCCATCACTGGGCTATAAGCTCCTTGAGGGTAGTAACTGTCTAGATTCACGTGGGTCTCCAGCTTCCAGCACAGAGTAGGCATCAACTATTTGTGAACTGCAACAAAACTGACCTCAGCACTTTGGGAGACCGAGGGGAGAAGACTGCTTGAGGCTAGGAATTTGAGACCAGTCTGGGCAATATAGTGAGACCCCATCTCTACAAAAAATAATAATAATAATAATAATTAGCTGGATGTGGTGGTGTATGAGGCAGGACGATTGCTTAAGTCCATGAGTTTGGAGCTACAGTGAGCTATGACAGTGCCACTACTCTTCAGCCTGGGAGATAGAGTGAGCCCTTATCTCTAATGTAAAAAGGAAAGAAAAATGAAGTAAACTTCACTTGTTAGATGTGAAGTATGGGAAAGAAGGAGGTGGGGATGGGTCTGGAGTTTCAAGACTAAGTGGTGTTCCCAGAGCGGGGACCATTTGAATTGGGCTTTGAAGGATCAATAGAAGTTTGCCAGAAGAGAAGGGTTTGTATCCTTTAAAAAGTCTAGTATAGTACCTTGCACATAGTAAATGGATATGTGGGTAATGAATGAAAGAAAAACAAGTAAAGAAGACAATAAATAGGAAGGCAGGCTGACTTCACCAAGCTTTTGTCAATATCCAAACAAGAGGGCTCTTGTGAAGATTAAATGATATGACGTACATAAAAGACTCAGCACAATACCTGGTACATGTGTCTTTGAGTCTCATTTCCTCTCTGTAACTAGGATGATGATGATTAAAAGCAACTTTGAGATAATTTAATTAGAACTCCCGGCCAGGCTCCGAGGCTCACACCTGTAATCCCAGCACTTTGGGAGGCCGAGGTGGGTGGATCACCTGAGGTCAGGAGTTTGAGACTAGCCTGGCCAACATGGTGAAACCCCTCTTCTATTAAAAATACAAAATTAGCCAGGCGTGGTGGTGGGTACCTGTAATCCCAGCCACTGGAGAGGTTAAGGCAGGAGAATTGCCTGAACCTGGAAGGCGGAGGCTGCAGGGAGCCGAAATTGTGCCACTATACTCCAGCCTGGGCAACAAGAGTGAGACTCCGTTTCAGAAACAACAACAACAACAACAACAACAACAACAAAACTCCTATCCCACAGCAGAAAATCAATGAATAATACTTTTCATTTTTTATTTATTTTTCTGAGGTGGACTCTTGCTCTGTTGCCAGTCTGGAGTGCAGTGGTGTGATCTCAGCTCACCTCCTGGGTTTAAGCAATTCTCCTGCCTCAGCCTCCTGAGTAGCTAAACTACAGGCGTGCACCACCATGCCCAACTAATTTTTGTATTTTTAGTAGAGATGGGGTTTCACCATGTTGGCCAGGATGGTCTCGATCTCGACCTCGTCATCCGCCCACCTTGGCCTCCCAAAGTGCTGGGATTACAGACGTGAGCCACCGCGCCTGGCCAAATAATACTTTTTAAAAAATGTAGCAGCCAGCTGGGCGTGGCAGCTCACGTCTGTAATCCCAGCACTTTGGGAGGCCAAGGCAGGTGGATCTCCTGAGGTCAGGAGTTCTAGACCACAGTGACCAACGTGGCGAAACCTCGTCTCTACTAAAAATATAAAAATTAGTCAGGTGTGGTGGCAGGCGCCTCTAATCCCAGCTACTCAGGAGGCTGAGGCAGGAGAATCACTTGAACCTATTAGGCAGAGGTTGCAGTGAGCTGAGATCACACCATTGCACTCCAGCCTGGGCAACAGAGCAAAATTCCGTTTCAAAAAAAAAAAAAAAAGATAAACTCTCCAGCACCCAGGAGACAAACACTGGACACTTGGAGAATCTGATGGAAGGCTCTGTGCAGGGGGCTTATACACACCCCCTCTCATTTCATCTCACATTCTGACCCCCAATTTGACAGATGAAGAAACCCAGGTTCAGAGAGGTGACTTGTCCAAGGCTACCTAGCTGGGAAGTGGCAGGGTCATCGTTAGAATCCAGTTCTCTGAACTGCTAGTTCTTTGGGCCATGCTGCTTCAAAGAAAACAGCTTGTCAGGATCACCAGGAAGAGAATTCAAGTCTGCAATAAATATGCCTCCCCCACAAAAACAGCCATAAATAAATCTGTTCCAAGTACCTGGGCAGGCATGCTTCCCCATACCCAGGGCAATCAGTCTCTCTCTGTGCCTTTCCCCATCATTCTTCCAAACAGCACTTTTATTTCTTGTTTGTTTCAATCCACATTTCAGGGGGTTGGAGAGACAGGGTCTCACCCTCTGGGAACATCAGGTCTGGATGAGAAAGCAGGTAAAAAGCTGTCAGAAAACACAACCAGCATACACTGGGCTACCTGAGTCATGGAAAAGAGAAGAACGCGCCAGGAGGCCAAAACCCCGGGTCCAGACCCTGCTCTGCCCTTTAAGAACCATAAGCTTTGGGTAAATCACTACACAATGGAATAGCCTCCATTTTCTTGTCTGTAAACAAGTGAGAACAGGGACTAGACACAGGAGCAACTTGTGCACTGAGACGACTGAGAAAAGAGAGGTAAGGCAGGCTGGGGGGCCTGGGAGGCCCCTGGAGTAATAAGCAGCGATTTAGCCAGCACCAACTGCCTTAGAGACCTGGCAAGAGAGGCTGTTCCAGAGGCAGGCATGTTGCGATAAGGGATTACAGGCTCAGGGACCTTGGCACTGAGTTACAAATCCCTCACGATGTATAGCCTCTCTCTCTCTCCTTCCTTTCTCCTCTCACCTGTCCCATCTACATCAACTCCTTGACTCCAGCAGCCAGAAGTCCCCAAATCCTACCTCTAAGCAAACAGTGGGAAAATCTTCCTCACCTGGAACTTCTACCCACCTTTCAAATCTCAGTGGAGGGCCAGGCACGGTGGTTCACACCTGTAATCCCAGCACTTTGGGAGGCAGAGGTGGGCGGATCACCTGAGGTCCCGAGTTCAAGATTACCCTGGCCAACATGGTGAAAATCCATCTCTACTAAAAACAGAAAAAATTAGCTGGGTGTGCGCCTGTAGTCCCACTACTCAGGAGGGTGAGGCATGAGAAATGCTCGACCCTGCAGGCGCAGGTTGCAGACAGCCAAGATCACGCCACTGCACTCCAGCCTGGGCAACAGAGTGAGACTCCGTCTCAAAACAACAAAAAGAAAAAAACAAAAAACCCCAGTGCAGGTGTCACCTCCTCTGGGAAGCCTTCCTGGAGCCACATCCCCGCCCTCCCCAGGCTGAGTCAGATGCTCCTCCAAACTGAGGAGCTCTGTGTTCAGTGCTTCAGCCAGCCTGGCATCCCAGCACACAGCTCTGGGCCCCCAAAAAGTGATGCTCAGAAAAAGCAGGTTAAGGGAATGATGAACACTTCCTGAAGGGTATAGGACTAAAGTTTGGTCTCAAGGGTGGCTGACTAAAGGGGGAAGAGTGTGAACAAATGAAAAGAGAGGTAATCTCAAAAGCCTTCTGAGGATCCTGAAGCCTGCAGCCAGCCTGGAAATGAGAGTGAACAGTGCAGGAGACGCCGGCACACAGGCCTGACCAGGGCAGACCAAGGAAGGAACTGAGTCAAGGAGCCTGAGCCGACACAGCAGGCCTCAGAGGGTCCCCTGACCTTCAGCCTGGCCCTGAATGCCCCATCCTAGCCTGCGGCCTGGTTCTACCACCACCAGCCTTCTCCCTGGGTCTCAAGGACCCATTTCCGTAACCCCTATACCACCCCAAGCTGGGGCAGCACCTCTTGGTATCCAGCCCAACCTTCCCAATCATCCAAGCTCTGCATAAACATTTGTTGAATAAATTTCACTCCAGCAGATCGCCCCTCCCCCTGCAGAAAAGGCGCTGGATCAAGAGTCCCCATGCAGTGAAGCAGAGGATGACTCACAGGGGAGAGGGGAGGGACAGGGACTGGGACTGGCAGTAAACAGCCTGTGTGTTGACAAGAGGCAGAGCTCCAACAGGCCCAACAGTACCTGGCAAGGGAGAGGTGCCAGGCAGCGGGGTGATTACCTGGGGAGAGGGTTATCTGGGGAAGCATTGGGGATTAGCTCAGGGGGTGGGGGCAGCTCAGGGGTAGGACCTCAAGCTCCAAAGACTCTCATGGCTGGATTGGGTATCTGGTAGGTGACCATATGATATGCACTGGTTTCTTCTGATTTTCTCAAAATGGAAATATATTATATTGCTTTGGTGATTTTAAATAAAACTCATGGTCTTTTTTTTCTAACAGTCATATAAGTGTTTAAGTATAAGGAAAATCATCTCTCAGTGATTCTCCCCCTTCCCCTTTACCAGCTATAGCAGTCTCCCCCACAACCAAATTTCCATTAAGTTTGGTATATATTCTTGCAGACTTTTCTGCATCTATAGGTTGTTTAAAATTACGTGGGAATGGTAAATCACACCTGCTGTGCTTAAACTGCTTCTATGGGGCAGAGACTGCACTAAGCACCGAGGCATCTCATTTAATTCTCTCAACAACCCTAATGCAGTCGGTATAAGTATGACCCAAATTTTATTTTTATTGTTTATTTATTTATTTATTTATTTTTGAGACAGAGTCTTGCTCTGTCACCCAGGCTGGAGTGCTGGAATGCAATGGCACAATCCTGGCTCACTGCAACCTCCACCTCCCGGGTTCAAGTGAAACTTCTGCCTCAGCCTCCCAAGTAGCTGGGATTACAGGTGCCCGCCACCATGCCTGGCTAATTTTTGTGTTTTTAGTAAGGATGGGGTTTCACCAGGTTGACCAGGCTGATCTCAGACTCCTGACCTCAGCTAATCCGCCTACCTTGGCCTCCCAAAGTGCTGGGATTACAGGCATGAGCCACCACGCCCAGCCCTTTATTGGGCTTTTAAAAAAAAGTGTTTTTTGTTTGTTTGTTTGTTTTTTGAGACAGAATCCCGCACTGTCACTCAGCTGGATGGAGTGCAGTGGCACAATCTCGGCTCACTGCAACCTCCGCCTCCCGGGTTCAAGCGATTCTCCTGCCTCAGCCTCCTGAGTAGCTGGGATTACAGGTGCGTACCACGCCCGGCTAATTTTGTATTTCAAGCCACCATCTCCCTCCTTTCCTTTCCCAGTGTCCCGGGTGTGTGGCTCCCCAGCTCAGGGGCTCCCTTCCCCACTCCATCTCTATCCCTGGCCTGTCCTTGCCTGTTGCTCCAGGCACCAGTTTGCCCCACATCTGGGGTGGGGCAGAGGTGGGGAAAGAAACAAAGGCTCAGTAAGAGAGCTTCCATTTCTAGAAACTTTAGAGCCATGCGAAAGCTAGATTTTTCTTTCCTCTTTGCTGGGGGTACAGTAGAGCTTGCAAAATGCAAATCTGAGATTTAAAAAATTGAGTATACCAAATATCTGTTGTTCTTAGTATTGCTTCCAGTTGCAAGTCAGTTAGCTCAGAAGCTTAACAATGTGTCAAATTCATTATATATATAACTTCAACTTGCTCAAAATCTCATCCTACTTGGCTACAGAGAGGTGGAATATAGAGAGGTAGCAGTAGGAAAGCAACACGAGAAGAAATTCTACAATTTCCAGGACAATTGCCCTGCAGAAAGCAAGTCACAGTGTCCTATTTTCAGCACTACAAGGAATGCGGGGGACTGCAAAGGAAGAACAAAACACAGGTGGCACTGGCTGGGTGGGGAAGAGAGACCAGCAGCTTCTAGGAGGCAACTGGGGCCCCTTCTATCCCTTGTAGCTTAATCAGCTTTATGGGATCTATTGTGTACTTCATAGCATCTGAGGGCAGTGATGAAGAAGGTGTGTTAGACATCCTCCACTTGGGCATTTTAGTGACCTCTCAGAAGGGCCAGAAAAGGATCAGTGAGAGAAAATGACTCTCAGGGGACAGAGTCTGGAATAGGGCAGAAAAGATGGGGGGCCTTTGCAGAGGGGTGGGGCATGAGCATCCTTAGGCTGGTGTGTTACAGTGTGCGTTGGGTGGACTGCAGAATGGCAAATGCACAGGAGCTGCGTGCTCCTGACAGGAAATTCTTATTTTCTCATCCCCAAACGTGCTCCTCAGGCCCCAGACTCTGGAGTTGTCCTGATTCCTTTCTTCCTCTCACTGCTGACATCCAATCCATCACCAAACCCTGCTGGTTCTGCCTTCTAGACATAAACAGACCCTGACACTTCTCACCATCTCCATTACTAACACGCATCCAAGCCAGCACGATCACTTGCCTGGACCACTGCAGCAGCATCCAATCAGTCTCCTGCAACCACTTTTTTTTCTTTCTTTCTTTCTTTCTTTTTCTTTTTTTTTTTTTTTGAGAAAGAGTCTTGCTCTGTTGTCTAGGCTGGAGTGCAGTGGCGCAATCTCGGCTCACTTCAACCTTCGCCTCCCGGGTTCAAGAGATTCTTGTGCTTCAGCCACCTGAGTAGCTGGGATTACAGGCACATGCTACCACACCTGGCCAATTTTTATATTTCAGTAGAGACACGGTTTCACCATGTTGGTCAGGCTGGTCTCGAACTCCACGGTGATCTGTCCACCGTGGCCTCCCAAAGTGCCGGGATTACAGGCATGAGCCACCGCACCCAGCCCACATATCCACTCTTGCCCCCCAGGCTCTTCCTACACCAGCCAAGAGTGAAACTTTTTCTTTTTTGAGATGGAGTCTCACTCTGTATCCAGGCTGGAGTGCAGGGGCGCAATCTCGGCTCACTGCAACCTCCGCCTCTTGGGTTCAAGCAATTCTCCTGCCTCGGCCTCCTGAGTAGACAGGACTACAGATGTGTGCCACCACGCCCAGCTAATTTTTGTATTTTTAGTAGAGGTGAGGTTTCACCATGTTGGCCAGGATGGTCTCGATCTCTTGACCTCGTGATCTGCCCACCTCAGCCTCCCAAAGTGCTGGGAGTACAGGCGTGAGCCACTGTGTCCGGCCAAGAGTGAAGCTTTTTAAGAAGTAAGACATACTACTGAAAGGTAGGGACTACACCCCCCTCTGCGTCTTTCCACCACACCTGAATCTCCACTCACTCCCCTCTAGCTCCACCGGCCTCCTTGCTTTTCCTTGAGTACAAACATGCTTCCACCTCAGGGCCTTTGCATTTGCTGTTCCCTGTGCCTAAGACACTCTTCCCCATGTAGGTGAATGACAGATTCCCTCCCTTCCTTCAGGTCCCTGCTCAGATGCCACCTCCCCAGAGAGGTCCTCCCAACTCTCTCAATCTGCTTACTCTTGCCACTTCCTGACGTCTAGATGTGCTTTCTGACTATTCCCCACCCAGAACATAAGCCTCGTGAGGGCAGCCTCTGTCCCAATCACTGTTGTATTCCTGGCACCTTAGACTGTACCTGGCACACGGCAGCTTCACAACCAATGTTTGCTGGATGGATGACTTTCTCTTACCTCAGTGACCTCACAAGGTTGTTGTGAGGATTACATGAGACCACAAACACAAAAGCACTGGGCAAACCACAAGATGTTGTCAGGGTGGGTCACCATCAGCTTGTCCCTTGGAGAGCCACTCCTCCTCCAAGGTGCTGCTCAGCAGGTTTTCCTAAATACCCCAGGGAGCAGAACGCAGTCACGCTCAGTTCTGTGGGCCTGCAGAGCCTGGGACCACACAGCCCTCTATTAAGAGTCTGATGACACGGCACAGCTGGTTGGTCTGTCTCCCCCTTCAGACCACAAGCAAGTTTCTACCTGCAAGCAAGCGTAGGGACCCTGTCCTATTCATCTTTGACTCTCCAGGCCTCGGCATGGAGCCTAACACATGGTGAGGATAAAGATTTGTTGAGCCAGCAGAACTGTTTGAGGGCAGAAGTCATGTCTGGTTTAACTTTTTTTTCTTCCTTTTCGTGTATATATTTTTGGGTTTAACTTAGTCTCCAGTGTTTGGCACTAAGCACATGGACACTAAACTCCAGCTGAATTGGCCTTTTCCTTGAAGGAAGGGTGAGAGTTAGGCACCAAGAAGGCCTGGCAGGCATATCAGCAGCATCTGGAAAGGTAGGACAGGGAAACGAATGTGGTGTAGGTAGAAGATTTCTTTTTTGTGGGGGAGGGGGTGGGGAAAACGGGGTCTGGCTGTGTTGCCCAGGCTGGAGTGCAGTGGTACGAACACGGCTCACTGCAGCCTTGACTTCCTGGACTTAAGCGATCCTCTCGCTTCAGCCCCCCAAGTAGCTGGGGCTACAGGTGCACACCACCACGCCTGGCTAGTTTTTGTATTTTTTGTAGACGTGGGGGTTTCACCATGTTGCTCAGGTCTCAAACTCCTGAGCTCAAGAGATCTGCCTGCCTTGGCCTCCCAAAGTGCTGAGATTACAGGTGTGAGCCACTGAACCCAGCCCAGGTAGAGGATTTCTATTGGAGCAAATGGCAGTGGACTGGAGTGGAAATCATTACTTAGATGCTGTAAAGCAGCCTTTTCTCTCACCCTCACAACAAGCCATGGCAGTGGGCAACAGATGAGAGAACAGACACTGAGAGAAGTCCAAACATAGGCCCAGGATCACATGGGTAGCAATGGAGACTGGTCCCAAACCCAGAACTACTGATTCTCAATCCAGCGCTCAGCCAAGGCCAGTTATGAAAGGCCACAAATATCCTGTGGGGAGAGAATTCCCAATCACCCTGCTGAGCCAGGGAGAGCCACTGGAGGGCTCTGGCCTGGGGAACAACATGAAATTCTGACCCCTCAGGGAGGTGGTCAAGGGAGCAGCGCTGGCCACCCAGGCTCAGCATCTGGCGTAGGGCAAAGTTGTCCAACTGCACAGCCATTTAGTCTCAGCTCCAGGGACAGCTGGTACCGCCTCCTGCACAACACCAGCAGGATGGGTAAGCCCTCCCCCATCCTACCTCCAAATGCCTCAAAAGACCAGAAAACTACAATTCTGAGAAAAGAAAGGCCTGAGTCAAGCCCAGGCTGGGGATCAGGGGAACTGGGCTTCAGTCTAGACTCAGCCACTAACATTCTGAGGGCTTTGAACAAACCCTTGCTTTTCTTTGGTCTCAGTTTCTCCATCCTTGGGGGCTTGTTGAGAGCCTCTCTACCTCTGACATCTGACTGATGAACTCTGCAGCTGGACATAGTTGGGCTCTGTGATACTCACCATCTCTGTCCACGTCAGCAACCGTGGCATCTGGATACAGAACAGCATTCATGCCATAGCAAGCTTGCACGAGGCAGCAGCGGGCAGCGTAAAGAACTCTGGTCCATCAATGAGGGAGGCAGTTGCTGTCCCAATTCTAAATCTTAACTTCTCTGTGACCTATGGCAAATCACAGTACTGCCCTGAACCTCAGTTTCTTCCTTTCTAACATTGGGATAAACAATGTCTATGGCACAGGGTTGCTGTAAGAGGAGAGAACAGAGATAAAAACACTCAGAAAAAAGCAAAAACAAAAATATATGTCCATACCGGGTGAGGTAGCTCACACCTGTAATCCCAGCAGTTGGGGAGGCTGAGGTGAGAGGATCACTTGAGCCCAGGAGTTTGAGACCAGCCTGGGCAACATGGTGAAATCCATCTCTACAAAAAATTTAAAAAGTAGCCGGGCATGGTTGGTGCATACCTGTAGTCCCAGCTACTAGGGAGGCGGAGGTGGGAGGATCACCTGAGCCTGAGAGGTTGAGGTTTCAGTGAGCCGAGATCATGCCATTGCACTCTAGCCTGGGCAACAGGGTGAGACCCTGTCTGGGGAAAAGAAAAAAGAAAAAAAAAGGCCGGGCACGGTGGCTCATGCCTATAATCCCAGTACTTTGAGACACCGAGGCGGGCGGATCACCTGAGGTCAGGGGTTTGAGACCAGCCTGGCCAACATGGTGAAACCCCGACTCTACTAAAAATACAAAATTAGCCAGGTGTGGTGGTGCATCCTGTAATCCCAGCTACTTGGGAGGCTGAGGCAGGAGAATCACTTGAACCCAGGAGGCGGAGGTTGCAGTGAGCCGAGATCACGCCATTGCCCTCCAGCCTGGGCAGAAAGAGGGAAACTAACTAACTGACTGACTAAATAAATAAATAAATAAATAAATAAATGCCAGACACTCCCGTGCAGATCTAGGTTCCCTGAAACCGGCAGTGTCAGGGTCCCAGAGGCAAGCTGGCAGCACTAGGGAGGCGAGAGCTTCTCCTAAGCAGGCGCCTGAGGGGGAAGCTGTCCAACTGCGCAGCATTAAGGCTCCAGGGGCAGCAGGCACTGCCTCCTGCACAATACCAGCAAGGTGGGTGAGCCCTCCTGATACTGGATCCTCTATCTCCAGGGGATGCCCTAAGGGTCTCCCATACGCTTCTGATAACAATCCAGCTGGCTGGGCTCTGTGTGTGGTGGGAGAGACAAGGCATGCTTGGAGGGCCTCTCCCTGCCTCCTCTCCCACCACACTGGGGATAGTTTGTCACCTCAGGCCTCTAGGAGCCACGAGATGTAGAGTGGATAGGAGAACCGAGCATGCTCAGATGAGGCTGCCCTTTAGAGGACACTGCAGAGAAAAGACGAGGACATGGCCAGCTGCAGGGCTTGGTCCTGGTGCCAGGAGGGCCCAGGGCTCTAGGAACAGCAATTGCAGGTCAGGCCTCTCCTTGGGGAGAAGAGGGGCAGCAAGAAGTCAGAGATTAGAGGAGGGAGGGCCCTCTGAGACCATCCAATGCAACCCCTCTATTTCACAGATGCAAAGGATGAAGCCCAGAGAGGGGATGCAACTTGGTTGAAGTTACACAGCAAAGTGGTAGCAGAGCTGGGACACACACCCAGGATGGTCCACTCCAAAACTGGTCCTTGCTTGGAATATGGTGCCAACCCCCCATTCCACTCCCACTTTTTTTTTTTTTTTTTTTTTTTTGAGACGGAGTCTCGCTCTGTCGCCCAGGCTGGAGTGCAGTGGCCGGATCCCAGCTCACTGCAAGCTCCACCTCCCAGGTTTACGCCATTCTCCTGCCTCAGCCTCCCAAGTAGCTGGGACTACAGGCGCCCGCCACCTCACCCGGCTAGTTTTTTGTATGTTTTTTAGTAGAGACGGGGTTTCACCGCGTTAGCCAGGATGGTCTCGATCTCCTGACCTTGTGATCCGCCCGTCTCGGCCTCCCAAAGTGCTGGGATTACAGACTTGAGCCACCGCGCCCGGCCCCCACTTTTTTTTTAAAACCACCTTCTATTGAGTGCCTCACTTTGATGCTCTGTATACTTCAACCACATGATTCTCCTAGCAGCCCTCTGACACAGGGATCACCCTCCTCATTCTACAGCTGAGGAAACCGGGGCAGAGAGAAATGGTCTGACTCCAGAGCCACAGCCCCAACCATGCTGCCTGCAGCTCTGAGCCCCAGTTTTCTGGACCAAATGGTGGGTATGGGGCACAGGAGCCCTGGTTTATTGCCAGGTCTGTCACTCCTTTGCTGTGTGACCTTGGTCAGGTCACTCACTAAACTGCTGGTCTCTCTAAGACCCCTAGCAGTAGCAGCGTGCCCTGGTTCTGTGTGTGCCTTGCAAGGAAAGAAGCAGCAGCTATCTGGCACATTAGTAATGGGGAATGGAGCTCCACTGTCAGTAGCTCCCCAGATTGGGTCTAGCCTGCAGGCCTCTGCTCAAAACCCATGTGCAATGCCTCAGGAGACACAGTGCAGCCCTCCAGCACACGCCACTGTGGGAAGGGAGAATTACTACCGAGCCCTGGGCCTTCTCATTTAGCCTCAGCAATGCCATGAGGTAGACACTACTGTTTCCATTTTCCAGTAGAGACATTGAGGCTCAGAGCTTAATAAACTAGCTCAAATGACACACAGCCAGGAAACAACCAAACTGGTATTTGATCCCAAAAGCCAAGCTCTGCCCTCAAGCCGGGCCTGGTAACTGCTTCCTGTTGGCACTCTGGTCCTCAGGGCACAGGTTCTAGAGTAAGAGCCCACTGGTGACAAGCTGAGCACAAAGGGCCAAGGGCTCCAGGAAGGCTGAGAGGTTGCCTGCTTGCCTACTTGTCTGTCAACCAGCCCACCCCATAGAAGTAAGTGCCCCATGCCCAGGAAGGAGATAAGGAAGGCTTTGTCAGTGCCCACTTCCGCCTGGCCTGTGCTAGCTGCTGGGACTGGGCAGGGCCTATCGTGTGAAACCGCACATGGCATTGGCACGAGGTGCACATGCCTCCCTCCAGTAGGGCAGGGGAAATAGCTGGGGCAGCCAGAACTGCAGAAGCAGCCACCACTAGGCAGGACAAGGAGGCTCAAGAATTCAGGCAGGAGCCATGGTTCTTTTTTCTTTTTTGCCACCCCGCCCCCAGACCATAGTTCTAATCAGCCCAGTCACACAGCTTCCAGTTGAAATGGGGAGGTTAATAATAATAATAGTGGCTGGGTGTGGTGGCTCATGCCTGTACTCTCAGCACTTTGGGAGGCTTGACCTGGCCTTGTGGTCAGCCTGGCCAACTTGGTGAAACCCCATCTCTTAAAAAAAAAAAAAAAAAAAAAAAGGCCAGGCATGGTGGCTCATGCCTGTAATCCCAGTACTTTGGGAGGTCAAGGTGGGCAGATCACAAGATGATGAAGGCAGAGAGTCTAGCACAGGACCAGACAAAGCGTACTGCAACATGAAGTGGGGGTACCTCCTACTATTAGAGCAGGACTTTTTCTCATCACTGTTCACTGCCACTGGAATGAGTGTCACTCCATGACCTCACCCTGAAAGCAGATACCAGGGCTAGCAGTCCCTCCCCAACCCCCACCCTGGGCCAACAGGGCACTCCCAGACAGCCCCACCTGGTTCCCTGATTATCATTGCCACGGTGCTTTCTTAATGAGCTGTGGCTCCAGGGAAGGGCGGAAGCTGGAGCACCAGGAGCCATTTCAACTGCCTGGTACCTGGTACTGCACTGTGACGTGGTAGCTAAATACCCGGGACAGTGGGGCCCAACTGGCCCAGTACCATGGAAATCTTATCATGCCAAATGCTTCCTGGGAGGGAGCAGGGTGGGTGAGGCAAAGGCCTAGCCCATGCCCGTCAGGGTTTCATTTCCTGATTTTCTTTTTTTGAGACGGAGTCTCACTCTGTTGCCCAGGCTGGAGTGCAGTGGTGTGATCTCAGCTCACTGCAACCTCCATCTCCCGGGTTCAAGCGATTCTCATGCCCCAGCCTCCCCAGCAGCTGGGATTACAGGCATGCACCATCACACCCGGCTAATTTTTGTATTTTTTAGTAGAGGTGTGGTTTCATCATGTTGCCCAAGTTCCATCCCCTCTCTGGGCTTCATCCTTTGCATCTATTACTTGCTGGCTCTGTGACCTTCTCTGGGCTACAGTTTCCTCACAGATAAGATGATGGGGCTGGGTTAACTTCTCAGAGATTTCCTGGCCTCAAGTGACCCACCCGTGCTTGGCTTCCCAAAGTGCTGGGGTTACAGGCATGAGCCATCACACCTGGCCCATTTCCTGATTCTTGATGTCAACCTAGGTTGTAATCTCGTAAGTATGGGGGCTCCCTCTTTATCTTCTTGAAGCTGAGGAGACCCAAACACTGAGCTAGAAGAAGTGTAAGAGACTACTCAAAGCCAGGACTTCATCTAAGAGGTCAGGGGGTGGGGTCCTAGCTTGACTTCTTGGGGATGGGAGTGAGCCTGGTGGGAGCAGGGAACTAAGGCCCAGGTTTGGAGGTAGTTAGGACAGGAAGGGTGCTGTGCCCTATTGGGTCAGCATCTCCCGCCCCATCCAAACACCCACTCTCCTGCCTTCTTAGACCAAAGGATGTTGGGCACACTTCACTGCCTGGAAGTCCCTCAGCTAGGGATGGGGAGAGAAGAACTGGAGCACTGGACATTTTTTTCTCTTTTTTTTTTTTGAGACAGAGTCTCAGTTTGTTGCCAGGGGCGCCATCTCGGCTCACTGCAACCTCTGCTGCCCCGGTTCAAGCAATTCTCCTGTCTCAGCCTCCTGAGAAGCTGGGATTACAGGTGCCTGCCACCACACCTGGCTAATTTTTGTATTTTTAGTAGAGACAGGGTTTCACCATCTTGGCCAGGCTGGTCTTGAAGTCCTGACCTCGTGATCTACCCACCTCAGCCTCCCAAAGCGCTGGGATTACAGGCGTGAGCTACCGTGCCCGGTCTGAGCCCTAGACATTTTCTAAAGTGCCTTTCCACTGTAGCAGGAAGCCCTACAGTTAAGAAGTGAGTTGGTCAGAGCTAAGCTCTGGCCCAGAGACAGTGAGAACCCTCCAGGGGAGTTCCCACTGCCCAGGAAGAGGCACAGTGCAGACTTCTGGGAGTCAGAAACCCTTGGTTCAGTTTTGACTCTATTACTTGCTGGCTCTGTGACCTTCCCTGGGCTACAGTTTCCTCACAGATAAGATGATGGGGCTGGGTTAACTTCTCAGAGATTTCCTCTAGCTCTGACAGCCCACGATTTTACATAATAACCAGAACACATCACTTTTCATTTTGCTTTGTTCTTTCATGTACATTATATCATTTAAACCTCATGGTATCTCTCTGAGGGTCCTCCTACGTTAAAGATGAGAAAACCAAAGTTCAGGGCATTTCAGCCTGAGAACACACCCAGAAAGGGAGCAACAGAGCCAAGATTTGCACCCCAGGTTCCGGAAGCCAGATCCTGGGTTCCACCTAGAAGGAAATCTGCCCAGCCAGGGTGAAAGGCCGCAAGTGACTGGTTTCAGGGTCCATCCCAGACTCTCAATCTTGAAGCTATTCCCTTGATGCAGATAAGGAAACTCTTTCAAAAGATCCGATTTAATTTAAAAAGTTAAGCTGCAAGAGTACAGACAGCATGATTTTGTTTGTTTGTTTTGAGAGCAAATCGCTCTGTCACCCAGGCTGGAGTGTAGTGGTGCAATCTCAGCTCACTGCAACATCTGCCTCCCGGGTTCAAATGATTCTCCCACCTTAGCCTCCCGAGTAGCTGCGACTTCAGGCACGTGTCACCATGTCCAGCTAATTTTTGTATTTTTAGTAGACATGGGGTTTCACCATGTTGGCCAGGCTGGTCTCCAACTCCTGACCTCAGGTGATCTGCCTGCCTCGGGCTCCCAAAGTGCTGGGATTACAGGCATGAGGCACCATGCCAGACCAGCATGGTTGCTTTTATGCCAATTTTTTTTTTTTTAGGCAGAGTCTCGCTCTGTCAGACTGGAGTGCAGTGGCACAATCATGGCTCACTGCAGCCTCGACTTCTTGAGCTCAAGCAATCCTCCTGCTTCAGCCTCCCAAGTAGCTGGGACCACAGGCCTGTGCCACCATGACCTGCTAATTTTTTATTTTTGTAGAGACAGGGTCTCCCTAGGTTGCCCAGGTTGGTCTGAAACTCCCAGGTTCAAATGATGCTCCCACGTTGGTCTCCCGAAGTGCTGGGATTACAGGGGTGAGCCACTGCGCCCGGCTTAACATTTTTTATGAAAAAGCGGTTCACACCACTGTAGAGAAAAGTCCAGGATGAACTATTCAGAGTGCTCAGCCCGAGAAGCAAGGGAGTAAAAGGGGTATGACTTGCATTTTCTTCTTTATATACTTAAGCAGTGTTTGAATTTTTTTTATTTCTTCCTTTTTTCTGAAAAAAAAAAAAAATCTGGAGGGAAAATGTTCTGAGCACCTGCTCTGAGTCAAAATTCAGTATTAAACACTTTACTGTCACAGATTATTTCATTTAATTCTCACAAAACCCTATGGAGTACAAGAATGCTCAGAGCAGCTTTATTCACAATTGTCAAAAAAAAGGGAACCAATCCAAAAGCCCATCAACAGGAGAGTGAGCCAACTGTGCTGTATTCATACGCGGTAACACCGAACAGCAATAAAATGAACAAACCTCTGCTACATGTGACAGTGAAGAGGAATCTCACAGAGAGGCTGAGCAAAAGCAGCCAGACACACAAGAGTACCTATGATTCCATTCAGATGAAGTTCAAGAACAGGTAAGATCAACTGATGATGATCCAAGTCAGAATTGTGGTTACCCCAGAATTATCTGCAGAAAAATGACACAGGTCAGATAATCAGCCTATAGGCATATAGCAGGCAGGTAGTGGAGCTGGGATTCAGACAGGTCTGTTGGACTCTGCAGTCTCTATTGGCCCCTGACTGCCCAGAAGGATGCCTTGAATCTCCACCTGCAGAGCCTTCTGGGCCCCTCTAGAGGCAGTCTTGCTCCTGGCTTCAGAAGTGGGGAGCCCCTTCTCCTCAGTGCTAAGCACCTGTCCCTGTGGTTCAGTCACATGGAGACCTGCTGCTTAACTAGCAAGGGGACAGCAGCCAGGTCCACGACTCAAGCTCTGGTCTGCTGGGAGCAGGGGACAGGAGGACTGCTCTGTGCCAAGGGAGGATGCCCAGTGCACACTCACCACTCCTAACTAACCCTGGCCCACAATACAGGAATTTCCAAGCAAAGCTGGGACTGGGCTTGGCCCCACCCACTGGGCCACACTGCCTCACACTTTCCCCAGCTCTTGTAGACTCAGAAAAGTCAGACCCTTCCAGTCACCCTAATCCCTATCCTCAACCGAGGACAAGACCAGGAGTTTTGAGGGACTCAGCTCCCCCAGAAGCACCTGTATCTTCCTGCTCTAAATTCCCAGCCCTGCCCAGGCTTCCCTCCCTCCCCTCTGAAGGGAGCCACCACCTGCTGCTTGGCACGGATCCCCCTCTCCGGCTACATCCTCTCCACTCTCCCCCCAACTCCTACACAATCCCTGTCCCAAACAATTTCCTGCAGTTTCCCATCTGATCAGTTTCTCAGGAAGGATAATTATCCATGGAAGGAGGAGGCGGAAAATTCCCAGAGCCAAGAACACTGGGGAAAAAGCTTCATCTAGTCCCTTCTCCATCAGCCAGGAAAGCCCTCATCTTAAACACAGGCCAGTCATGGTCCATGGCTCTTCCAGAACCTCTGCAGTTCCCCCATCTTCAGGAAAGAGCCCACGCTCCTCTGCATTTAATCCAAGGCCCTCTTGATCTGTTCTAACTTCGGTTTGGGCCTCACTGCCATTCCATTGTAAGTGGTAGTGCCAGATGGAGCCCCATCTGCCCCCAGGGCCCACCTGCAACGTGCTGTGTCCCTGCGGCACTTCAGCCTGCCTTGTGTTTTAGCTGTTTACGTGTCTGTCTCCCACACACAAGTGTCAGCGCTTCCAGGGTGGGAACCACCAACCACGCAGCTGTGTCTGCTGCATGGTAGGTGCTCAGAGGCAGGCTGAAAAGAAAGTGGGACAGGCAGGAGGCCGCCTCACCTCTGCAGAGGGAACGATGTGGGAAGAAGGACCACTTATAGCATCACAGGAGAGCCTGGACTAGAGGTCGGGGAGCTGAGCTCAATGCAGCTCTGTGGCCCTTGAGCAAGTCACTTCCGCCCCGGCCTCTGCTTCCTCTGTGAGCTGAGGGGGTTGGGACAGGCTCTGTCATCATGTCAGACATTTAGAAGCCCTTACTGCTAGGTGCTCGCCACAGCATTCTCATGTAACCGCCACACCTTTGCACACGGGGACCACACAGCTGCAAGTGGGGGAGAGGGGTTTCAGTCCAGGTCTTTTGATTTCCTAACCCCTTATCTTTTCCTCCTGGACTCCTGCAGTCTCTAGGATCCCTCCCAGCGCTAAAGTCTGGTTCTGATTCTAGGTCTGCCCTTTCCTGAGCTGACAACTCCCAGGTCATGACCATAGGGTTCAGCAGGGAACAGGCATGTCCAACCCTGGTGTCCACCAATGCCACATCTCCCACATGACAGGTCTGGTGACTGTTTGCCTGCAGGCGCTGAGGCTCACCAAGGGAGGGGTGGCCAGCAGGAGTCCAGCAGAGCCTGGTGACCACTCAGCCCCTCCCTCCCCCACGTGCCCCCGACTCCACGCCCACTCTGCTCCAGCACCCTGCTCGCCTCTCCCTGCTAGCTGCTCTCCTAGGCTGCAGCTTCCATCTCACTGCTGGCTTGGCCAGTGCTGCCTGTCGGGAAGCTTTACTCTGTTGCCCTCATAGACCCAGGCTGAGCTGCTGGGAGAGGCAGGGCACTCTGGGGCCAGCCCAGGGCCTGAGCCGACTCTATCACACCCCTAAGCTGTCCGCACATCCCTCCCCAGGTCAGACCATGTTATGCTACTCAAGAGCTTTTGAGGCCAGGCGCGGTGGCTCAAGCCTGTAATCCCAGCACTTTGGGAGGCCGAGACGGGCGGATCACGAGGTCGGGAGATCGAGACCATCCTGGCTAACATGGTGAAACCCCATCTCTACTAAAAAATACAAAAAACTAGCCGGGCGAGGTGGCGGGCGCCTGTAGTCCCAGCTACTGGGGAGGCTGAGGCAGGAGAATGGCGTAAACCCGAGTGGCGGAGCCTGCAGTGAGCTGAGATCCGGCCACTGCACTCCAGCCTGGGCGGCAGAGCGAGACTCCGTCTCCAAAAAAAAAAAAAAAAAAAAAGAGCCTTTGATGGCACCATACAGCACCATGAATCCTAGCCCCAGGCCCACGGGCCCAACATGATCTGGCTTCTGCCCTCTTTTCCGTTCTCACACGACGCTTCCCTTCTTCCCCCGCACTTCAGGTTCCTCAAACACACCCTTCTCAGGGGCCCTAGTCTTTGGAAGATGGGCTCTTCTTGTCCTTTGGGTCTCAGCTCAGACGCCAGCTCCTTAGAGAACCCTTGTTGGCCATCCAGCAGCCCCACCTCTCCCTCATGTCTGCCTTCTTCAGGACACTTACCACTGCCTGACACTGCTGTGTCCACATCCAATGCTCCATGCTGGCATGGGAGCTCCCTGACATCAGGAGCCTCTTCTGTCTTGTTCCTGGCTGTGTCCTCAGATCCAGAATAGTGTCTGACATGGGGGCAGAGGCAGTTGGTGGGGCGCGTGCTGCACGTTAGACTGGACAGTCAGGGAGGCCTCTCTGAAGAGATGACGTTTGATGTGGGACCTGAATGAGAGCGCCGGCATGCGGCAGTCTAGGGGCAGTGCTCCAGGCTGGGGAACGAGCAAGTGCCACAGCTGTATGGAGGAACGGGCCTGGCAAGGCAGATGTGCATGAGGGACACAGGAAGGCTGGTATGACTGTAGTAGGGGAAAGGGTAGAGGGGCATGAGGTGGAGAAAGGGGTGGGCCACGCTTTCCTTGCATTTTCTAGCAGGTTCATCAGGAAGCATTTGAAAGGTTTTCAGCAGGGGGAACACCATGCTCTGGTTTACAGGTCTCAAAGCTCCCTGTGGCTGCTCTGTGGAGAGCTGCCTGCAGGCAGACAGCAGTGGAGCCACAAGACCATTCGGGAGGCCCGGGAGTCACCCAGGTTGGAGATGCTCATAGTGGAGATGGAGTGAAGGGGCAAGCCTTTGACAAGTGTGGTTGTGTCTGCCACCAGTCTGAGAAGCCCTGGCCAAGTCTACACCCCTCTGGAGTTCCAGATGCTTCATCCAGCCCCACCCACCTACCTAGTCTTATTTCTCACTGACTCCTCACCCAGACTTTTCCTGCAGCTGGCTGGGCCCCCTAACAGGTGCCTGTTCATACCCAGTACTCAGAGCTTGCAAAGAGCCTTGACCACTGTCATGGTCCTTGCCTGATTGGTCACTTTCCCTCCCTCTTAGAAGGGTCTGGTGAAGGTGTTTGCACAAAGATCTCTGCTCCATGCTCATTCCAGCCACATTTCCCCCCTCCCTAAAGGTCTCCTGTTCTTTGAGGCAACAGCACAGCAATTATTGAGCACTTAATGATTCCCTGTTTCACTTTCCTAAAGTAGCTGTAAGCTAAATAAAGCTAGAAACCATGACTCGCACCTTCGGGGCGTCTCATAGTGCAGAAGACAATGATGCACTAAGCGAAACCCTCAGAACAAAGCCAAGCACTGGCAGGGTCTCAGTAAGCGGTAGGTAGCTCTGTCCTCACTGCCTGTACCAGGGCGACAGCCATCACAGGTGCTCACTGCCCCACAGGTGCAGTTAGCTTCTCTGCCCAGCCAAACAGGTGAGTGAGGCGTGTTTGGGGATGAGGTGGAAGGGTTGGAAACATCACAATGAGTTTCAGAAGCAAAGGTCAATGGTTCTGCATGATCTATGGCTCTGCATCATTCACGTCTCTGTGTCCTTCTCCAGTTCTCCCCTCTGTGTGAGCTAAGCACACTCACTCTTTTTTTTTTTTTCTTTTTGAAACAGAGTTTTGCTCTGTCGCCTAGGCCAGAGTGCAGTGAGGCGATCTCGGCTCATAGCAACCTCCGCCTACTGGGTTCAAGCCATTCTCCTGTCCCAACCTACCAAGTAGCTGGGATTAGAGACTTGCGCCATCACACCTGGCTAATTTTTGTATTTTTGGTAGAGACGGCTTTCACCATGTTGTCCAGGCTGGTTTGGAACTCCTGACCTCAAGTGATCCGCCCATCTCAGCCTCCCAAAGTGCTGGGATTACGGGTGTGAGCCAACGCACCTGGCCAAAACACTCATTCTTAACTTTGAGGACCCAGCTCAAAGCTCTGGGAAGCCTTCCTGACCCATCCACCTCCACTCCTCCCTCCTGCGCACCAACAGCTCTGCAGGCTCCTGCTGCAGCACTTCACAGCACATCACAAGTGCCTGTTTACATGCCAGCCTCTCCCTTGAGGCTGGGATTATATTTATCCATCTTTCCATCTTCAGTACAGTATTTATCAGCACGAATCCCATTGCTGAACATGTGTCTCCCCACCTCGCAACTAAAGAACAAACTCAGACAATTCAGCTCATGGTCTCACTTGCACCCCCAACCTCAGTACTCAGCTTACCCCAATGCCCTCTAGTCCATATACCTAAAACCATCCTCCAGTGCTTGACCCCACCCTCACCTCTTCCTTTAAGGCTCCAGGAATAGTAGCAACTGCCATTACTGAGCACTTTTAATGTGCTCAGGGCTTTACAGACATCAACCCCTTTAGACTGGGGAAACTGAGGCTCAGACAGGATGATGTAGCTTAAAAAGGGCACACCTTCTCCCCTTAATACTGGCATCACTCACCTAGCACTTATCATAGCTGGAACTATTTTTAAAACCATCATCTGTTCTGCAAAATTGAGTGCTTTTATAGCTACACATCAAGTTGTCATACAAAATCACGCTTTGCTCATTAAATGTTTCAGGCGATCAGTCTTGCTACTCCAGCTAGGTGGGGTAACATAACATAAATGTTATGTCGGAGAAATAGCACAGGACTTGGAAGGGGAAGCCCTGGAGTCCAGCTTAAACTGTGCCACAGTTAGGCTATATGACACTAGGCAAGTCACCTCCACAGGCCAGGCACGGCAGCTCACGCCTGTAATCCCAGCACTTTGGGAGGACCAGGTGGGGAGATCACTTGAGGTCAGGAGTTCAAAACCAGCCTGGCCAACATGATGAAACCTCATCTCTACTAAAAATACAAAAATTAGCCAGGCGTGGTGGCACAAGCCTGTAATCCCAGCTACTTGGGAGGCAGGAGAATCGCTTAAAGCAGGGAGGCAGAAGTTGCAGTGAGCGAAGATTGTGCCACTGTACTCCAGTCTGGGTGACAGAACCTCCATCTCAAAATAAAAAATTAAATAAAAAAATTTTTATGTTTTTTTTTTTTTTTTTGAGACGGAGTCTCGCTGTGTCGCCCAGGCTGGGGTGCAGTGGCGCGATCTCGGCTCACTGCAAGCTCTGCCTCCTGGGTTCACGCCATTCTCCTGCCTCAGCCTCCGAGTAGATGGGACTACAGGCGCCCGCCACCACGCCCGGCTAGTTTTTTGTATTTTTAGTAGAGACGGGGTTTCACCATGTTAGCCACGGATGGTCTCGATCTCCTGACCTCGTGATCCACCCGCCTCGGCCTCCCAAAGTGCTGGGATTACAGGCTTGAGCCACCGCGCCCGGCCAAATAAAAAAATTTTTAAACCAGGATAAGTGACTTGCCCAAGGTCACGGTGCTACAAAGTAGTGAAGCTGAGATTTTAACACAGTTCTGTCAAGCTGCAAAGCTTGTTTTTCTAAACACCATGCCTGTGGGCATGTTTCCAAAGGGACCTGCTCTGGGGCATTCTTTTGCAATCCAGAGGTTCTGAACCAAGTAGAAGCTTCTGGTTGTGCCCAGTGAGATTTCACTCAAGTATCTCATCTAAATCCTACATATACTTCAAGGCCTAGCTCAGTGATCACTTGCACAGCCTCCCGGGATCTTCCCAGGTACGAAGTTCTCTCTCCCATCTCTAAATTCCCATAGAATTCTACCTGTACTTCAAATCACACCCCCTTTCTACTGTCTGACTGTTCTGCATCTGAACCGCATTTCTCAAACAAGGCGTTGAGCTCGGTAAGAAAAGCAGTTCTCATGCATCTCTGCACCTTCCACCAGCAAGGCAGGTAGGGCTCAGTCAGGGAAGAGGGTGGGGTAGGGTGCCTGCTCCCCCTCCCCCATCTTGCTGTAATCTGAGTCTTAGGCTTTGCCCAGCTAGGTGAGTTGGCCCCACCTCACGCTGGCATAATGCCTACCTGGTACAGCATCCAGATTCCTGTGGGCCCTGGCCACTGGGGAGGTAAGATCTTATTCCCTGGCTTGATGACAAAGATGCTATAAAAAGTACAGCACCCAAGCACAACACTGGCTTGTGATGGATTACACGACCTGAGGGATTCAATGCGTGAAGGCAGAAGCCTCTGGGCTGGCTCAGAGGTCCTAAGACCTGTACTTGGCTCCCCTGTAAGGACCAGTGTAAGGACCAGTGGTTTCTCTGCCAAGGACAGCTCCCTAATAGATACCCCAGGAAGAAGCTGCCCTTCTCTAGGCTTAAAGGGCCCACTGGAAGAACTGAGATTTGCCAGTGCTACCAATATCCAAGTCAAAAACCACAGCCCCTCCTCTTGATCCACTGTCCAGGTCTTACTGCCTAGAGACGCCTGAGTTAGTTAACAGAGCAGGGAAGATGCCTGCCTCTGCCATTAATTCATGTGTGGCCTGGGGCCAATCGTCTCCGACCTCAACTGGAAAAAGAGAACTTGATCAAAACATCTCCATTTCCCCTTTGGGCCTGGGGGTTACAAGCTATGATAAGGATCTTTCCATCTCTAACATTCTAGAATTAGAATATCCTATACTTTCACTCCCAGAAGCAGAGTGAGAACAGAGAACAGGGACCTTCAGTCCAGGAAACAGCAGAGGTCAGTCAGGGCTTCCTAGCTGTATTCTCAAAGCCTGTCCACCTTCAGAGGCTTTCTCTTGCGTCTGCTGCCTCAAAGGTGGCTGCTTCCCCGCTAGCAGAACCTCAGAGATGTGCCTGGGCCCTAGCCGCTTTAGGGAAATGGGCAGGAGGTCTGAGTCACCTACTGGGTGTGAGCTGGGCTCACCATGGCAACCCAGCAGACCCAGAGGGCATAAAGAAGCCAGTACCTTCCCTGCCTGCACAGTGTAGGCGGAGCATGCTGCATCTGCTTTGATTTCCAACCCAGAAAAGTTTTTCTCTACTTTAAGGACTCATTTTCCTTTCCCTTCTCTCAGGACACAGCTTACTCACTCTAGGGTCCTTCTCCTTGCCTGGAAGATATTCTGCAGTCCCCCAGGCAAACCCTACTCATCCCAGAATTAAGTACCACCTCCTCCAAGGATTCATCCCAGACCAGTTAGTCCTATATCCTTCTTCAAGTTCCCACCGCATAAAAGGCAGAAGCTCTTAGCCTTCAGAATCTGTGTCTTACACATGACAATCAACTGTGTTAAAAAAAAAAAAAAAAAATCTGAGTCTACTATGGGCCTTCTCCCTTGATAAAATCACATATATACAACTGTCTGCAGACTATTTTGGGAGCTCCACAAACTTTATCATGGACTCAGAAACAATCTTAGAAACCTAGATCCTAGAAGAACAACAGATCAGATCATCCAGTCCATCCTCTCACCTAAACCAGAAGCCCTTAGCAACCCCTCCTGAATGATGTTCCTCTTCTACCCCAGCCCATCTCTCAAGGCCACCTCCCTTAAGAAGCTTCCCTCATCTCTCCTCCTTTCCTCTGATTCCCCTGAGCATCCAGCCTGAACCACCCAATTTCCCACCTGTGCTTTCTCCCTTGTATGTTGTCTCACTTCCCCAGCAAGACGGCTGGCTCCCTGTGGGCTCATTTCTTCAACCCTGTAACCCTCAGCTGGACTTAGAGATGACCGTGATCTGTACTTGTACTGAATTCTGTGCTTTGAAGCCAGGGCTCACTGACAGCACTGGCCTACTCCCAAAGGACAGAGCTGCGGAGTTTTCCGTCTGACGGCCTCACAGTCTGCTTAGGCCTCAACAGAACAGGGGCTTCCCTGGAATGACTGCCTTTCCCCAGAGAGCCCTTCAAGATGAAATTGACAGATAGGGAAACTAAGGCCCAGGAAGGCAAACACAGCTTAGCAAAGGTCAATATGCAGGAAAGAGGCGAGTTAGGACTAGGACCCAGGTCCCCAGTTACCAGCCTAGAGCTCTTTTCCTTTATGCAATGGCTTTATGAAAACTAAATTTGCCCTGCATGCACACATACTCACATACTCAATATATGCATGGAGAATTTCTAAAAAAGATGGACAAGACAGTAAACAGTGGTAACCTCTGGAATGTATGACAGTGGGAGTGGTCACAGAAGTAATGAGAGGGACTTTTCCTTTTCACCTCAATACCCTCTGTACTGTTGGGTTTTATTTTTGTTGTTTTATTTTGTTTTTACCATTGACATGTTTTATTTATTCATATTATACAAATAAACCTGCCATAGAAAGGAGATTCTGGCCCAGCCCACCCATTCCCAATACACATAAAAGCAAAGAGAAGCCATAAGTAAACCTGTCCAGGTACAACTATAAATTAACAAGATTGCCTTCTTGTATGGTTTACAGGCACTGGTCTCATTAATTTACAGTCACAGTGCAGTTTATGGCTTGAGGAATCTTCCCAGGAAAAGCTTAATTCAATTAGGGCTCTCGGCAGCTCCCCAAGGAAGCTCTGGTATCTTACTTTTACTTACACAAATTGAGGGCAGACCAAACAGATCCAGATCTTCCCAGAGAGACCCCACCCAGCCCAGAGAGGATGCCCTTGCAGACCCTCCATTAGAGCCAAGCAGAGGGAGGTGGCCACGGCAGCACCATGTAAACACTGACTGGCGCCTAAGGCATCATTCTGTGAGTGTCCTCCCAGCAAGCTCAGTTAAACTCCCTGGCTTGGCAGTCTGGTGCCAAGGAGCCTCTGCAACCTTTGCTCTCCCTCCTCTCTGAGCAGTCAAACTGGTTTCTTGTCTGCCCTAGGGCTTTGCAGGGATCCTATCTTTACACTGAAGTCAATCACATATTCATTCATGTATTCCTTCCCCAAATATTTATGGAGCCCTTACTCTGTGCCAGGCACAGATAAGAAAGTGAACAGGCTGGGCGTGGTGGCTCACGCCTGTAATCTCAGCACTTTGGGAGGCTGAGGTGGGCGGATTACCTGAGGTCAGGAGTTCAAGACCAGACTGGCCAACATAGCAAAACTCCATCTCTACTAAAAACACAAAAAATTAGCTGGGTGTGGTGATGTGCACCTGTAATCCCAGCTACTCCAGAGGCTGAGGCAGGAGAATTGCTTGAACCTGGGAGGCAGAAGTTGCAGTGAAATGAGATCACGCCACTGCACTCCAGCACTCTAACCAGGGTGACAGAGCAGGATTCCATCTCAAAAAAAAGGAAAAAAAAGAAAGTGAACAAAGGCCCTGTCCTCAAGAGGCTGACATTCTTATGGAAATTGGTACTAAGTATGGCCTGCTTATCTAATTCCTTTCCATCTTTCAAGACTCAGACTCATGTTCCACCTCCTTTGAGAGGCCTTCTCTAAACACCCCAGTCCTCAGGGACTGCTTGCTCCCTCTGCACTTTGCCTCTGCCAGGAGTCTGCCCAGCCCTGGCAGGCTGGAAGCTCCTAAAGAGCAGGGCCTGGGTTTACTCTTCTTTGTTCCTTGATGGCCATATGCTAAATGCCTGCTGGCTGATTTCAGCTGACCTGCCTCTTCCACCCAGGATCTTAGTGAGCTGCTCTTGGTCCCAGCTGGCTGGTGCAAAGACACAGCCTCTTCCAGCTTCACTTGGCAAACGGCAAATGCTATGCAAGTGTTAGCTATTTATTGGTTTTGTGAACTTGTGGGCTCTAACACACAGCTGTGATATCACTCCTCCGCCTTCTATGGCCTGGTCTCAAATAGGCTCAGCACTGTGGAAAGGCCAGTCTGGGCTTAGGGGTAAGTGCTCCCCAAGGGACAGGGAAGGGGGCCTGGGAAGGAACAGAGTTTCTCATCCTGAATCTCAGTTGGAACTGCTTAAGGACGTATCTTTTCAGGAAAGAACGTGCTGGGGTAATTTGGGGGAATTCTGGATTCTTGGCAAGTAGTATAAAAACTCAGGGCTCAGGTCTGGCCTAATAGACCCCAAAACTGGCCCTGTATATTAGATGAGCTTTAGGGGGAAGAAAATGAAGTCAGCATGATCCCAGGGAAGCGGGGCAGCCCACTGATCCAGGCCCAACCCAAAACTTAGTTCGGTTAAAATTAGATTAGCCCATAAGATTAAAATACCAACATATAATCACGGGCTGCTTTAAAGTATCAGTTGATGTTTATCGGCATCTAGAGACAGTTTGGCCCAGTGCAGTGTGTGCAGACAACCTTGGGGAGACATGTCTGACTCAGACATTTGCAAGGGGAGCGAGTGCTGCAAAATGAGGCCCACACAGGCGATGGATGACTCAGGAATAACCCAGGTCCTGGGTATGCTGAGCGAGCCTTCTCTCCCTGCCTCAGGAGGAAAGGGGGCAGGTAAGAGAGGCGGTGAGGAGGAAAGGAGGCTGTGTACGGGCTGGCATTCCCAGAGACAGCCTCAGACCCCCAGCTCCAGTTCCCTGTCACTCCTGTATTTTTCTGCATGCTGCCACCTCCAAGAAAGGTTATTTGCTTCACAGTGGGACTTGGAGTGGGTAAGCTTTTTCCCCAAACCCAAGAAGTGATCCAAGGCTCAAAATACTAAAGCCTTTAAATCTCCCCCAGCCGGGCGCGGTGGCTCAAGCCTGTAATCCCAGCACTTTGGGAGGCCGAGACGGGCGGATCACGAGGTCAGGAGATCGAGACCATCCTGGCTAACACAGTGAAACCCCGTCTCTACTAAAAAATACAAAAAACTAGCCGGGCGAGGTGGCGGGCGCCTGTAGTCCCAGCTACTCAGGAGGCTGAGGCAGGAGAATGGCGTGAACCCGGGAGGCGGAGCTTGCAGTGAGCTGAGATCCGGCCACTGCACTCCAGCCCGGGCGGCAGAGACTCCATCTCAAAAAAAAAAAATAAAAATAAAAATAAAAAAATAAATAAATAAATAAATAAATCTCCCCCAATTCAAAATGATTATGGGAAAAATTAAATTTCTAAACTGAAAAAGCCCTTGGAATCAGGGCATGAGGATGAAAAGAACACAGGCTCTGAAGTCAGACAAATCTGGGCTTAAACCCCAATGTTTTCTAGCTGTGCAAGTACCTTTCACAACCTCTAAACTAGGTATGAATAAGTAGCAGCTTAGCCAGATGTGGTGGCCTGTGCCTGTGGTCCCAGCTACTCAGGAGGCTGAGGTGGGGGGATTGCCTGAGCCCGGGAGGTTGAAGCTGTGGTGAGTGGTGATTGCGCCACTGCACTCCAGCCTAGGAGACAGAGCAAAATCCTGTCTCAAAAATAAACAAAGTAAAAAATTAGTAAGTGGCAGCTAATATAATTAACAAGTATTTAACAAATACATCACCAATTATCAGCTGGGCGCAGTGGCTCATGCCTGTAATCCCAGCACTTTGGGAGGCCGGGACAGGCAGATCGCCTGAGGTCAGGAGTTCAAGACCAGCCTGGCCAACATGGCAAAAACCCATCTCTACTAAAAATACAAAAATTAGGCCGGGCACAGCGGCTCATGCCTGTAATATCAGGACTTTGGGAGACTGAGGTGGGCAGATCACCTGAGGTCAGGAGTTCGAGACCGGCCTGGCCAACATGGTGAAATCCGGTCTCTACCAAAAAAAAAAATACAATTAGCCAGGCACAATGGTGGGTGCCTGTAATCCCAGCTACTCGGGAGGCTGAGGCAGGAGAATCACTTGAATACGGGAGGCAGAGGTTGCAGTGAGCCAAGATCATGCCTCTGCACTCCAGTCTGTGTGACAGAGCGAGACTCTGTCTCAAAAAACAAAAAAGAAAAGAAAAACAATACAAAAATTAGCTGGGGGTGGTGGCACGTGCCTGTAGTCCCAGCTACTTGGGAGGCTGAGGTAGGAGAATCACTTGAACCCGGAGGCGGAGGTTGCTGTGAGCAGAGATCATGCCACTGCACTCCAGCCTGGGCGACAGAGTGAGACTCCATCTCAAAAAAATAAAAATAAAATAATAGGGAGCCAGGCATGATGGCTCATGCCTGTAATTCCAGTTACTCAGGAAACTGAGGCAGGAGGGTCATTTGAGGCCAGGGATTCAAAACCAGCCTGGACAACAACATTGGAAGGCCCCCATCCTCCATCTCTAAAAAAAAAAAAAAAAAAAAAAAAAATGAAAAATTAAGTATCTATAATATCAATTAGAAAACAGGGGCTCAGGCCTGGAGCGGTGGCTCACACCTGTGATCCCAGCACTTTGGGAGGCCAAGGTGAGCGGATCACCTGGGGTCAGGAGTTTAAGACGAGCCTGACCAACATGGCAAAACCCCATCCCTACTAAAAATACAAAATTAGCCGGGTGTGGTGGCACATGCCTGTAATCCCCACCACTCAGGAGGCCGAGGCAGAAGAATCGCTTGAACCTGAGAGGCAGAGGTTGCAGCGAGTTGAGATTGCACCACTGCACTCCAGGCTGGGCAACAAGAGCGAAACTCTTGTCTCGAAAGAAAAGAAAAAAGAAAACAGGGGCTCAGAGAGCCTTGCCTAAAGTCACACAGCTGGGCAACAGACAGCTGAGACTAGATCTCAGGTCTCTTGACCTTTCACCCCATCCTGCATGTTCTCCATTGTAATCATTTCTCTGCCTCCTTTTCTCTCCTAGAGGGCATACAACATTTTGGGGGAAAGGATAAGTCCTCCATTTCAAAGATTTGCTGTTCCACAGATAAGGGCTATGAGAATGACAGTCCCCAGTACGACTCTGGCCCTCATCCTCCTTCATGCAAATACAGGTATGTTCAAGCTGTAGAAAAGAACTTGGAGCTGAGCCAAAGCTGTCAGGGCTCCAGAGCACCTGGACCCTTTAGCCCTTCCTTCCTACAGAAGGAACAGGTGTCCCTCCTGACAACAATCCAGGTTACCAATGTGGATGTGTCTGGTCATTTACTCTCCTCAAAGCCCCTTTAAATCGCTCATCCCCCTTGATCCAACAAGAACGCAGCATGTTGGCCTGGCAGGAGAGAGTTTGGCCTTGAGTGATTAGTCCCAGGCTTGCTAAGTGACCTCAGGCAGGTCACAACCGAAGGCTCAGTTTCCTTAGATGTAAAATGAACACATCAATACCACACGCTATTCCAACCCACAGGACCACTGAGAAGATCTAAATTAAAGATTGTACATGCAAGTGCTTTGGAAACAAATTTCAGTGCTAATGAGAAGTACTACTAAACTCCTCCTGCCTTGTAGAGCTAAACAAAGTTGTGCCACCTGCTCCCAACAGAGGCTGCCTCTCAGGGGACTCTGCTGGGCCCTGAGGGTAACCAAAAGTAGCCTGTCACCTTTCCTGATCAGAGGCAGGAGGTCATAAGGTCAGCCACCCCTTGTGGCTAAAGGAGATCACCCTTTACCTGGCACTCCCCTGCCCAAGCAGGGAAGAAGCAAGCTCTGGTCTGATGGCTGAGAGGGCCCTGACAGAGAGATGGCAGGCAGGGTCGCTGGCAGAGAACAAGGGATAGGCCCTACCTGAATGCAGGATTCGGCTGCATCCAAGGAGACTCACAAAAACAAAGGACAGGCGCACAGCCAGACACAGAACACCTACAGCTTTCTCAAGGCAGGGACAGGGCTCCCACCAATGACACGCGCCCAACTCCTAGAGGGAGTCCTACAATTCCTGAGTGCAGGTGCAGCGAGCTGGGAGCTTCTCAGTGCAGGGCTGTGCGCATCTGCTGCAGGGAATGCCAGAGGCAGGAGATGCAGCTGCACCCCTCTAGGAGGCTATGCCAAGACTCGAACAGACAATAAATAGCGATTCAACATCACTGATGATAACCTCTCTAAGCCATTTCCTCATCTGCAAAACACAGACATCTTTTATCTCTTATGATTTGAGTAAGGATTAAATAAGATTGCTTTTATAAAGTGCCTGACACTACTCTGCAGATACCAAGTGGCAACTATTATTAAAACACACACACCCGTTCAACACGGGAGATGTCACAGGGCAGGCAAGGCCTCATGCCAATGTTATGGATAAACAATAAGGGAAAAGGGTTTGGGAGAGAAAGAGCAAGTGACTGCTGTGGGTTGGGAGGACCTCCCAAAAGGGGAAGAATCTGCATGGCCCTGAAAGTTACTACAGTGAGCTGGGCATTCTACCAGGCGTTCCCACATTCAGCCTCTACACTGGTCTTAAGGATGAGGCAAGTCAGGTTCAGAGAATGAGGTGCACGGACCTTAAGGTTCATGGTCACACAGGTACCGTGAGGCAGGGTCAGGAGCAGAACCCAGGGCTTCTGACCACGTCTTTCCTTTATACCAGGGCTGGATGCCATGGGGCTGGCTCGGAAGGAGAGAAAAGGCAAGCTTCGTGGGTGCTCAGCAGAATGAAGTCTGGGCAATCTGACCAACTAAGCCCTCTAAGTGCCTTGGCACTCCTAGAGACACATGTCCTACCTGAAGCCTTCCTCCAGTCCCCAGTTGACCTCCCTCCCACTGTTCTGCAGTCAGTCTGCTATTTTCCCAAAGAGAAAAAGGTCATCTCTTCCTTTTCACAGAGTCCTATCTGGGCTTCTTGAGACAGTTTCAAGGTGACCTTTAAGCTATTTGTTCTTCTCTTCTTTTGAGAAGTGAGAGAGGCACCTTCTAGTGTCACTTTCACAGGAAACCAGTTGCTGGGTCTGATATCCATGCATGTCAAGTGGGCAGTGACCACATCTCCCCTATTCACAGACTTAATCTACAGAGGAGATGGCAGGATTAGCCTTGCAAAGACCAAAACCAAAAAAAGCTATAAGACGTAAAGGGACAAAATAAGCCTTTTGTGTCCCTGGTCAGGAGACAAGATGAATACCTGCTTTATGGGCTCCTGGGCCTCTGCCAGGCATTCCGGGTCAGGAACATGGGTAAACAAATGCAGGAGATGCCAGTGCTGAGCTGAGTTACAGTGAAGCTCTCCCTTGGAACAAGTACTAGCCCGGGAGCCAGGTGAACTCGGAACAAAGCAGAGTTCATGCAGGGTCCAAAGCACAATGTGGGGTGGGGAATGCATCTAACTCCTAAGGCTTGGGGTCATTCCCATAGTTTTCCCAATAGCCTAAATCCTCTTCACACCACTAGCCCCTCCCCAGCAAGGACAAGTAAGAATTCCTGACTGTTGGCCGGGCGCGGTGGCTCAAGCCTGTAATCCCAGCACTTTGGGAGGCCGAGACGGGCGGATCACGAGGTCAGGAGATCGAGACCATCCTGGTTAACACGGTGAAACCCCGTCTCTACTAAAAAATACAAAAAACTAGCCGGCCGAGGTGGCAGACGCCTGTAGTCCCAGCTACTCGGGAGGTGGAGGCAGGAGAATGGCGTGAACCCAGGAGGCGGAGCTTGCAGTGAGCTGAGATCCGGCCACTGCACTCCAGCCAGGGTGACAGCGCAAGACTCCGTCTCAAAAAAAAAAAAAAAATTAATTAAAAAAGAATTCCTGACTGTTGAGGGGAGAAAAAAGGCCCAGAGAGGGAAGGTGACTTGCCTAATGTCACCCACTGAGTCAGAGGTAGACTAGAACCCAGAAGCAACTGTTCTAGAACTTCAGCTCCCACCCTGCTCCTCCCACCCCAGTCTCTGCAAGAGTCTACCTGAGGCTCTGCTCCATGGTTAGGGTAGGAAGGAGAACTGCACAAAGTACTTTCTATTCTTAAAGGAGGGGTAACCTGCAAGGGAAGCAGCTGCCATAGATGACAGAATGAGGGCTCCAACGGAACTCCTACCCACGCTGGGGTGTTGAGAGAATAGGCAAGACCCCAAAATCAGCTCCCAGGCTCTTGGGTATCTGAGAGTGCAGACGGAGCATGGCCTCAGCCCCCCACCCTTATCCCCACAAGGCAGCTGGTGCCATCTTCCCTCCTGCCATGACCAGCTCAAGTGAACAGTATAGAACACATGGAAACCCTGATACCTTAAGGAAGGACACCGGTGGCAGCCTAGGTTTGAGAGATTTGTAATCCTTCAGCTCAGAGGAAGGTTGTAGGAGGCTGAGGTAGGGATGCATTTGCTGTAGGTGGTTAAAATATTAACAGGGGCAGATGTTACTCATTGAATGCTTCCTGTATATACAAACTCAGTTTTATGTGCATTAATTTATGTAATCATCACATTAATAGCACTGTAACTGGATACTATTAGTTCCCATTTTTAAAAGATTTATTTATTTATTTATTTAGAGACGGGGTTTCACTATAGTTGCCCAGGCTGGAGTGCAATGGCGCAATCTCGGCTCACTGCAACCTTCGCCTCCCGGGTTCAAGTGATCCTCCTGCCTCAGCCTCCAGAGTAGCTGGGATTACAGGCGCCCACCACCATGCCCAGCTAATTTTTTATAATTTTAGTAGAGACGGGGTTTCACCATGTTGGCCAGGCTGGTCTCAAACTCCTGACTTCAGGCAATCCACCCTGCCTCAGTCTCCCAAAGTGCTGGGATTACAGGCGTGAGCCACTGCGCCCAGCTTAGTTCCCCTTTTATACATAAGGAAACCGAGGCTCAGAGATGCTGCTAAGTGGCAGAGTGGTAGCTGAATTCTACACTGCAAAGGGGAAGCTGGGAAAAATGGGCTTTCATTTTTGAGGCCTGAACAGGGGGTCTTCAGATCTTTGGACCACCTTTCTCTCCACTCATGGCCAGATGCTAGAGCTCCTGTTTTCAGAGGCAGAAAAACGCCTTTCCATGGCAGAGACAGACTTTTGGAAAGGAGACCACGTCCAGCCTCATCATTTCACAATGGGAAAACTGAGGTCCAAGGCTGAGTGACTTGCCAGAGTTTCCAGAGTCAGTGGAATGACAGAAATATCACACCTAGAAGGGACCACCAAAATCAACTGACGGGTAGGGAGGCGTGACTGGTCCAAGGACAGAGGGAGGTGGGAAGAGAAGCCGGGTTTTCCTCACCTCTAGACTGATATTGTTGCCATGGCACCGTCTCTGCTCTCCAGCTGCCCAGGGTCCCGGGCACAGCACTTGGGTGGCGACAAAGCAGGCCAGGCCAAGCTGACCTCATTAGCACTAGAGATACCACGCCTGCAGGGACAAACTTCTGACTGCCTAGAGTGGGGTCTCTGTAGTCATGCTGTCGTCCCACCAGCAGCCACTGAGACTCAAAGCGTGTCTGCCAGCCCTGAATGCCCTAATAGAATGCCAGGTGTGGTGGGCAGGTGAGGGGATTGGGGACAGGAGGCAATTTATAGATTGCACTTGTGAGGTCTCCTCCTGGTCTTACACAGTCAAATGACATCACTGTCACTTCAGCTTCTTACAGCAAAATCAGATGACATTTCATGACTCAATTGGTATGGTAAAATTGAGAGTCTTACCCATTTCACAGGTGAGGGAGACCTGCAGAAAAAGGCCTCAGCTATTCAAGGTCATGCATTTATGTCGGAATCAGTACACATGGTTCCCCTTGTCCAGTCCTTGATTTCTCTCCAGGAAGCTAAGTGCCATCAGGGTATAGGTGCTGATGGCTTAGTTCCATGTAAGGCTCTGCTACTGTGACTAGCTTGGCACAAGAGCCCTGCACCAGGAACCCAGCTCCTGGATCTATCAAATTAGAGGCACCACTTTCCTCCCGCAGCACGTCCCAGAGTCTGCCTCACACCAGCCCAGCAGCACCGCTCAGCTCCTGCACGTCCTTGGGAGAGGTGGAAGGTTTCCTGCCAAATCCCCAAACCCAAATCTCAGGCAGAGGGGACAGCAGAGTCCCAGGACCTCACGCCTTCCACAACCAGCTGGGGGCAAGCTGAAAATGCAAAGGCAGCTTTCAAAGGCCCCCTGAACACCACTTCCAGGGACTTCTGGGCTGTGTAGGCTCCAGTAAGCTACCCCAGTCACTCAGCAGAACAGAGCGCTCAGGCCTAGCAGGGAGACCGACACTCTGAGAGGGAATAACTTGTCTATTTCCTTCTCCCCAAAAGGTTTCAAAGTCTCTTCAGGCCTGAACATCCCTAGCCTCCCCCTATGTACCTCACCTACTTGATTGAGCAGCAGACCAGACAGCACCCTGAGACACAGCCAGGCAGCGACCTGGCGGTGAGCTGGGGTCGGACCAAGCCTCAACCTCCTCTACTCTCCCTCCACTCCCAAAACAGACTTCAGAAATTTCCAGGGCCCCTTGTCCCACAGATCCTATAAAGTATGGCATTCCTGGACCGGAAATTGACTCAGGGGCTCCTAACTAGCCTGGGCAAGGAAAGCTGACAGATAACATTCCGGAGATGAAGGAAAGGTGGGAATATGGGGATCCCCTGTGTTCCACCACACTTGTAAGTTTCCTGCCCAGGTCTCCACTATGCTTAAACTCCTCAAGCAGGCCAAGTAGAAATATACTCCCTCCTGGAACACACTCCAATAAAGCCGGTCATAAATTGCACTGGTTGCTGTTGACAGAGCAGAATGTGCCACTTGCCAGAAGACACTCCTTTCTGTCTCACATACAGCAGGGTGCCTGGCTCTCCTGGGGATCTGGCCCAGCCAGAGAAGACTTGCCAGTCGTGGAAGCCTTACTGAAGGGAGCTAGGATCAGAAGCATCCCATCCTCTAAACCTGCTCTCTTCTGTGCACAGTGCTGGCTCCCATCTTGGGAAGCCTCAGGTCACAAATCAGAAGTCACAGAACTGGAGCTTGAGAAGGACCAAGGTGGCAGGATGGAGACTGCCTACCTTATGGGGGTAGTTCAGATCCTTACTCCTGGACAGCCTCAAATGGTGCGAGATGAGGCAAGAAGCTCACCAGTCTGGCGGCCGCCGCAGCATCGGAGCAAACGGGACTTACCTATCTTCATGAGGCAGGCCAGAAGGATCCAGAGGGAGATCTCGAAGGGGGTGCGCACGTGTGTGTAGTCGATGCCCAGGACTGGAAAGGCCTTGCGCGGCTTCATGCCATGATCAGTGACGGAATGATTAACAGGGCGGCTCTCTGGGGTGACCTCCGGTGGAGCGGTGGTGACATCTCCAATCGAGCGTTCTCGTGGTGGCTCTGAGCTTCGAATGGTGCTGGCAGTTGGGCTGAGCTGGAGGCCATGGCTCCTGAGAACAGGGAGCAGCCCCACCAAAGCGACCACCACGAGCAAGGAAGGGAGGATCCGAGGTGGAGAGAGGCCACAGATGCCAGACCGCAGAACCATGGTGCTGCTCCCAGAGCCGGCCTCGACCTTACCCAAGTGAGAGTAAAACCGGGCACATAGGTAGCAAGGGGTCAGCAAGTGGGAAGAGAGACTGGTGTAGTCTCTAGGAAAAGTTCATGCTTTAGAGAGGCATTTCCATGGAAGCAATTTTCTGGGGGTGGAGGGAGGCTGGGTTTGCAACCTGGAACTCCAAAGTGGAGAAAGGGGGCAAGCACCCCGGAAGGACCACGGAAGGAGACCAAAAGGTCTGGAACTCCGGGCCTGGGAAGGGGGAGGAGGGATGTGGGAAACAGAGCCCTAGGGATAGAGGAAGGGGCAGGATAGGCTGGACCCGTGCAAGGGAAAGGAAGAGGGAAGGCTGGGACCTTTGGCTGAGGAAAGTGACTGAGGAGCTGGGACTCTGGGCTGTGGGCTAAGGGAAGCGGTAGGGAGCCTGAGCTAATGGAAGGGGACCGAAGGGGGTGAGACCCAGTCCAGGAAAAGGAGAGAGGGGGCTGGGAGCCCAGGCTGAGAAGGAGTGAAACCGGGAAGCGGCCGGGAGTTTGTCCACCCAGAGAAGGGCAGGGGTCCAGGCGCGCCGGGCTGAGATTCCGGGGAAATGGAGAGAGGCGGAAGGCGGAGGCAGGCGGCCTGGCGGGAAGGCGCCTCGGCGCGGGCTGGGGGCGGCTCGCGGTGGGCCAGCAGCAACACGCCCCTCCTCGCGGCCCCGGCGCAGCGCGGCGCTCCGCCCCGGCCCAGCTGCAGCTCCCGATCCAGCTCCAGAACTAACCCTAGCCCCGGCCCCGGCGGCAGCGGACTGAAGCCTCGCTGAGCCCGGCGCTGTCACTTATAGGCACCAGCGAGCAGCCGGTGCGGCGGGCTAGAGAGACCGTCGGTGACCGCGCAGCGCAGCGGCCCCTGTCGCCGAGGGAAGGAAGTATCGCGTAGGAAGAGGAAGGAGAGTCAGAGATGACAAAAAAAAAAAAAAAAAGTCCTGAAAAAGTCCTGAATATACAGAGAACCTCACTAACGCGGGTAAAACGCCGACTACTTACAACGCGATTTCACGTCCACATCTGCAGTCTCATAAGGGCTTTCCAATAATCCTGTAAAGAATGTATTATTAGTTTATGTATTTAGTTACCGTGTGACCTTGAGCAAGTTACTTAACCTTTCTGTTTCACAACTTTCTCATCTGTTAAGTGGAGATAGTAGTAGTGACTATGTCAGAGGGATGATGTAATGACTGAGACAATCCGTGTAAACTATTTGGAATGCACCCTGGCACATTATTACAATTCCACTTTTACAGATGAGGAAACAGGTGAAGAGAGTCTCCTGGCTACTATGTAAGTAGTTGTATTGCTTACTAGGGCTACCGTAACAAAGTACCACAAACTGGGTGGCTGCAACAACAGAAATTGATTGTCTCACAGTTGTGGAGGCTGGAGGTCGGATCTAGGTGTTGGCAGGGTTGGTTTCAGCTGAGAGCTATGAGGGAGAATTTGTCCCATGCCTTTCTACCTTCCAGTGGTTTGTTGGGAATAGCTGGTATTCCATGGAGTTCTCCTAGTGTCTATCTCTGCGTCTAGATTCCCCGCCTCCACTTTTTTTTTTTTTTTTTTGAGATAGAATCTCGCTCTTGTTGCCCAGGCTGGAGTGCAGTGGTGCCATCTCGGCTCACTGCAACCTCTGCCTCCTGGATTCAAGCGATTCTCTTGCCTCAGCCTCCAGAGTAGCTGGGATTACAGGCACCCACCACCACATCCAGCTAATTTTTGTATTTTTAGTAGAGACGGGGTTTCACCATGTTGGTCAGGCTGGTCTCAAACTCCTGACCTCAGGTGATCCGCCCGCCTCGGCCTCCCAAAGTGCTGGGATTACAGGGGTGAGCCACCACACCCAGTCAGATATCCCCTTTTTATAAGGACACCAGTCATTGGATTAGGAATCCAACCTAATTACTTCATCTTAACCTGATCATCTTCAAAGACTCCATCCTAATTAGTCCATCTTCACAGGCACTGGGCATTAGGACTTCAACTTCTTTTACGGGGACACAATTCAACCTACGACAGTGGCATGCTTTCAGTAATGGAACTTAAATTTGAATCTATGGTGTTGGTTGAAATTGGTGAGGTTCAAGGGATCATGGCTATACAATGGAATCACTGGAAAGCTTTTTAAAAATACCATTGTCGGGCCGGGCGCGGTGGCTCAAGCCTGTAATCCCAGCACTTTGGGAGGCCGAGACGGGTGGATCATGAGGTCAGGAGATCAAGACCATCCTGGTTAGCACAGTGAAACCTCGTCTCTACTAAAAAATACAAAAAACTAGCCGGGCGAGGTGGCAGGCGCCTGTAGTCCCAGCTAATGTAGTCCCAGCTACTCGGGAGGCTGAGGCAGGAGAATGGCGTAAACCCGGGAGGCGGAGCTTGCAGTGAGCTGAGATCCGGCCACTGCACTCCAGTCTGGGCGACAGAGCGAGACTCCGTCTCAAAAAAATAAAATAAAATAAAATAAATAAAATAAAATACCATTGTCTAGGCTGGGCGTGGTAGCTCATGCCTGTAATCCCAGCACTTTGGGAGGCTAAGGCAGGTGGATCACGAGGGGAGTTCAAGACTGGCCTGACCAACATGGTGAAACCCCGTCTCTACTAAAAATACAAAAATTAGCCGGGCATGGTGGTGTGTGCCTGTAATCCCAGCTAGTCAGGAGGCTGAGGCAGGAGAATCGCTTGAACCTGAGTGGCAGAGGTTGCAGTGAGCCAAGATTGCGTCACTGTACTCCAGCCTGGGCAACAGAGAGAGAGACTCTGTCTCAAAATAATAATAATAATAATAAATACCATTGTCTGATAAAATTAGCTGGCCATGGTAGTCCTAGCCACTTGGGAGGCTGAAGCAGGAGTATCATTTGAACCTAGGAGTTTGAGACTACAGTGAACTATGATCGCACCACAGCACTCCAGCCTGGGCAGCAAAGGGAGGCCCTGTCAATAATAATAAGAAGAATAAACTTTTGTAAAATACCATTGCCTGGGACCCACCTTCAGAGATTTAGATTCGATTGCTTCAGGGTTGTGCCCAAGTATTTTTTTCAAAGACTCTGATGTACAACTAGGGTTGGGAGGTATTGAAATCACTGAAATACTGTCCCTGTTTTGCGGAAGAGTAAGGCCAAAACATTCAAAGCGTCTAGCACAAGGTCACATCACAAGTACTTGAGGTTCAATTTAGTTTAACAAATGTTTACTGGGCCTCTTGACAGGGCTTTGTGCTGGGCTCTGGCAACACAGAGATAAGCCAGAGGGAGGAAGGACGTGGTAGGAATTGGGAGGGGGCATAAAGTGGACATAATGAGGGCTTCTAGAATGCTGGTAATGTTCTATTTCTTTACTGGGCGATAACTACAAAGGTTACAGCGACGTAGTTGTTTTGTGATAACTCATTGAAGACTCAAGATGTGTGCAATTTTGTCTAGGTATGCAATCCTTCCACAGAAAAATATATTAAAATAATAATAAGCTAGAAGCAGTGGCTCATGCCTGTAATCCCAACAACTCAGGAGCCTGAGATGGGAGTATCAGTTGATGCCAGGAGTTTAAGACCAACCTAGGCAACATAGCGAGACCCTGTCTCTAAAAGAAATAAGTAAAATAAAATAATAATACCCAGATGCAGTGGCATGCACCTGTAGTCCCAGCTACTTGGGAGGCTGAGGCAGGAGAGTCACTTGAACCCAGGAACTTGAGACTGTAATGCACTATGATTGTGCTTGTGAAATAGCCACTGCATTCCAGCCTGGGAAGCATAGTGAGACCCATCTCTAAAAATTAATTAAACCAGGCACGGTGGTTCACGCCTGTAATTCCAGCACTGTGGGAGGCTGAAGTAGGCAGATCACTTGAGGTCAGGAGTTCAAGACCAGCCTGGCCAACACGGCGAAATCCTGTCTCTACCAAAAACTGCAAAAATTGGCTGGGCATGGTGGCGCACGCCTATAGTCCCAGCTACTCAGGAGGCTGAGGTGGGAGAATCCCTTGAACCCAGTAGACAGAGGTTGCAGTGAGCTGAGATTATGCCACTGTACTCCACCCTGGTGACAGAGGGAGACTCTGTCTCAAAATAAATAAATAAATATAAAAATAAAGTAATTAATTGAGTGATATGATAGTAACTGAGGGTGGCAACATTAAACTGAATTCTCTCCTCTCTTTTTATAATCCCATGCCTAAACTGAGTTCTGTGTACCTCACATTCTCCAGGCACAAATTCCAGCCACCTGGGAAATGACAAAGGAGACTTCAGAGAAGGGCAGGGGACTTGTGTCATCTGGGAGCAGATGAAAGGAGAACATCAGCTATAATGAAAGTAACCAAAGAGCATTTAGAGCAAGGATCAGAATAATAACAATAATGCATCACAATTGTTCAGCCCTTTAGAGTTCACAACCAAGTGCCCCAGGTTTATCAATGATCCAAATGCTAGGCTGGGTGTGGTGGCTCATGCCTGTAATCCCAGCACTTTCGGAGGCCGAGGCGGGTGGATCACCTGAGGTCAGGAGTTCGTGACCAGCCTGGCCAACACGGCAAAACCCCGTCTCTGCTAAAAATGCAAAAATTAGCTGGGTGTGGTGGCACGTGCCTGTAGTCCCAGCTACTTGGGAGGCTGAGGCACGAGAATCACTTGAAGCCAGGAGGCAGAGGTTACAGTGAGCCGAGATCACACCACTGCACTCCAGCCTGGGTGACAGAGTGAAAACCTGTCTCAGAAAAAAACAGTACCTATTATTCTTATTTTATTTTATTTTATTTTATTTTGTTTTATTTTATTTTTATTTATTTTTTTTTTTTGAGACGGAGTCTCGCTCTGCCGCCCAGGCTGGAGTGCAGTGGCCGGATCTCAGCTCACTGCAAGCTCCGCCTCCCGGGTTCACACCATTCTCCTGCCTCAGCCTCCCGAGTAGTTGGGACTACAGGCGCCCGCCACCGCGCCCGGCTAGTTTTTTGTATTTTTTAGTAGAGACGGGGTTTCACCGTGTTAGCCAGGATGGTCTCGATCTCCTGACCTCGTGATCCGCCCGTCTCGGCCTCCCAAAGTGCTGGGATTACAGGCTTGAGCCACCACCGCGCCCGGCCTGTTTTATTTTTTTGAGACGGAGTTTCACTCTTGTCACCCAGGCTGGAGTGCAGTGACGATCTCGGCTCACTTGCAATCTCCACCTCCCGGTTCAAGTGATTCTCCTGCCTCAGCCTCCCGAGTACCTGGGATTACAAGCGCCAGCCACCACACCCAGCTAATTTTTGTATTTTTAGTAGAGACGGGGTTTCACCATGTTGACCAGGCTGGTCACGAACTCCTGACTTCAGGTAATCCACCTGCCTCGGCCTCCCAAAGTGCTAGGATTACAGGCGTGAGTCACCGCACCGGGCCAAAGAGTAGCTATTATTCTCATTCCCATTTTACAGGTGAAAAGACAAAGGCAGAGAGACATAAAGCTATTTGCCCAAAGTCACACATCTATTAAGATGCAGATCCATGCCTGGCATAGTGGCTCACACCTGTAATCCCAGCACTTTGGGAGGCCGAGCCAGGCAGATCATTTGAAGTCAGAGGTTCAAGACCAGCCTGGGCAACATGGTGAAACCCCATCTCTACTGAAAATACAAAAATTAGCTGGGCGTGGTGGCAGACACCTGTAATCCCAGCTACTCAGGAGGTTGAGGCAGGAGAAACACTTGAACCTGGGAGGCAGAGGTTGCAGTGAGTCAATAAAATTAAATTAAAATTTAAAAAAAGAAGCGGATCCAGGACTTAAGTCAGGTTTCTAACACCTAAATCCAGCACTCTTTTAAAACATCACAGGTTCAGTGTAGAAAGAAGAAAAGAGGGAAAGCATGGGGCTGGTGGAGTGACTTTCCACAGGTGCTCCAGGGCCAGAAGCCCAAGACCTACTGTTCTTTCCAGTCTTGAAGGCAGCGTTCACTGGTGTGCTCCCCACTCTCTTACTCTCCCTCACTCAGGCCTCAGCGAGTCTTTGGGTGCCAGTCTGGGACGTGGTAGATCCCAGGACAACCAGGAAATGCCAGCCCTGAGATCCTCCACAGCGTGGAGAAGGTTATAACAACAGGACAATATCAGGAAACTGGCCTTGGGAGAAACCACATGGGAGAACTGATGGCCAAGGCCCAGCCTGGCCAGGCAGTGTAGAATAATGAATAGTTAAATGCTGGGGCTGCCGAACATGGGTAGCCACATTGTCTCTGTACAGTGTTCCAGCACCACTGCTCACTAGTCACGAGAACCTGGGCAAATCAGTGCCTGTTCTGCGGCTTTTTCCTCCATAGGGAGGGACAACAATAGTGTCAACCTCATGGGGCTCTCATGAAGATATCAGCCAATGTATGTGAAGCATTTAGCACCGCCCCCAGCAAGTACCACGTATATTTACTGTCATTCTATTTTTTTTACATGCACCGAGGACCTCAAGAGTAGACTTTTGATGTTGGAAACCACATGAAGTTATGCCTTCAGTCACAGAGAAAATTGACAGGCTGGAAACAGACCCTCACATCCATGAGATGGGTCCCACCCTCAGACCACACTACCTGCAGCATGATATGAATTTAATATTTGTAAATAAATCACATTGCTATGGGTTTTGTTTTTTGTTTTTTTTTTTTTTGAGACAGAGTCTCGCTCTGTCGCCCAGGCTGGAGTGCAGTGACGCGATCTCGGCTCACTGCAAGTTCCGCCTCCCGGGTTAATACCATTCTCCTGCCTCAGCCTCCCGAGTAGCTGGGACTACAGTCGCCCGCCACCACGCCCGGCTAATTTTTTGTATTTTTAGTAGAGACGGGGTTTCATCGTGTTAGCCAGGATGGTCTCGATCTCCTGACCTCATGATCCGCCCACCTCGGCCTTAAAAGCCTTGTCTTCTTAAAGACAATCAATTCAAATACACAGCAATATTTGTAACCATGTTTTTGTTTTGTTTTGTTTTTTTGAGACAGAGTTTCACTCTTGTTGCCCAGGCTGGAATGCAAGGGCGCGATCTCAGCTCACTACAACCTCTGCCTCCTGGGTTCAAGCGATTCTGCTGCTTCAGCCTCCCGAGTAGCTGGGATTACAGGCACCTGCCACCATGCCTGGCTAATTTTTTGTATTTTTAGTAGAAACAGCATTTCACCATGTTGGCCAGGCTGGTCTCAAACTCTTGACCTCAGGTGATCCACCTGCCTCAGCCTCCAAAAGTGCTGGGATTACAGGCATGAGCCACCACGCCTGGCCAAGTTCTCATTTTTTAACCATTGCAGGCCCACACTGCTTTTGACTTAGACAGGCCAGGTCTCTGCAGACCCTTCCCCTGCAGATCCAGGACAGCCTCAGGAAGCCTGGGCCCTGGGTGGCATCTCCCACTGCTTAAGCCATGTCTGCTCCCCAATCCCCTCCTTGAATCCTTTCACTAAAAGTGCTTGGAGTTTTATGACACATAATGCACGGCCCTAGGAAAGAATCTGCTCAGCCCCTATTAGCTGCGCATTATGAGCAAGTCACACCTTGTTTCTGTCTCTCGGGGTGTTCATGTATATGAAAGGTGGGTGAAGTCACATTACTTGCTTTGTGAGTTTTATTGTAAGAATGAAAAAGCCAATGTATGTCAAACATAGTTTCTGGTACACAGTCAGTGCTCAGTGACTGGGTTCATTTCCTTTCTTTTTCTTTTTTTTTTTTTTTTGCAGGCTAAAGTGCAATGGTGCAATCATAGCTCACTGCCACCTCAAGCTCCTGGGTTCAATTGATCCTCCAGACTCACCCTCCCGAGCAGCTTGGACTACAGGCACATGCCGCCACACCTGGCTAATTTTTAAAAATATTTTTTGTAGGAATAGGGTCTTACTATGTTGCCCAGGCTGGTCTCAAACCCCTGGCCTTGATTGATTTTCTTGCCTCGACCTCCCAAAGTGTTGGGATTACAAGGGTAAGTCATTGTTCTCAGCCACTCCTTCTTTCGTCATAACGTCACAGCCCAGCAAAGCCTTCTTCCGATCTCCCTGGCACTCATACGCTGGCAGACACACTTCTGCCTTAGGGCCTTTGCACTCACTATTCCTTCTGCCCGGAACACTCTTCCCCAGATATCCACATGGCTGGTTACCTGACCTCCTTCAAGCCTTTCTGCGAATCTCACTTCCTGACGTGGCCTACTACATTATAATCCTATATAATAGTGATGCTTCCCCTGCCCCTGGCCACCACCACTACCACCCAGCCCCTTCCCCTGCTTCTTTTTTTTTTTTTTTTTCTTATGTAGCACTTTTCACCTTCTCACATATGGTATAATTCTCCTATTTATTACTTTTATTCTTTTTTGCCTGTTGGATTCAAGCTATTCTCCTGCTTCAGCCTGCTGAGTAGCTGGGGTTACAGGCGTGTGCAACCATGCCCAGCTGATTTTTTTTTTTTTTTAGACAGTTTTGCTCTTGTTGCCCAGGCTAGAGTGCAATGACGCGATCTTGGCTCACTGCAACCTCCGCCTCCTGGGTTCAAGCAATTCTCCCACCTCAGTCTCCCTAGTAGCTGGGATTATAGGCACCTGCCACCACACTCAGCTAATTTTTTTTTTTAATTTATTTTTAGTAGAGATAGGGTTTCACCATGTTGGCCAGGCTGGTCTCAAACTCCTGACCTCAGGCAATCCACCCGCCTCAGCCTCCCAAAGTGCTGGGATTACAGGCATGAGCCACTGCACCCTGCCTAATATTTGTATTTTTAGTAGAGACAGGGTTTCACCATGTTGGTCAGGCTGGTCTCGAACTCCTGACCTTGTGATCCGCCTGCCTCTGCCTCTCAAAGTGCCGGAATTACAGGTGTGAGCCACTGCGCCCAGCCTATTACCTTTATTTTTTACTGCATTTTTCTCCCTTCAGGATGTGAGCTCAGCTAGGGCAGGGACCATGTCTATCTCATCCATCACTGTTTCTCCACCATGTAGAACAATGCCCAGTGCATATTGGTACTCAATAAATATTTGCTGAGTGAATGAATCACAGGATGCGTTATCCATGAGAAAACCAAGACTCCCAGAGGAGAATTGCTTGTCTGAGGCCATAGAGCTGGGAAGAAGAGGAGACAGGTTTGGATGCAGGTCGGCCTAACTGTCCAGGCTTTTCCCAGTTCTCCAGGCCAATAGCTACCATGAAAAAGCATGTACACCCTGGGTAACTAGAAGAGAGTTCGGAGGTTGGTAAGAAGTTGGAACTTAGGATCCAGCAAATTGCCTTTAAGCTAAGTTCATAATTTTGCAATACACATTTAGTGAGTTCCTACTATGTGCAACTCCCTGTGCTTTCTGCTGGAGGAAAATCAATAATGGATTTGACAAACACACATCGGCAAACTTGACACCCTAATGTTCACTGACTGGATGTCCCACAGGCACCTCCATCGACTTCACCCACCATCTTCCACTAAACTTGCCCCCTTTCTACACTGTCAGAATCGTGTGTGTGTGTGTGTGACCGTGCTGGAAAAGTTAGGATTTATCAGATCTGAGGGAACGGGTCCAGGATTGACTTTTTTTTTTTTTTTTTGAGAGGGAGTTTTGCTCTTGTCTCCCAGCAGCAGTGGCGCAATCTCAGCTCACTGCAACTTCTGCCTCTTGGGTTCAAGGGATTCTTCTGTCTCAGCCTCCCGCGTAGCTGGGATTACAACAGGCACGTGCCATCACACCCAGCTAATTTTTTTGTATTTTTAGTAGAGATAGGGTTTCACCATGTTGGTTAGGCTGGTCTTGAACTTCTGACCTCAGGTGATCCCTCCATCTCAGCCTCCCAAAGTGCTGGGATTACAGGCATGAGCCACCACCCTCGGCCTACACAGCTTTCAGGAAGAGTTGTCTGAGCCATGGTCATCCCCGGTTTAGACAGGCACACACCCCATGCCAGCATGGCACTCAAAATCCTGCACACAATTTGGCCCACAAACCTTTTTTTCCCCTAATTATTTATAAGAAATTTTAAAAGTATAAAGGTAATATAGCAAACATCCAAATTCAGAATTATCAGCTGTAACAGTTTATTTACTTTCAATAATATATGTATATTTTGGCTAGACACAGTAGTTCACTCCAGTAATCCCAGCACCTTAGAAGACTGAGGTGGGAGGATCGCTTGAGGCCAGGAGTTCGAGACCAGTCTAGGCAACATAGGGAGACTCTGTGTCTACAAAATAATTTATGTATTTATTTGGTGGTGGTGGTGGTGGTGGCGGTGTTTTGAGAAGGTCTCACTCTGTCACCCAGACTAGAGTGTAGTAGTGTAATTATAGCTCACTGTTGCCTCAAACTCCTGGGCTCCAGCCATCCTCCCACCTCAGCTTCCTGAGTAACTAAGACTACAGGTGCGTGCCACCATGCCCAGCTAATTTTCTTATTTTATTTTTAGTAGAGACGAGATCTTGCTATGTTGCCCAGGCTGATCTTAAGCTCCTGCACTCAAGCAATCCTCCTGCCTCAGCCTCCCAAAGTGTTGAGATTACAGGCATGAGCCACTGTGCCTGGCAAAATAATTTCAAAATTAGCCAGGCATGGCAGTATGTACCTATAGTCTCTACTACTGGGGAGACTGAGGCGGGAGGATCACTTGAGCCCAGAAGTTCAAGGTTACAGTGAGCTATGATCATGCCACTGCACTTTAGTTTGGGCAACATAGCAGGACTCTGTCTCTTAAAAAACTGGCCAGATGCTGTGGCTCACACCTGTAATCCCAGCACTTTGGGAGGCTGAGGCAAACAGATCACTTGAGGGCAGGAGTTCAAGACCAGCCTGGCCAACATGCTGAAACTCTGTCTCTACTAAAAATACAAAAATTAGCCGGGCGTGGTGATGCTTGCCTGTAGTCCCAGCTACTTGGGAGGCTGAGACATGAGAATTGCTTGAACCTGGGAGGTGGAGGTTGCAGTGAGCTGAGATCGCACCACTGCACTCAAGCCTGGGTGACAGAGTGAGACTCCATCTCAAAAAAACAAAACGAAAAACAAACAAAAAACTCCCGTGTGTGTGTGTGTGTGTGTGTGTGTGTGTGCTTTTAATGTGTTTTACAGATATCTGTAAAATTTTTATCAAATTTTAAAGTATTTTAAACTATCAATGACACTTTTCTCCCTTCCTGATGCCCCAGGCAACGTCTAACATAAGTATAATGTGTTATTTTAACACTGTAACACACATCTCATCTCTTCATCCCGCACCCACTCCCAGCACTGCCAAATGCTTAAGAGAGTTGTCTACATTGCCCGTATTGTTTTTCTCTCCTATTGTCTCCAACTGGTCCAGGTGGGCTTGCCCTCTCATATGCTGTCCCTAACCTGCTCTTGGCCAGGTGCGGTGGCTCATGCCGGTAATTCTAGCACTTTGGGACACTGAGGTGGGAAGATCGCTTGAGCCCAGGAGTTTGAGACCAGCCTAGGCAAATCGGGAGACCCCTATCTCTAAAAAAAATATATATATGTGTGTGTGTGTATATATGTACATATATATGTATATGTGTATACATATGTATATATGTGTATATGTGTATATATACATAGGTATATATGCATATATGTATATATGTGTATGTGTGTATATATACATAGGTATATATGCATATATGTATATATGTGTATGTGTGTATATATACATAGGTATATATGCATATATGTATATATGTGTATGTGTGTATATATACATAGGTATATATGCATATATGTATATATGTGTGTGTATATATACATAGATATATATGCATATATGTATATATGTGTATGTGTGTATATATACATAGGTATATGTGCATATGTGTATATATATAATATACATATATACACACATAGTATAACATATATTCCTAGCACTTTGGGAGGCTAAGGCAAACAGTTTATATATATATAAACTTATATATATGTGTGTATATACATATATTATATATTATATATACATATATATGTGTATATATGTGTGTGTATATACATATGTATAAATAAAAATAAATAAAATAGGCCAGGTGCAGTGGCTCATGCCTGTAATCCTAGCACTTTGCAAGGCCAAGGTGGGCGGATCACTGAAGTCAGGAGTTAGAGACCAGCCTGGTCAACATGGTGAAACCCCATCTCTACTAAAAATACAAAAATTAGCTGGATATGGTGGCGTGCACCTGTAATCCCACCTACTCTGGAGGCTGAGGCATGAGAATCGCTTGAACCTGGGAGGCAGAGGTTGCAGTGAACCAAGATCGCGCTACTGCACTCCAGCCTGGGTGACAGAGCAAGACTCTGTCTCAATAAATAAATAAATAAATAAATAAAATAACCGTCCTTCTCAGTGTTGCCAGTGACCCTCCATGTTGTTCAATCACATGGTCATTTCTCGATCCTCATCTTTCTTTCCCCATCAGCAGACTTCAACACATATAATCACTTGCTCCTTCTGAAAACACTTTCTTCAATTAGCTTATGAGAGACCCTGCAACCTCCTGGCTTTCCTCCCACCTCACTGGCTGTTCATTCTCAATTTCCCCTTGTTGACTCTTCCTCCTTCTCTCCTATTTCCCCCTCTGCCACAACTTCTAAATACTGAGGGCCCCAGGGCTTGGTTCTTGCCTTTTCACTGCTCTATCTACATTCTTTTCTCTGATGACCTCATTTTTTCTCATGATTTCAAGCCCCAGCTCTATGAGGACAACTCGTAGATTTCTATCTTTAACCCAGTTCCCTACTGTAAACTCCAGACTCCTGCATCCAACTGAACATTCAACATTTTTACATGGTTGTGCAACAGGCATCTCAAACTCAGCATGTCCAAAACTGAACTCCAGACCTTTCCACCCTCTCCCCAAACCTGCTTCTCCCACTGTCTTCCCCATCCAAGAGATAGCCTCTCCATCTTCCCACTTACTCTGGCCAAAAACTTGAGTCATCCTTGGCTCCTTTCTGTCATATCAATCCTCCACAAATAGTGTCAATTCAATCTTCAACATATATCCAGAATCCATCCATTTCTTACCACCTCCATTACCCACTCTGGTCGTAGCAGTGCCATTTCCCCCGCCCAGATTATTGTTTCAACAAAGCAGCCAGAAGGATCCCTTTAAAAGCCTAAGTCAGATGGTGTCATCTCCTGCCAGAACCCCGCCTCGGGGTCCTTATTATGACCTACAAAGCCCCACCCAGTCTACTCCCACCTCTGCCTCTAGCCTCCTCTCCTTTATTCCTTCCTCTTCCCTTTTCTCTCTGCATTAGCCACCCTGGCTTCCTTGCTATTTATTCCTTAAATACTCCAGGTTTATCCCTATCAGAGCCTTTGAGCTTACGGCTAACCCCGGATAGCTACATGGTTTCCTCCTTCACTTCCTTGCGATCTTTGCACAAATGTCTCTCAGTAAGGCATTCCCTGACCAGTCCCTCTCTCTCTCTCTCTCTCTCTCTCTCTCTCTATATATATATATATATATATATATATATAAAGTCTATATATATATATATAAAGTCTATATATACATATAAGTCCATATACATACATATATATATATTTTTTAGAGGGAATCTCGTTCTGTCGCCTAGGTTGGAGTACAGTGGCATGATCTCGGCTCACTGCAACCTCCACCTCCTGGGTTCAAGCAATTCTCCTGCCTCAGCCTCCCGAGTAGCCAGGATTATAGGCACGTGCCACCATGCCCGGCTAATTTTTGTATTTTCAGTAGAGACGGGGGTTTCACCATGTTGGCCAGGCTGGTCTCGAACTCCTGACGTCAGGTGATCCACCTGCCTCGGCCTCCCAAAGTGGTGGGATTACAGGCGTGAGCCACTGTGCCCAGCTGTACCATATTTTTCTATTGCCTGTGTTGACCCACTAGACTGTAAGCTCCTCAACGGCAGAAATTTGAGGCAGTAGAGCATAATGATTAATAGGGCTGACTTGGATCCAAACTGTCTGGATTCGATTGCTGTCTCTACCACTATCATTTCTTTTCTTTTCCTTTCTTTTTTTTTTTTTTGAGACAGGGTCTTACCCTCTTGCCCAGGCTGGGCAGTGGCACAATCATGGCTCAGTGCAGCCTTGACCTCCTGGGCTCAAGCAATCCTCCTGCCTCAGCCACCCGAGTAGCAGGCCTGGATAATTTTGTAGTTTTAGTGGAAACAGGATTTCACCATGTTGGCCAGGCTGGTCTCGAACTCCTGACCTCAGGTGATCCACCTGCCTCGGCCTCCCAAAGTGTTGGGATTACAGGCGTGAGCCACTGCACCCAGCCTTAATGTTTTATTTTTTGTAGAGGTGAGACCTTGCTATGTTGCCCAGGCTGGCATAAAACTCCTGAGCTCAAGAAATCCTCCTTCCTCGACCTCCCAAAGTGCTGAGATTACAGGCGTGAGCCACTGTCCCCAGCCTCTACCACTGTCTAGTCATGTGACCTTTGGCAAGTTATTTAACTTCACTGCACCCCAGTGTCTTCATCTAAAAGATGAGGGAGGGGGATTGGGCGCAGTGGCTCACGTCTGTAATCCTAGCACTTTGGGAGGCTGAGGCAGGAGGAATGCTTGAGCTCAGAAGTTCGAGACCAGCCTGGGCAACATGGTGAAACCCCATCTCTACTAAAATACCAAAAAAAAAAAAAAAATTAGCTGGGTGTGGTGGTGGGCGCCTGTAGTCCCAGCTATTCGGGAGGCTGAGGCAGGAGAATTGCTTGAACCTGGGAGGCAGAGGTTGCAGTGAGCCAAGATCGTGCCACTGCACTCCAGCCTGGGTGACAGAGCAAGACTCTGTTTCTAAAAAAAGGGGGGTGGATAATAGTAGAACCTATGTGGTAAGGATATTGTAAGGATTAAATGAGTTAATGCATGTAAACTGTTTGGAATTGTATCTACGTAAGTGTTTGCTGCAATTATTATTATTTATGAATGGCTGGGCGCAGTGGTTCATGTCTATAATCCCAGCATTTTGGGAGGCCAAAGCAGGAAGATTGCTTGGACTCAAGAGTTCAAGACCAGCCTGGGCAACATGGTGAAACCCTATCTCTACTAAAAATAGAAAAAATTAGCCAAGTGTGGTGGCACACAGCTGTGATCCCAGCTACTCGGGAGGCTGGGGTGGAAGGATTGCTTGAGCCTGGGAGGTAGAGTTTTCAGTGAGTCAAGATCGTGCCACTGCACTCCAGCCTAGGCAACAGAATGAGACTCTTGTCTAAAAAAAAAAAAAAAAAAAAAACGGCTCCTGGTAACTCCTATATAAGTGTTCACTGCTGTATCCCCAGACCTGACAATAGCACTTAGAACATAATAAGACATTCAGTAAAAAATTTGTGAGATGAATTAATTAAGACATGTACATACATAAACAATGGCATTTTTGTGTGCCCTTAAAATTTGTATTAATAGCATTATATCATATACATTCTTCTTCATCTTTACTTTTTAACACATTATATTTATAACATCAAGCCATGCTGATACATATAAATCTCATCGTGTCCTTTTAACTGTTTTAAATATTCCATATATTAATATATGTCAATTTTTATATCTTTTTTTTTTTTTTTTTGAGAGAGGGTCTCTCTCTGGCACCCAGACTGGAATGCAGTGGCACAATCTTGGCTCACTGCAACCTCTCTCTCCCAGGTTCAAGCAATTCTCGTGTCTCAGCCTCCTGAGCAGCTGGGATTGCAGCAGTGTGCCACCACACCAGGCTAATTTTTGCATTTTTAGTAGAGATGAGGTTTTGCCATGTTGACCAGGCTGATCTCAAACTCCTGACCTCAGGTGATCCACCCACCTCGGCCTCTCAAAGTGCTGGGATTACAGATGTGAGCCACCAAGGCCGGCCTCTCTTCTCCTGTTAATAGCTGTTCAGGTTGTTCTAATTTTATGTTATTATGAACAATGTTGTATCAAACATCCTTGTACATCTCTCTCTCTTTTTTTTTTTTTTTTTTGAGATGGAGTCTCGCTCTGTTGCTCATACTGGAGTGCAATAGTGTGATCTTGGCTCACTGCAATCTTCGCCTCTTGGGTTCAAGAGATTCTCCTGCCTCAGCCTTCCGAGTAGCTGAGATTACAGGCGCTCACCACCAAGCCCGGCTAATTTTTGTATTTTTAGTAGAGATGGGGTTTCACCATGTTGGCCAGGCTGGCCTTGAACTCCTGACCTCAGGTGATTCACCCATCTCAGCCTCCCAAAGTGCTGGGATTACAGGCATGAGCCACCACACCCCTGCCCCAAATCTTTATTAAAGCTCATGTTGCACTCTATTAATTGTCGTTTGTTTAATCGCGTGCCTGTTGCTCCCACTACTTTGTTATTACTTGAGAAGAGGGGCCCTATTCGGTTTGTCTTTAACCAAGCACTGAGCTTGATGCAGTCAGTGTTTACTGAACGAATGAATGAGGAAATGAATGAATGAGCCTACTGTCTGGATCAGTGGTCCTTGGACGTTTTTCTCTTGTGCCCCCTAAAATAATGTTTTATATTTATTTTATTTTATTATTTTGTTTATTTTTTGAGACAGGGTCTTGCTCTATCACCCAGACTGAAGTGCAGTGGTGCGATCTCAGCTCCCTATAGTCTCGACTTCCCAGGCTCAAGTGATCCTTCCACCTCAATCTCCTAAGCAGCTGAGACTATAGGTGCATGCTACCACGCCTGCCTAATTTTTGCATTTTTGGCAGAGACAAGGTTTCACCATGTTGTCCAGGTTGGTCTCAAACTCCTGAGCTCAAGTGATCCACCCGCCTCGGCCTCCCAAGTGCTGGGATTATAGGCATGAACCACTACACCTGGCTTAAAATAATTTTTTAAAACTTTGCACCCCCTCTTTGTGAGGATTCTAACAGGAAACAAATGGCACAATCAACACAATTCAAGGAGGTTATATACACAAAACGACTAATTTGGATGTGTGGTCAGGGTGTAGGAAAATCACAGGAGATAGGGCAGGAAGCTGGGACTGGTAGCAGCCAGGCTGTTACCACCCTAGGCCTGAAGGGGCAAATCCTCTGTCTTAAAAGGAGCACTACTAACTTTCTGTCCAGGGACAGGACCAACTTCACTGGGCCTCACAGGGCAGGAACCAGAGGGATACATCCTGGCCTCACTCCTTTGCCTCTCTCGGATTTCCTTCCAGGACTCCTTAGTGGCCAAACCAAAGCAGAACCCAAGACCAGAGGGCACAGGAGCCACTGATACCTTCCGTCCAAATAAGTCAACCAGGGGAGAGGCAGGGTGGAGGACAGAGCCTGGATCTGCAGGGATACCACTAAACTGTTCACCTTAAACACAAATCATTGCCAAGGCTATACCTCCTAGCATGTTGGAAATTAATTATTGTTATTTAATTATTTATTAATTAACATTTGTTAATTATTAATTAATAAAAATCAATTAATATTTTATTTATTTATTTATTTATTTATTTATTTGAGATGGAGTCTCACTCTGTTGCCCAGGCTGCAGTGAAGTGGCATGATCTCGGTTCACTGCAACCAATGCCTCCTGGATTCAAGCGATTCTCCTCCCTCAGCCTCCCAAGTAGCTGGGATTACAGGCGCCTGCCACCATGCCTGGCTAATTTTTGTATTTTTGGTAGAGACAGGGTTTCACGATGTTGGCCAGGCTGATCTCAGATTCCTGACCTCAGGTGATCCACCTGCCTCAGCCTCCCAAATTGTTGGGATTACAGGCGTGAGCCGCCGTGCCCAGCCAATACTAATATTTTAAATAAAACTGTTCTATCACTTGACTGAATGTAAGTACCATGGTGATTTGATATCCACTATTATCCATTTAAAGAAAGTACTTGGCCAGGTGCAGTGGCTCATGCCTCTAATCCCAGCACTTTGGGAGGCTGAGGCAGGCGGATCACCTGAGGACAGGAGTTCGAGACTAGCCTGGCCAATATGGCAAAACCCTGTCTCTTCTAAAAATACAAAAATTAGCCAGCATGGTGGCGGGCGCCTATAATCCCAGCTACTTGGGAGGCTGAGGGAGGAGAATCGCTTGAACCCGGGAGGCGGAGGTTGCAGTGAGCTGAGATTGTGCCACTGAACTTCTGTCTTGGTGACAGAGCAAGACTCTGTCTGGGGGGAAAACAAAGAAAAGAAAATACTGAACAAACTCTACGTTAACAAACAGAAATGCTACATCATTACTTTTCTTCTTGAATGTATGGTTATATTTTGCTTCCTCTTACAGAATGGTATTCTAGTGTAATATATTTTATGCTTGAAAACTTGTTATTTGGTTGGGTGCAGTGGCTCACACCTGTAATTCCAGCACTTTGGGAAGCCAAAGTGAGTGGATTCCCTGAGGTCAGGAGTTCAAGACCAGCCTGGTCAATATGGTAAAATCCTGTCTCTACTAAAAATACAAAAACTAGCCAGGCACCGTGGTGTGCTCTTGTAATCCCAGGCACTTGGGAGGCTGAGGCAGGAGAATTGTTTAACCTGGGAGGCGGAGGTTGCAGTGAGTCGAGATTGTGTGCCACTGTGCTCTAGCCTGGGCAACAGAGCGAGAAAAAAAGAAAGCTTGTTATTGATCACCTAACTTATATTTTCACAGAAATTTATATAGTGTTAAATTACAGTTTACAAATTTGGGGGTCAGGAGGTGCTGGCTCACTTTGGGAGGCCAAAGTGGGAGGATTGCTTGAGCTTGAGGCCAGGAGTTTGAGACTATAGCAAGCTGTGACTGTATCATTGCACTCCAGCCTGGGTGACAGCGAGACCCCGTCTCTAAAAAATAAAAATAATAGGCCAGGTGCAGTGGCTCATGCCTATAATCCCAGGACTTTGGGAGGCCGAGGAGGATCGCTTGAGCTCAGGAGTTCGAGACCAGCCTGGGCAACATAGTGAGACCCTGTCTCTACAAAAAAATACAGAAGTTAGCCGGGCATGGTGGTGCATGCCTGTAGTCCCAGCTACTTGGTAGGCTGAGGTGGGAGGATTGCTTGAGCCTGGGAGGCAGAAGTTGCAGTGAGCTGAGGTCATACTACTGCACTCTAGCCTGGGTGACAGAGCCAGATGCTATCTTTAAAAAGTAAAATTATGGCCAGATGCAGTGGCTCATGCCTGTAATCCCAGCACTTTGGGAGGCTGAGGTGGGTGGATCATCTGAGGTCAGGAGTTCTAGACTAGCCTGACCAACATGGAGAAACCCCGTCTCTACTAAAAATACAAAAATTAGCCGGGCGAGGTGGCACATGCCTGTAATCCCAGCTACTTGGAAGGCTGAGGCAGGAGAATTGCTTGAATCCGGGAGGTGGAGGTTGCAATGAGCCAAGATTGCGCCACTGTACTCCAGCCTAGGCGACAAGATCAAAACTCTGTCTCAAAAAAAAATTACTGGAGGCCAAACACAGAGACTCATGCCTATAATCCCAACACTTTGGGGAGGCCAAAGCAGGAGGATCACTTGAGCTCAGAATTTTGAAGTTGCAATCAGCTATGATCACACCACTGCACTCCAGCCTGGGTAAAACCAGCCTGGGTGACACAGCAAGACCTGTTTTTTTGTTGTTGTTGTTGTTTTTTGAGAGAAAAAAAAGTCTCACTCTGTCACCCATGCTGGAGGGCAGTGGTGCGCTGTCGGCTCACTGCAACCTCTGCTTCCTGTGTTCAAGGAGTTCTCTGCCTCAGCCTCCTGAGTAGCTGGGATTACAGGCACCTGCCACCACACCCAGCTAATTTTTGTATTTTTTTTTTTTTTTTTTTTTGAGACGGAGTCTTGCTCTGTCGCCCAGGCTGGAGCGCAGTGACCAGATCTCGGCTCACTGCAAGCTCCGCCTCCCGGGTTCCCGCCATTCTCCTGCCTCAGCATCCCGAGTTGCTGGGACTACAGGCGCCCGCCACCTCGCCCGGCTAGTTTTTTGTATTTTTTAGTAGAGACGGGGTTTCACCGTGTTAGCCAGGATGGTCTTGATCTCCTGACCTCGTGATCCACCCGTCTCGGCCTCCCAAAGTGCTGGGATTACAGGCTTGAGCCACCGTGCCCGGCCTAATTTTTGTATTTTTAGTAGAGACGGGGTTTCACCATGTTGGCCAGGCTGATCTTGAACTCCTGACCTTGTGATCCACCCGCCTCAGCCTCCCAAAGTGCTGGGATTACAAGTGTGAGCCACCAAGCCTGGCCAAGACCCTGTCTTTAAAAAGAAAAAAGAAAAAAGAATGGAGGGAATTGTGTTACAATAATGTCTGTCACCCAGGTTGGAGTGTGGTGACACAATCTTGGCTCACTGCAAGCTCTACCTCCCAGGTTCAAGCGATTCTCATTCCTCAACCTCCCGAGTAGCTGGGACTACAGGTATGCGCCACCGTGCCCAGCTAATTTTGTATTTTAGTAGAGACGGTTACACCATGTTGACCAGGCTGGTCTCGAACTCCTGACCTCAAGTGATTTGTTCACCTCAGCCTCCCAAAGTGCTGGGATTACAGGTAGGAGCCACCATGCCTGGCTTTTTTTTTTTTTTTTTTTTTTTTTTTCCTTTTTTGAGATGGAGTCTTCCTCTGTCACCCAGGCTGGAGTGTAGTGTCATGATCTCAGCTCACTGCAACCTCTGTCTCCTGGGTTCAAGCAATCCTCCCACCTCAGCCTCCTGAGTAGCTAGGATTACAGTTGTGTGGCACCATGTCTGGCTATGTTTTTCGTATTTTTAGTACAGACTAGTTTTCATCATGTTGGCCAGGCTGGTCTCGAACTCCTGACCTCAAGTAATCCACCTGCTCAGCCTCTCAAAGTACTGGGATTATAAGCGTGAGCCACCACACCTGGCCACAGTAATGTCACTTAATTAGTTGAATTCCTTCTGGGTTACAAGCCAAAAATCACATAGTGACCTATCACTGAAACTTATTTTTAATGACAACAGAATTAGAACCTTCTTTGCCTTTGTTGAAAGCAAAGATCTGGCAACTGCCAGGTATGCAAAGCTCCTTGTTATTTGGTCAATAGAGCCCTTCACTTTTGATTGGTGCCCCTGGAGGTTTTCATTCCCTCTCCAGTCCCCAACCCCCAATGCTGTAGGGTAAAATTCCTTTGCAAAGTGTGAGGAGGGAGGTGGGAAAGAAGCAGCACCTGGAGGTCAGTGCCAGTTCTCCTGAAGATGGATCATAGAAAAGAAAACCAATGGAGGTTGGGGACCTGGACGTCAATTTCCTAGAAATACAGGAAACTAATGCAAAAGTGAGACCTGGCCAGGCAGGGTGACTCAGACCTGTAAACCCAGGAATTTGGGAGGCTGAGGTAGGAGGATCCCTTGAGCCCAGGAGTTGGAGATCAGCCTGGGCAACATAGTGAGACCCCTGGGAGTAGGGGAGCTGAAGATCACTTGCACCTGGGAGGTTGAGGCTGCAGTGAGCTAGGATTACACCACTGCACTCCAGCCTGGGCAATAAAGTGTGACCCTGACTTAAAAAAAAGGAGAAAGAGCCGGGCGCGGTGGCTCACGCCTGTAATCCCAGCATTTTGGGAGGCCGAGGCGGGCGGATCACAAGGTCAGGAGATCGAGACCACGGTGAAACCCCGTCTCTACTAAAAATACAAAAAATTAGCCGGGCGCGGTTGTGGGCGCCTGTAGTCCCAGCTACTCGGGAGGCTGAGGCAGGAGAATGGTGTGAACCCGGGAGGCAGAGCTTGCAGTGAGCCGAGATCGCGCCACTGCACTCCAGCCTGGGCGACAGAGCGAGACTCCGTCTCAAAAAAAAAAAAAAAAAAAAAAAAAAAAAAAGGAGAAAGAGTCCTTTTGCGGGTGTCAACCAGCTCTTAGAGGATGCCATGAAGGCCTTGGGCACACTATGAGAGTACAAGGTGGTGGGTCGCTCCCTGCCCACCCCCAAATGCCACACACCGCCCCTCTACTGCATGGGAATCTTTGCGCCTAATCATGTCGTCGCCAGGTCCCACTTCTGGTACTTCGTATCTCAAAGAAGATGAAGGAGTCTTCAGGGGAGATTGTCTACTGTGGGCTGGTGTCTGAGAAGTCCCCCCTACGGCTGAAGAACTTCGGCATCTGGCTGTGCTATGACTCCCGCGCGGCACCCACAGCATGTACTGAGAATACCGGGACCTGAACACTGCGGGCACTGTCACCCAGTGCTACAGAGATATGGGCGCCCGGCACCCCGCCTGGACCCATTCCATCCAGATCATGAAGGTGGAGGAGATCGCAGCCAGCAAATGCCCGCGGCCGCCGACAAGAAATTCCACGACTCCAAGATCAAGTTCCTGCTGCCCCATGGGGTCCTGTGCTGTCAGCACAAGCCACACTTCACCACCAGGAGACCCAACACCTTCTTCTAGGTACAGGGCCCTGGCCCGGTATGTGCCCCAAATAAAGTCATGAACGCCCCGGTATTTAAAAAAAAAAAAAGAAAGAAAGATTCCGGTCGCGGTGGCTCACATCTGTAATCCCAGCACTTTGGGAGGCTGAGGCGGGCAGATTACCCGAGGTCAGGAGTTCGAGACCAGCCTTGCCAATATGGTGAAACCCCATCTCTACTAAAAATACAAAAATTAGCTGGACGTGGTGGTGCATCCCTGTGTGTAATCCCAGCTACTCCGGAGGCTGAGGCATGAGAATCGCTTAAACCCAGGATGCAGAGGTTGCAGTGAGCCGAGATCACGCCACTGCACTCCAAACTGGGCAACAGAGTGAGACTTTGTCTCCAAAAAAAAAAAAGAGAGAGAGAGAGAGAGAGAGGCCCTGGGAGTTCATTGTAGAAGGAAAATTAGAATAGGGATGGGGGAAAAGGGTGCATTACAGAAGGTACATCATCCCCTCCCATGCTGGCTTAGGGCTCCTCTGGCTGGGCACTTCTGTTTCTCACTCTGGGCTAGGAATTCTTGTTTTCCAGAGAATTCCCAGTGCCAGGGCATGGGACCTGCTCAGGAAATGGTTGATTCACTGGCTGCATGAATGAATGAATGAATGAATGAATGAATGAATGAATGACATTTGAAGGACAGGTAGCACTTGACTATAGGAAACAGGAGAATGAGTATTCCTGAGAAAATTAAAAATTTAATTTAAAATTAAGAAATGAATGCTGGGCATAGTGGCTCATGCCTGTTATCCCAGCACTTTGGGAGGCCGAGGCAGGCGAATCACCTGAGGTTGAGAGTTCAAGACCAGCCTGACCAACATGGAGAAACCCTTCTCTACTAAAAATACAAAATTAGGTGGGCATGGTGGCACATGCCTATAATCCCAGCTACTCAGGAGGCTGAGGCAGGAGCATCACTTGAACCTGGGAGGCGTAGGTTGCGATGAGCTGAGATCATGCCATTGCATTCCAGCCTGGGCAACGACAGCAAAACTCCATCTCAAAAAAAAAAAAAAAAAAATTATTATAAAGATCACCTAATCCTGAAGCTAAGCTATGAGTGAGGCAGAAGAATAGGGCCTGGGGGCAGGGAACCTAAGGACTTCCTAGAACTAAATCAAATGGAGACACTTCAGCTATGAGAGGAAATATCCTCCTCATTTACATAGGGTGTACATCAAGTAAATAACTTTGTAACTTTACTTCATCCTCTTCATTTACATAAGGACTACACCAAGTAACCAATGGAAACCTCTAGAGGGTATTTAAAACCCTGAAGATTATGTAACGGGGCTCTTGAGCCCCTAAATCCGGCCCTGTTCCCACCATGTGGAGTGTGCTTTCATTTTCAATAAATCTCTTCTTTTGTTGCTTTATTCTTTCCTTGCTTTGTTTGTGTGTTTTGTCCAGTTCTTTGTTCAAGATGCCAAAAACCTGGACACCCTCCACTGGTTACATGAGGATGCAAAGGCATAAGAATCATATAATGGGCAAGCTGCGGTGGCCTACACCTGTAATCCTAGCACTTTGGGAGTGGGAGGAGAGCTGATCAGGAGGTCAGGAGTTCAAGACCAGCCTGGCACATAGTGAAACCTCATCTCTACTAAAAATTTAAAAATTAGCTGGGCATGGTGGTGCGCAGCTGTAATCCCAGCTACTCAGGAGGCTGAAGCAGAATTGCTTGAACCCAGGAGGCAGAGGTTTCAGTGAGCCGAGATGGCACCACTACACTCCAGCCTGGGCGACAGAGCAAGACTCCATCTCAAACAAACAAATAAACCTGATAGAGAATTGAAGAAATTTGGCTAATTAACATTTTTGTAGTTAAAGCTCTTAGTCTTGATTAAAGTAAAATAAGAAGTATTATAGGCTGGGCACAGTGGCTCACGCCTGTAATCCTAGCACTTTGGGAGGCCAAGGCGGGTGGATCACAAGGTCAGGAGTTTGAGACCAGCCTAGCCAATATGCTGAAACTCTGTCTCTAATAAAAATACAAAAATTAGCCAGGCGTGGTGGTGGGTGCCTGTAGTCCCAGCTACTCGGGAGGCTTAGGCAGGAGAATTGCTTGAATCCGGGAGGCGAAGGTTGCAGTGAGCTGAGATAGCACCGCTGTACTCCAGCCTGGGCGACAGAGTAAGACTCCATCTCAAAAAAAAAAAAAAAAAAAGTACTGGAAAGAAACACATTGGCAGTTTGGCCATTCTCTTTTAAATACAGTTAAGCATGAAGCCAGATTTGGTGTGGAGCCAAATTTCACATACATGCTTGCATTGCTTCATATTATGTTTACTGTTTTGCCTGGATAGTGCTGGCACTGGAGTACGTATTTGTCATGCTCCTGGAGTGAATTTCTTGATTGCACTAGACTTATGGTGATATTGTGGACTTCAGGATATTCAATTGTGTATCAGGAATAAAATATTCATTATGTGTGTTTTCTGGGGCCCTGGGTAACACTGTAGCTTCCAGAGTAGACTGAGTAGGAAAATTAAGGGTTGGTTGTTTGTTTGCTTCTAATTTTCTTTTTTTTTTTTTTTTTTTTTTTTTTTTTTTTTTGAGACGGAGTCTCGCTTTGTCGCCCAGGCTGGAGTGCAGTGGCCGGATCTCAGCTCACTGCAAGCTCCGCCTCGCGGGTTTACGCCATTCTCCTGCCTCAGCCTCCCGAGTAGCTGGGACTACAGGCGCCCACCACCTCGCCCGGCTAGTTTTTTGTATTTTTAGTAGAGACGGGGTTTCACCATATTAGCCAGGATGGTCTCGATCTCCTGACCTCGTGATCCGCCCGTCTCGGCCTCCCAAAGTGCTGGGATTACAGGCTTGAGCCACCGCGCCCGGCCTGCTTCTAATTTTCATTCATTTGCTGTTTATTGTCCTCTGAGCTTTACTTGTGTATGCATACATATAAAACCATGATTTTTTTTTAGTTTCTAGTGGAAGGTTTTTATTTGGTTCTATGAATAGTTATTTTGTTTCCTATGCATTTCTAGCAAGTCATCATTTGTTCCATTTATCTGGAATTCCTAAGCTACCTCTGCTAGGCCTGCAGGAATTAATGGAAAACACCAACTATTTAACCTTAAACTAACTTTTTGGAGTTTAGGCTTCCTGATACTTTAAGTGTGTTAAGTATACTTTCATAGATAGAATTTGAGTCATATTTCTCTATCTGCCTAGTTTCTCCAAAATTTCTAAACTATTTGTGAATATTCTTAATTCATGGCAATGTGTTCGTTTGCATACAGTTGAGCAGGGTTGCTAGGGCTGCTCAGAGAGAACCCAGAAACCTGACATGCAGGCAAAAGGGTAAGAACTTCTTACCTTACTCTGGTCTCTCTCTCTCTGTGCAAACTGGTTTAATGAAGGATAAAAGTCACTGTTCATCGCCTCTGTAAAGTTTTGATTATTACAAAAAAGAATTCTGGGGCTGGTCTTAAGTTGTAGTGAATTTGGTGTGCTTTGTGTTTTTCTGTATTGTTCTGTCATAAAGAGGGGTACCTTAGGATAAAATGCATGCCTAGGACCCCATAGGTCTTCAAGATGGTCCAGCAAACTGGTCAGTCATGTCCTTGGGAGGCTGACCTTTAGTAACCACGTGGCCATGCTTTCTCTTTTCACAATGGCAGCCTAGGTTTAGAGTTCAATTCCTGGCTTAGGGAATGAGTCCTTTGTTTTCTGTCTGTCTGTGTATTTATATGTCTTCTATATAAACTATAGAAGAGCTTTAATTAATTAGTTTAATAAAAACTTAAATAAAATATTTTGTCAGAAAAGGGAAAGGTGTAATACCTTTTATTTAGTTTATGTGACTTAAGTAATCTTTGGGAAATAAAGAAAGTTTTTTGTTTATTTATTTGTTTGTTTTGTGAGATGGAATCTTGCTCTGTCACCCAGGCTGGAGTGTAGTGGCATGATCTGCAACCTCTGCTTCCTAGGTTCAAGCAATTTTCCTGCCTCAGCCTCCTGAGTACCCGAGTAGCTGGGATTACCGGTGTGCACCACCATGCCTGCCTTTTTTTTTTTTTTTTGGCAGAGACTGGATTTCACATGTTGGCCAGGCTGGTCTCAAACTCCTGACCTCAGGTGAAACACCCACCTTGGCCTCCCAAAGTGCTGGGATTACAGGCATGAACCACAGAGTCTGGCCAAAGAGAGTTTAAAGATTATTGGTAAAATAAAAATATCTTCAAAAATGTGAACATTTGGTCTAAATTATGCAGGTCAGATATTAGGTTTGCTAAATGCTTTATGGTCATAAGCTGATTCTTTGATTTTTAAAGATTGTTTAATTTATTTTGGAACATTAGATTCTATATAAGGCCTGGGGACATGTGAAATTAGCCATGCCCCCTAGCTATGCAAAGAAGGTTATAAAGAAAAGAGCTTTTACATAAGAAAGGATCTTTTATGGTAAATTCTTGTCCTAAAGTAAAATAACTGGTTGTTCAAAAAGGGGGGGTGTTGGCAAAGCACAGTGACTCACACCTGTAATCCCAGCACTTTGGGAGGCCAAGGGGGGTGGATCATGAGGTCAGGAGTTCAAGATCAGCCTGACCAACTTGGTGAAACCCCATCTCTACTAAAAATACTATATATATATATATATATATATATATATTCGAGTGTGGTGACACACGCCTATAATCCCAGCTACTCAGGAGAGGCTGAGGCAGGAGAATTGCTTGAACCTGGGAGGCAGAGGTTGCGGTGAGCTGAGATCATGCCATTGCACTCCAGCCTGGGTGACAAAGCGAGACTCCATTTCAGAAAAAAAAAGAAAAAGAAAAAGAAAAAAGGCCAGGTGCAGAGGCTCATGTCTGTAATCCCAGCACTTTGGGAAGCTGAGGAGGGTGGATCACGAGGTCAGGAGATTGAGACCATCCTGGCCAACATGGTGAAATCCCATCTGTACTAAAAATACAAAAACTAAAAATACAAAAATACCACTGGGCGTGGTCATGGGCGCCTATAATCCCAGCTACTCAGGAGGCTGGGGCAGGAGAATGACGTGAACCTGGGAGGCAGAGGTTGCAGTGAGCCAAGATCATGCCACTGCACTCCAGCCTGGTGACAGAGCAAGACTCTGTCTCAAAAAAAAAAAAAAAAAAAAAAAAAAAAAAAGGGATGTTTAGGACAAGTCAGAAAGTCCAAGCATGTCCTACATGGTCTGTGTAAGTCATGAAAGGATTTATTTATTTATTTATTTATTGAGACGGAGTTCACTCTTGTCACCCAGGCTGGAGTGCAATGGCGTGATCTCAGCTCACTGCAACCTCCACCTCCTGGGTTCAACCCTGAGTAGCTGGGATTACAGGTGCCCACCAGTATGCCTGGCTAATTTTTGTATTTTTAGTAGAGACAGGGTTTCACCATGTTGGCCAGGCTCATCTTGAACTCCTGACCTCAGGTGATCTGCCTGCCTTGGCCTCCCAAAGTGCTGAGATTACAGGCATGAGCCATTGCACCCAGCTGTGAAAGAATTTATGAGAGAATTTATGCAAGAAATGTTTAACAATTTAAAAATGATTAGTCCTCATAACTACTTCATAAAATGTCACCATGACTCTTTCTTTTTTTTTTTATTTTTTTTTTTGAGACAGAGTCTCACTCTGTCGCCCAGGCTGGAGTGCAGTGGCCAGATCTCAGCTCACTGCAAGCTTCGCCTCCCGGGTTCACGCCATTCTCCTGCCTCAGCCTCCTGAGTAGCTGGGACTACAGGCGTCTGCCACATCGTCCGGCTAGTTTTTTGTATTTTTTAGTAGAGATGGAGTTTCACCATGTTAGCCAGGATGGTCTCGATCTCCTGACCTCATGATCCACCCGTCTCGGCCTCCCAAAGTGCTGGGATTACAGGCTTGAGCCACCGCGCCCAGCCCACCATGACTCTTTCACTGTACCACTTGCCTGCCTTACAGGTAGCTAAGGCCTGGGACACATGGCGTTAGATGCTGGAAAGAGTCAGACCTCATCTGCACTTCTGTCTGGGTCTAGGCTCCACACCTAATACATAATTAAAATTCCTAACTTACCAAGGTTTTCACCAAAAGTAAAAGTCGCTAAGAGTTAACATTGTAACCTGTAATTGAGAATACTGAAGAAACAGTTTTACGTGCAAGTATGTAAGAAAAGTGAAATGTGTTTTTGTAAAAGATTATAAACAGGTGTGGTAATATGGATTTTTTTGCCTAAAGAGTTAAAAGATTGTTTTAAGTTAGGATAAAGCTAAAGGTTTGAACAAGTTGTGAAAGGTTTGTAAAAAAATTAATCTTGTAAAAAATTCTGGGCTGAGTGCGATGGCTCACGCTTATAATCCTAGCACTTTGGGAGGCCAAGGCTGGTGAATCACCTGAGGTGAGGTCTAGAGTTCGAGACCACCCTGGCCAACAGGGTAAAACCTCATCTCTACTAAAAATACAAAAATTAGCTGGGCATGGTGGCATGAACCTGTAGTCCCAGTTACTCGGGAGGCTGAGGCAGGAGAATCACTTGAACCTGGGAGGCAGGGGTTGCAATGAGCCGAGATCACACCACTGTGCACCATCCGGGCAATAGAACGAGATTAGGTCTTTAAAAAAAAAAAAAAGAGAGACTTTCAGACCAGCCTGGCCAACATGGTAAAACCTCCTCTCTACTAAAAATAAAAAATTAGCTGGGCATGGTGGCAGATACCTGTAATCCCAGCTACTTGGGAGGCTGAGGCACAAGAATTACTTGAACCCAAGAGGCAGAGGTTACAGTGCGCTGAGATTGCACCATTGCACTCCAGCCCAGGCAACAGAGCAAAAACTCCATCTCAAAATAATAATAATAATAAGTTAAAGGTTTAAAACACTTAATAGTATGAAATAGAATTCCAGGTTACCATAAGTCATTCATTTAGCCAAAATGGTGACTAACAGACTTTTGAAAGGCAAAAACCTTTACTTATTGATAGAGGGAAGACTTAGCTTTCCAAACATTCTATCTCTTGTCTTTCCCTTCTTTTTTTTTTCCCCAGTAGTTTATTCAAAAGGCAAACAAAAATCTTTCATTGTCTTTTAAAATTACGTGGAAATCTTGTTCAAGAGAGAAAGCCAAATTTTCATCCTTGCATTACTGTGTTATTAATGTCAACCCCAAACCCAATTTTTAATAAAACCTTATAGACAAATCTTTCCAATTTTTTTTTTTTTACTTATTTAACTTTATTGGCCGGGCATGGTGGCTCAAGCCTGTAATCCCAGCACTTTGGGAGGCCGAGATGGGCAGATCATGAGGTCAGGACATTGAGACCATCCTGGCTAACACGGTGAAACCCCGTCTCTACTAAAAAATACAAAAAAACTAGCTGGGCGAGGTGGCGGGCGCCTGTAGTCCCAGCTACACGGGAGGCTGAGGCAGGAGAATGGCGTAAGCCTGGGAGGCGGAGTTTGTAGTGAGCTGAGATCCGGCCACTGCACTCCAGCCTGGGCGACAGAGCAAGACTCCGTCTCAAAAAACAAACAAACAAACAAGCAAACAAAAAAACTTTATTAACTCACCTTTAACTTATTTAATAGGCATCCCGAAATCAAATTTCTGCTTCAAAATTCTCTTTTCTTTTCTTTTTTTCTTTAAGAGAGAGTCTCACTCTGTTGACCAGGCTGGAGTGCAGTGGTGCTATCTTGGCTCACAGCAACCTCCACCTTCCAATGATTCTCCTGCCTCAGCCTCCCGAGTAGCTGGGACTACAGGTGCACACCATACCAGACTAATTCTTTGTATTTTTAGTAGAGACAGGGTTTCACCATGTTGGTCAGGCTGGTCTTGAACTCCTGACCTCAGGTGATTTGCCCATCTCGACCTTCCAAAATGCTGGGATTATAAAAGTTTCTTTTCTGACCTAACTTTGAGATACTATAGCATGCTCCTGAAGCATTCAAAAGAGAAGTAAACAGGCTTATTTGATATGTTTAGTTCCCTGGGAAGCACTGTCAAAATAAAAAAAGTTTAATCTTTTTCAAGTTATACTTTAGTAAATATTAATGTATGTTAGAAAATTGCATGGGATTTCTAAAATTCTAAATGTCTGAGTATATGCTATCAATCATAATTATGTTTATTATGTTGAGTTACTGTAGACCACAGAAATAAGCAAATTTCCTTGTATAAAACTGCTAACTTAAGTAGAACAAAAATTAATTGAATACCAAGAAAATACATTCCCAGATTTGCATGCTAAATCAGCTGATACTGAAATTGTTTAGATATACAATTTGAATAAACTCCATGGTCTAAGTGAAATTACCTGTGATAACCCATTCGTTATCAGTGCTATGCATCTAAATTGGAGAAACAACTGATATTCAAAAGGACATAAGTTCAATGTTAAGCATGGACTCATGGTGAACCAACGCAGCCACCTGTCCTTCCTGAGTCCTTAAAGCTTTCGTTAGTAAAGGTTATGCATTCCATGACTCATCATGGAAAAGATAAAATGATCCAAATTAAATATATATTGGTGTGCTGACTTATACATTGCTAATTCAGTTTATAACCAATGTTTGGTTTGTCAAATTCATATTCCCGGGAAGACAGTCAAAGCTTCAGGTCACTCGCCTTGGCCTCCCAAAGTGCTAGGATTACAGGCATGAGCCACTGCACTTGGCCCCAAAGCTTCAGGTACATTTGGCTACCTAACAGGCCATTTAAACATTTCAATTGTCATTTTCTTTTTTTTTTTTTTTTTTTTTTTTTGAGACAGAGTCTCGCTCTGTCGCCCAGGCTGGAGTGCAGTGGCTGGATCTCAGCTCACTGCAAGCTCCGCTTCCTGGGTTTACGCCATTCTCCTGCCTCAGCCTCCCGAGTAGCTGGGACTACAGGCGCCCGCCATCTCGCCCGGCTAGTTTTTTTTTGTATTTTTAGTAGAGACGGGGTTTCACCATGTTAGCCAGGATGGTCTCGATCTCCTGACCTTGTGATCCGCCCATCTCGGCCTCCCAAAGTGCTGGGATTACAGGCTTGAGCCACCGCGCCCGGCCTTCAATTGTCATTTTCAATGCCTGTTTTCTGGTTACACAACAGCTTTCCCATGCAAGAGGGCTGATTTTATAACAGTAGATTATTATGCTACATTGTATTTTCACCAGGTAAAGAAAGTTTTTTATAGTTCACTGATAGGACAATCAACCCCTTCACAATCTAGAACCCAAAAATTGGATCTTCTGAGAACATCAGAGAAAGACTCCCCTTGCCATCCACACTACAGCAAAACTGTGGGACCTTGAACTTTGGATTCATAATCTCACAACTGAGAAGGGTCCCTCCACATTCTTGGAACTGTACACCCATTAGAATCCTTAAGATAACGCTAAAGAAGTTTCTCCCCAGAAGAAGATGGCATCCTTGGTGTGAACAGCTTTTCCCAAGATCATGGATCAAGACTTCTCTACAGGCTGGGAGCGATGGCTCACGCCTGAAATCCCAGCACTTTGGGAGTCCAAGGCGGGAGGATCACGAGGTCAGGAGTTCAGGACCAGCCTGGCCAACATGACGAAACCCCGTCTCTACTAAAAATACAAAAAATTAACCAAGTGTGGTGGTGCATGCCTGTAATCCCAGCTACTTGGGAGGCTGAGGTAGAAGAATCGCTTGAACCCAGGAGGCGGAGGTTACAGTGAGCCGAAATGATGCCATTTCACTCCAGCCTGGGCAACAGGGCAAGACTCCGTCTCAAAAAAGAAATAAATAAAGACTTCTCTATCATCGTGAGACTCAAGACTTCTCTACTATCTTTTTTTTTTTTTTTTTTTTTTTTTTGAGACGGAGTCTCACTCTGTCGCCCAGGCTGGAGTGCAGTGGCCGGATCTCAGCTCACTGCAAGCTCCGCCTCCTGGGTTCACGCCATTCTCCTGCCTCAGCCTCCCGAGTAGCTGGGACTACAGGCACCCGCCACCTCGCCCGGCTAATTTTTTGTATTTTTTAGTAGAGACGGGGTTTCACCGTGTTAGCCAGGATGGTCTCGATCTCCTGAGCTCGTGATCCGCCCGTCTCGACTTCTCTACTATTTTGAGACTCTTTGAATATTTTTCCCTTGCTTATGCCTCTGTGAACAATAGAAATGGAAAAGGGGTCTGTTGTGTGCACTTGTGGGGCATACTTTTATGTATGAAGGGTTTTGCAGCCAGCCTGATAAGCTCATACTTTGACAGATAAAAGATGAAGGCCAATGTAAGTGAGAAACTTTAATGATACATACATTGCCTCATAATCAGTCAGAAACATAAAATTGGCTCACTCTCCTTCACCCACACAGTGGGTTAAAGAGAACATTGTCAGGAGCCTTCATTCTTCTGAAAGGGCATCATTTGTTAGGTCCTTTTCCCATGGTTTGGAAATGCAGTGATTAGACATGTATCCCTCATGATAGGCTCTATAGCAGATTCTACTGCAAAGGCTATAGCTACATGATAGACTTTATTTATTTTATTTTATTTTATTTTATTTTTGAAACCGAGTCTTACTCTGTCACCAAGGCTGGAGTGCAGTGGCACAATCTCGACTCACCACAACCTTTGCTTCCTGGGTTCAAGCAATTCTCCTTCCTCAGCCTCCAAAGTAGATGGGATTACAGGGGCCCACCACCATCCCTGACTAATTTTTGTGCTTTTAGTAGAGACAGGGTTTCGCCATGTTGGTCAGGCTGGTCTCAAACTCCTGACCTCAAGTGATCTGCCCGCCTTGGCCTCCCAAAGTGCTGGGATTACAGGCCACACGATAGACTTTAAATTCTCTTGTGAAAGTTGGAATTGGCTGAACAAGGAAATATCTGTGCAACTGCTGCTACTTGTGGCCTATGGAAAAATACATCAAATGAAGATTATAGAGATTCAGTGGTAGGGGATTAGCAAAGAGATTGCTTAGTTAGGTGAATAGACTCTTTAGCTCATTCTTTGATCTATTTGATTATGGGAGATTTGGTTTATGGGGACCCTGGGTAAGGAGCATACTCCAAACCCTCGGTGTGCTGTACTCTCTCAAAGGTTTGAAATATTTGCATGCAGCTATCTCTAGAATGTCAAGTGGTCTCTCTTCAACTGGAATGACAAGAGCTGAAAGAAATGCGTGACCATGAGGATACTGTAACCGATGAATGATGTGCTGAGACCAGAAACTCAAAACGATGGTAACTGATAGTAGCACTAAGGCCCTAAGTTTTGGTCACTCTCACCTAAGTGAGAACCTGACCAAAAAGGGGGAATTTTTAAAAACAAAATTATGAGAGGCCATTGTTTTGGATTGAGCTCATGCACTAGGCCCCCATAGACCAAACTAGACCAAAATGGAGTCGCTCATGCTAAGACTTTAAGGAAACACATAGGTCCTAGAACAGGCAACAGACCAGGTTTTGTTTTTCTCCTGCAGATCTGTATAACAAACATTCCTGACAGCATAGCTATCCACCCTATGAAGTTACCATTAATTCTTTTAACCAAATTCATTTCCTCTTGCCCAGAGACAATCAAGCTTCAGATGATCACGTGACAACTGTTCCAGCCAGTTCCAGGTGAAGACACCATCCCTGGCCTTCAAGGAGCTACCCCGTCTCCACTAGACAGAGCAGGGTGAGAGTTCTATGGTCCCCAATAGGTAGGCACTATGCCCCAAGCCAGGATGAAGCAGTTACAGAAAAAACACCATCGGTCCCTCTGCCTCCTATAAAGATTTATAGGAATCATGTCTTTCAAGGGGGAAATGAGGCAGGAGAATAGGGCCTGGAGACAGGGAACCTAAGGACTTCCTAGAACTAAATCAAATGGAAACACTTCAGCTATGACAGGAAATATCCTCTTCATTTACATAGGGTGTACACAGAATAAATGACTTTTTTTTTTTTTTTTTTTGAGATGGAGTCTCTCTTTGTTGCTCAGGCTGGAGTGCAGTGGCGCAATCTCGGCTTACTGCAACCTCAGTCTCCTTGGTTCAAGCGATTCTCCTGCCTTAGCCTCCCAAGTAGCAGGGATTACAGCATGTGCTACCACGCCTGGCTAATTTTTTTTTTCTTTTGAGACAGAATTTCACTCTTGTTGCCCAGGCTGGAGTGCAATGGCACAATCTCAGCTCACTGCAACCACCACCTCCCGGGTTCAAGCAATTCTCCTGCCTCAGCCTGCCAAGTAGCTGGGATTACAGGCACCCACTACCACGCCCAGCTAATTTTTGTATTTTTAGTAGAGAGGGGTTTCACCATGTTGGCCAGGCTGGTCTTGAACTCCTGACCTCGAGATCTGCCCGCCTCGGCCTCCCAAAGTGCTGAGATTACAGGTGTGAGCCACCGCACCTGGCTTTTTTTTGTTTTTTTTTTTTTTTGAGACGGAGTTTCATTCTTGTTGCCCAGGCTGGAGTGCAATGAAACGATCTCATCTCACCACAACCTCCGCCTCCAGGGTTCAAGCGATTCTCCTGCTTCAGGCTCCCGAGCACCTGGGATTACAGGCATGCACCACCACGCCTAGCTAGTTCTTGTATTTTTTAGTAGAGACCAGGTTTCTCCATGTTGGTCAGGCTGGTCTTGAACTCCTGACCTCAGGTGATCCGCCCGCCTTGGCCTCCCAAAGTGCTGGGATTACAGGCATAAGCCACCACGCCCAGCCTTAATTTTTGTGTTTTTAGTAGAGATGGGGTTTCACCATGTTGGCCAGGCTGGTCTTGAACTCCTGACCTCAAGCGGTCCACCCTCCTCAGCCTCCCAAAGGATTACAGGTGTGAGCCACCGTGCCTGGCCAATAACTTTGTAACTTTACTTCATCCTCTTCATTTACATAGGGGCTACACCAAGTAACCAATGGAAACCTCTAGAGGGTATTTAAATCCCAAAAAATTCTGTAATGGGGCTCTTGAGCCCTATGTCCAGGCCCACTCCCACCCTGTGGAATGTACTTTCATTTTCAATAAATCTTTGCTTTTTTTTCTTTTTCTTTTTCTTTTTTTTTTTAATTTTTTATTTTGAGAGGGAGTCTCGCTCTGTCGCCAGGCTGGAGTGCAATGATTCTCTCGGCTGACTGCAACCTCCGACTCCTGGGTTCAAGTGATTCTCTGCCTCAGCCTCCTGAGTAGCTGGGATTACAGGTGCGCACCACCATGCCCAGCTAATTTTTGTATTTTTAGTAGAGACAGGGTTTCATTCATGTTGGCCAGGCTGGTCTCTATCTCCTGCCCTCGTGATCCACCCGCCTCGGCCTCCCAAAGTGCTGGGATTACAGGTGTGAGCCACTGCACCCAGCAAATCTGTGCTTTTGTTGCTTCATTCTTTCCTTGCTTTGTGTGTTTTGTCCAATTCTTTGTTCAAGACGCCAAGAACCTGGACACCCTCTACCAGTTACACGAGGATGCAAAGGCATAAGAATGATATAATGGGCAAGCTGCGGTGGCTCACACCTGTAATCTCAGCATTTTGGGAGGTGGAGGAGAGCTGATCACGAGGTCAGGAGTTCGAAACCAGCCTGACCAACATAGTGAAATCTCATCTCTACTAAAAACACAAAAATTGGTCGGGTGTGGTGGTGCGCAGCTATAGTCCCAGCTACTCGGGAGGCTGAGGCAGGAGAATCGCTTGAACCTGGGAGGCAGAGGTTTCAGTGAGCCGAGATGGCACCACTGCACTCCAGCCTGGGCAACATAGCTAGACTCCATCTCGGAAAACACACACACACACACACACACACACACACACACACACACACACAACATACTTTTTTCTTTTCTTTTTTTTTTTTTTTTTTTGAGACAGAGTTTCACTCTGTTGCCCAGGCTAGAGTGCAGTGGTGCAATCTCGGCTCACTGCAAGTTCCACCTTCCAGGTTCACACCATTCTCCTGCCTCAGCCTCCCAAGTAGCTGTGACTACAGGCACCTGCCACCACGTCTGGCTAATTTTTTTGTATTTTTAGTAGAGACAGAGTTTCACTGTGTTAGCCAGGATGGTCTCGATCTCCTGACCTCGTGATCCACCCGCCTTGGCCTCCCAAAGTGCTGGGATTACAGGCGTGAGCCACCGCACCTGGCCAACAAAACATACTTTTTAATAATTAAAAGAAAATCACCTAATCCAAACTCTGCTACTACCACCCACCACCCTACACCCAAATCCACCCAGTGCTCAAATATATCTAACACAAGCCATGTATATAATTGAACACATTCTGGTAACTACCAAAAAAGTAAAAAGAAAGAGGTGAAATTAATTTTAATAATATATTTTATTTAACTCAGCAAATCTGAAATATTTTATCTTTCAACATGATATGATTATAAAAAATTGTTGGCCGGGCGCGGTGGCTCAAGCCTGTAATCCCAGCACTTTGGGAGGCCGAGACGGGCGGATCACAAGGTCAGGAGATCGAGACCATCCTGGCTAACACGGCGAAACCCCGTCTCTACTAAAAACACAAAAAATTAGCCGGGCGAGGTGGCGGCGCCTGTGGTCCCAGCTACTCGGGAGGCTGAGGCAGGAGAATGGCGGGAACCCGGGAGGCGGAGCTTGCAGTGAGCTGAGATCTGGCCACTGCACTCCAGCCTGGGCGACAGAGCGAGACTCTGTCTCAAAAAAAAAAAAAAAAAAAAAAAAAAAAAAAAAATTGTTAAGGAGATTTTTTTGTATTAAATCGTCTTGCCGGGTGTGGTGGCTCATGCCTGTAATCCTAGCACTTGGGAGGCCAAGGTGGGCGGATTGTATGAGTCTAGGAGTTCGAGACCACCCTGGGCAAGATGGCAAGACTCTGTCTCTACAAAAAATAGAAAAATTAGTTGGGCATGGTGGTACATGCCTGTAGTCCCAGCTACTCAGGAGGCTGATGTGGGAGGACTGCTTGAGCCCAGGTCAAGGCTGCAGTGCGCCATGATCAAGCCACTGCACTCCAGCCTGGGTGACAGAGCAAGACCCTATCTCAAAAATAGTCAGCATCATAATAAATAATAAATGTAAAAGATCATCTCCATGTAGACCATTTCATGTGCTCATCAGCCACATGGGGCTGGTGAATGAAGCACAGACTTACAGGGATCCTATTCCATCCTCAGATCACTCTGATAGGAAGTTTTCCCCTAAATGGTAAAATAATGCTGACTTTGTTTCTCCTTCTCCTTCTCCTTCTCCTTCTCCTTCTCCTTCTCCTTCTCCTTCTCCTTCTCCTTCTCCTTCTCCTTCTCCTTCTCCTTCTCCTTCTCCTTCTCCTTCTCCTTCTCCTTCTCCTTCTCCTTCTCCTTCTCCTTCTCCTTCTCCTTCTCCTTCTCCTTCTCCTTCTCCTTCTCCTTCTCCTTCTCCTTCTCCTTCTCCTTCTCCTTCTCCTTCTCCTTCTCCTTCTCCTTCTCCTTCTCCTTCTCCTTCTCCTTCTCCTTCTCCTTCTCCTTCTCCTTCTCCTTCTCCTTCTCCTTCTCCTTCTCCTTCTCCTTCTCCTTCTCCTTCTCCTTCTCCTTCTCCTTCTCCTTCTCCTTCTCCTTCTTCACACGGAGTCTCGCTCTGCCGCCCAGGCTGGAGTGCAGTGGCGCAATCTCAGCTCACTGCAAGCTCCGCCTCCCGGGTTTACGGCATTCTCCTGCTTCAGCCTCCGGAGTAGCTGGGACTACAGACGCCTGCCACCACGCCCGGCTAATTTTTTGTATTTTTAGTGGAGACGGGGTTTCACCGTTTTAGCCAGGATGGTCTCGATCTCCTGACCTCATGATCCGCCCGCCTCCACCTCCCAAAGTGCTGGGATCACAGGTGTGAGTCACTGCGCCCGGCCGACTTTAGGCTTTTTCTGCAAAGCGCTGGGATTACAGGCATGAGTCACTGTGCCCGGCTCCTAATTTTTTTTTTTTTTTTAAGAGACAGAGTCAGCCAGGCGTCTATAATCCCAGCTACTCTCCCCTCCTGAGGCAGGAGAGAGAATCGCTTGAACTAAGGAGGTGGAGGCTGCAGTGAGCCAAGACCACAGCACCGCACTGCAGCCTGAGTGACAGAGCGAGACTCTGTCTCAAAAAAAAGAAAAGAGAGACAGAGTCTTGCTGTGTTCCCCAGGCTGGTCTCAAACTTCTGGCCTCAAGGGAATCTTCCCAACTCAGCCTCCCAGAGTGCTGAGATTATAGGGGTGAGCCACTGCACCCAGCTCCCTTGACTATCTCTGCAACTTCTCTGTAAATCTAAAATTATTCCAAATAAAAGGTTTATTAAACATAGATATTATATTTTGTGTGTATCATATTAGGAAGCCCGGGGGGAAAGGCAAAATTAAAAAAAAAAAAAAAAAAAGATTCTGACTTGGCTCTGGTTGAATAACAAAGAAAAAAACAATGAAAAAGAAAAAAAAAAAAAAAAGAGACCAAGCAGAGACCTCTGAGGCTGCATTTCAGGAAGCATGGGGAAGCGGTGGAGTAGCAAGCCAAATGAAATCATAGGTTGGATCAGGGTTAAGTTTTTGGGACTTTATCCTGTGGCATGGGGAGTCATTGAAGGCTATTGAGCAAGGGTGTGGCCTGATTACACAGTGATTCAGCCAAGGTCACACAGTCCAGCTTCCCCCGATCCTTCCCTCCCACTACCCACTGCCCCTCCCTTCCATGTGCTCTTCCTTCTTTGCCTCCAGAGGCCTAGCTCTGGCACAACTCTAAGTCACTAGCATAGAGATGAGCACCTCCACTGCCCACACTTGCCCCAGCCTGGTTCAGGTGTCTTTAAACACTCAACATTTCTTTTTTTGTTTGTTTTGAGAAGCAGTCTCAGTCGTGCAGGCTGCAGTGGCGCAATCTCAGCTCGCTGTAATCCCCGCCTCCCAGATTCAAATGTTTCTCTTGCCTCAGCCTCCAGAGTAGCTGGGATTACAGGTGCGTGCCCTGTAATCCACACCCAGCTAATTTTTGTATTTTTGTTAGAGACAAGGTTTCACCATGTTGCCCAGGTTGATCTCAAACTCCTGGCCTCCACCTGCCTTGGCCTCCCAAAGTGCTGGGATTACAGGTGTGAGCCACCACGCCTGACTCTTGACATTTCTTTTTTATTCTCGCTCTGTTGCCCAGGCTGGAGTGCAATGGCGCAATCATAGCTCACTGCAACTTCAAACTCCTATGCTCGTGATCCTTCTGCCTCAGCCTCTTGAGTAGTTGAGACTACCGATGAGGCTCAACATTTAGAATCTCAACATGCCACACCTGGTAAGGGCTGGCACCATTCCACCGACCCAGTACAGAGACCCTTTGGGCAGGGAGTTGCAGGGTGGAGCCTTATGCAAAATTCCACAAGTTCTAGGTTGAGTCATTTCTTCCACCACACCCGCTCTGCTCACTCTCTCCTCCCCCAGTGAGATAAGTCCAGTCCATCGGTGGAGGAAGGGGGCTCAGGAGCAGAAGAAGATGGGGCTTCAAGACTAAACCAGAATATTGTGCCACCAGGAGAATTGTCAATTCTTTCTCCAACGGGCCTTCTTGAAACCACACATATGTCCAGGTCAGAAGCTGGGGGGAAGAAAGTTGGATAGAAAAAGAAGTTGAATAAATGTGTGTGTGTTTGTGTACATTTTTTCTGCCAGCAATAGGGCAATGAGAGTTCAAGACTAGAATTAATTAGATTCTCACACCCCAATTAATCCAGTTTTCTCCATCCTGGTTGTTAACAAAAGGCTAACATTATTAAACAGTCTGTTCTGTGCCAGGCACTGTATGCATAAATTCATTTATTCCTCATGGCAAATCTATATTAGTATACCCATTTTATAAATGAGAAAACTGAGGCTTGGAGAAGGTAAGGGATGTGCCCAGGTTTATGCAGCCAGTATGTGACCGAGCTGGCAAAGAGCACAACCAATTCAAGTCTTCAGAAGACTGCATGGGTTTAAAAGTGCTCTTGGGGAATTTCGTCTTTCAGGGGAGAAGGAAATGGTTTTACAGTAAAACCCTTATTCCTTTCAGGGTATTCAGCGCCCATTTCTGACCCCCGCTGTGACTGAAGTGGTTACAGCATGGATAGAACCCGTGACCTCAAAGCCACACCCATATTTTTGCCCAGAAGGGTGAGTCCCTGTATCTGCATGTGTCCCTCCTCCCTTCATCTCCTCCCTTCATTCAGGTCTCTGCCTAAAAATCAGAGAAGACTTCTCTGATCACCCTATCCAAATGACAACTGTCAGGCCTCTGAGCCCAAGCCAAGCCATCGCATCCCCTGTGACTTGCATGTACATACGCCCAGATGGCCTGAAGTAACTGAAGAATCACAAAAGAAGTGAAAATGCCCTGCCCCACCTTAACTGATGACATTCCACCACAAAAGAAGTGAAAATGGCCGGTACTTGCCTTAAGTGATGACTTCACCTTATGAAAGTCCTTTTCCTGGCTCATCCTGGCTCAAAAAGCTCCCCTACTGAGCACCTTGTGACCCCCACTCCTGCCCGCCAGAGAACAACCCCCCTTTGACTGTAATTTTCCTTTACCTACCCAAATCCTATAAAATGGCCCCACCCTTATCTCCCTTCGATGACTCTCTTTTCGGACTCAGCCCACCTGCACCCAGGTGATTAAAAAGCTTTATTGCTCACACAAAGCCTGTTTGGTGGTCTCTTCACACGGACACGCATGAGAACAACCTCCATGTGTAGCCTCATAATCAGTCTAATTTGTCTTCATAGCACCTACCACGCCTTGACATATTTACAGACATTTCTTTGCTTATTGTCTGTCTCCACCCACTAGAATGTAAACTCCATGAGGACAGGACCTGGTCTGTTTTGTTCACTGCTGTATTCCCAATGCCTGGACTGGTGCCTGACATATAGTAGGCCCCTAACAAATATGTGGGTTTTTTGTTTGTTGGTTGGTTGGTTGGTTGGTTGGTTTTTTGAGAAAGAGTCTTGCTCTGTCACCCAGGTTGCAGCACAGTGGCACGATCTCGGCTCACTGCAACCTCCACCTCCCAGGTTCAAGCGATTCTCCTGCTTTAGCCTCATGAGTAGCTAGGATTACATGCCTGTGCCACCATGCCTCACTAATTTTTGTATTTTAAGTAGAGGCAGAGGTTTCACCATGTTGGCCAGGCTGGTCTCAAACTCCTAGCCTCAAGTGATCCACCCACCTCAGCTTCCCAAAGTGTTGGAATTGTGTTGAATGAATACAAAGGGAAAATTCAACTTGCTTTCACTAAGTATTTGACACTCCCGCTTTCCTCAGGGGCTAAATTCATCTTACCCCTCAAAGTCTTGCTCCTTTGTCCTCTCTTCAGGGACTTCTCCCTCATCTTCCCCAGCCCAGGGATTGATACAGCCACCCACCCAGCTGCTCCAGCCAGGAACTGGAAGATATCCTCACCTCTTCCTTCATTCTTTCCACCTCTGCCCCCCGACTCCCCACTACTTCCAGTGTTCAATTAATCACCAGCTCCAGTCCACTCTGCCTGTTTTTAAAACTTTTTTGGGACAGGGTCTCACTCTGTTGCCGGGGATGGTCTCAAACTCCTGGGCTCAAGTAATCCTCTCACCTCTGGCTTCCCAAAGTGCTGGGATTACAGGCATGAGCCACCATGCCTGGCCTCCATTCTGTCTCTTAATATCTCCTAAATCTGCTCATCTCTCCCAATCTTTGCTACGCCCCCTCTACCAGGCAACCCTCCTATTTTCCCTGGGTTACAGCATCAAATTTCTCACCAGCCTCCTGCCTCCAGTTTGGCCCCGGCCAGTCAGTCTCCACATTGCAATCAGTGATTGGTCTAAAGCTTAAATTGCCTCGGTAAACAAAGCATTGAGTCCTTAGCGGCCTGAGATAAAGTCCAAGATCTTAATATGGGTTACAAAGCCCTGCCCCATCTGACCACAGTCTCATTCTTAGCCATACTCTGCTCCTGCCTGTTTGAACTATTTCCAGTTCCCCAAATGTGCTCCTGACAGTTATTTTGCCTGGGAGCTCTGCCCAACTCCTGCTTATCATTCAGGTCTCAGCTTGGATGTTGCTTTCTCCAGGAAGGCCTCCCTGACTTCTGTCCAACTAGGCTGGGCTAGGGGTCCTTAGTGTATCTTAGGGTATAGAATCAGGGCATTCTCCCTACCTGGAGGACTGCCAGTGGTCACTGGTCCCATTTCCACCCTTTTCCGTTTCTTGATTGGTGTCACTGCTTAAATAGCCGTCTCTGCTTCTCTGATGCCTCTCACCCTTCAAGACCTATCTTTCTAGACTTGTTGTCCAGAAAACTCTCTGGGGAGTAAAAAGAAGGCAGCCTCTGAGTCAGGATGCCCCACGCTCAAGCCACCTCTGCCACTTCTTAGTGATACAACCTTGGGCGTGTCACTGTAAAATGGGGATAACATTAATATCCACCTTACAGTTGTTACAAGTAAAATTATAAACGTTAAAGGACAATTGGCCGGGTGCAGTGGCTCACGCCTAGAATCCCATCACTTTGGGAGGCCAAGGCGAACGGATCATCTGAGGTCAGGAGGTCGAGACCAGCCTGGCCAACATGGCGAAACACTGTCTCTACTAAAAACACAAAAATTAGCAGGGCCTGGTGGCATATGCCCGTAATTTCAGCTACTCAGGAGGCTGAGGCAGGAGAATTGCTTGAACCTGGAAGGTGGAGGTTGCAGTGAGCCGAGATAGTGCCATTGCACTCTAGCCTAGGCGACAAGAGCAAAACTCCATCTCAAGAAAGAAAAAGAAACGAAGGAAGGAAGGAAGGAAGGAAGGAAGGAAGGAAGGAAGGAAGGAAGGAAGGAAAGAAAGAAAAAGAGATGTTAAAGGACAATGTAAACACTGCAGTGTGTTATAGAGACGTGAGGATGATTATTCTCTCCTGGTACTGTGCTCCTGCAGCGCTCACAGGCCGTGACCTGCCATTTGCATTTCATTATATCCTGCTTCCAGTGATCTGCTCTCTACAACCAGAGTGGAAGCCAGCTAGGTTCTCTTCTCTAGCTCTTCTGCATCCCCTGGAGTTCAGAGATTGGTGCTGAGCAAATAGAAGGTGTATGTGATTATAACCAACTACCATTTATTTATCAGCTACTATGCACTAATTACCTTACATATATTACAGTCAGGCACTGCATAATGATGTTTTACTCAACTACACTGCTGTATATGTGGTGTAGCAGTGGTTCCATACGATTGGAATACCAGCAGTGGTTCCATACGATTGGAATACCATGTTTGTATTGTACATTTTTTATGTTTGGGTATGTTTAGATACACAAATACTTACCATTGTGTTACAATTGCCTACAGCATTCAGTACACTAACCTGCTGTATAGGTTTGTAGCCTAGAAGCAATAGGCTATGCCATATAGCCTAGGTGTGTAAGAGGCCTTACTGTCTAGGTTTGTGTAAGTACACTCTATGATGTTTACACGACGAATTCACCTAATAATGCATTTCTTAGAATGTATCCTTGTTGTTAAGAAACGCATAGCTAGGCCGGGTGCGGTGGCTCAAGCCTGTAATCCCAGCACTTTGGGAGGCTGAGACAGGCGGATCACGAGGTCAGGAGATCAAGACCATCCTGGCTAACATGGTGAAACCCTGTCTCTACTAAAAAATACACAAAACTAGCCGGGCGTGGTGGCGGGTGCCTGTAGTCCCAGCTACTCAGGAGGCTGAGGCAGGAGAATGGCGTAAACCCGGGAGGTGGAGCTTGCAGTGAGCTGAGATCCGGCCACTGCGCTCCAGCCTGGGCGACAGAGTGAGACTCCGTCTCAAAAAAAAAAAAAAAAAAAGAAAAGAAACGCATAGCTGTAGTTCTTTTTCTTTTCTTTTCTTTTTTTTTTTGAGACGGAGTCTCACTCTGTCACCCAGGCTGGAGTGCAGTGGCGCGATCTCGGCTCACTGCACCCTCCAGCTCCCAGGTTCAAGTGATTCTTCTGCCTCAGCCTCGCAAGTAGCTGGGACTACAGGCATGCGCCACCACACCCAGCTAATTTTTGTATTTTTAGTAGAAATGGGGTTTCACCATATTGGCCAGGCTGGTCTCGAACTCCCGACCTCGTGATCTGCCCGCCTCAGCCTCCCAAAGTTCTGGGATTACAGGCTTGAGCCACCACACCTGGCCCGCATAGCTGTATTTATAATTCTCAGAACTACCCAGGAGACAAGTAATTTTATCTCCATGATGCAACCTAAGGATTAAAAAAATTAAATTACTTGTCCAAGGTCACAGAGCTGTTGGTTAGGGACCTTGGGGGTCTTTCTGGCACTTTCCCCAGCTTAATGTTAACAGGCTCATGGCCTTCCTCCTGCCATTTCCTCTCTTGGTCATAAGCTGAGCTGTGTTCAGAGAAAGAAAAAATAAATCAAACTTGGGGCCTGGCAAAGCGGGTGAGTGTCATGCCACAGACCAGACACAGGGCAGCAGGAGACTTTTATTTTCTTTTATTTTATTTTTGAGATGGAGTTTCACTCTTGTCGCCAGCTGGAGTACAGTGGTGCAATCTCAGCCCACTGCAACCTCCTCCTCCTCCTCCCAGGTTTAAGCAATTCTCCTGCCTTAGCCTCCCAGGTAGCTGGGATCACAGGCGCCTGCCACCACACCCAGCTACTTTTTGTATTTTTAATAAAGATGGGATTTTTTTGTTAGCCAGGCTGGTCTTGAACTCCTGACCTCAGGTGATCTACCCGCCTCACCCTCCCAAAGTACTGGGATTACAAGCATTGGCCACTGCGCCCGGACAGGAGGAGAGTTGTTTTTTTTTTTTTTGAGATGGAGTCTCACCATGTCGCCCAGGCTGGAGTGCAGCAGCACCATGTCAGCTCACTGCAATCTCCATCTCCTGGGTTCAAGCAATTCTCCTGCCTCATCCTCCTGAGTAGCTGGGATTACAAGGGCCCACCACCATGCCTGGCTAATTTTTGTATTTTTAGTAGAGACGAGAGTTCACCATGTTGGCCAGGCTGGTCTTGAACTTCTGACCTCAGGTGATCCGCCCGTCTTGGCCTCTCAAAGTGCTGGGATTACAGGCGTGAGCCACCGCGCCTGGCCAGGAGACTTTAAAAATGAAAAGTAAGATACGTCTCCACCCAGAGCACTGTCACAAAGCCCTGGTTCTGTGAATGCAGAGTGTGACAGGTGGTCAGGAAAAGCACTGAGACATCTTCTAGCTGCATCAGCACTGAAGTGATGCCCACATCTTACACATGGAAAGTATATCGGAGTGGGATCTGTTAGGCAGATCACTCACAATAAGGGAATGGTCCACCATTACTCACAAGGGTTTCTATCCTCTCCAACAAAAATTTTAATTCAAGAAGAGAAGATGCAGGGTTCATAGCGAGCCACGAGGTGGCACTGTGAGAGGAGGGCACACAAAGTACCGAATTAGAACCTCTGGACGTGAAGGATTAGAAGACGTTTTACAGCAGAGAAATGTAAAGTAAACGCCTCCTTTTATAGAAGAGATATGAGGTCCAGAGAAGTTATCCAAGTTGTAGAGTTTTGTGGTTAAGCCAGTACCAGAGACCCAGGTCTGTCTGTTTCTAAGTCTGGTGCACTTAACCTGTAATGCTCACCAAATCACATCTACAGATTCCTACCCATTCATTGTGTGATCTTGCTCAAGTCACTGATGTATTTCTGAGTCTCAGTCTTCCTGACCATAGAATATAGGACTAGTCTAGATCTGGGTTTTCTTTTTCTTTTTCGTTTATTTTGAGACAGAGTTTTGCTCTTGTTGCCCAGGCTGGAGTGCAATGACGCGATATCAGCTCACTGCAACCTCTGCCTGCCGGGTTCAAGCGATTTTCCTGCTTCAGTCTCCCGAGTAGTTGGGACTTCGGGCGCGCATCACCACACCCAGCTAATTTTTGTATTATTAACAGAGACAGGATTTCACCATATTGGCCATGATGGTCTCGAACTCCTGACTTCATTATCTGCCTGCCTCAGCTTCCCAAAGTGCTGGGATTACAGGCGTGAGCCACCATGCCTGGCCTTATTTTTATATTTTTGTTTTTTTGTTTGAGATGGAGTCTTACTCTGTCACCCAGGCTAGAGTACAGTGGCATGATCTTGGCTCACTGCAACCTCTACCTCCCAGACTCAAGTGATTCTCTTGCCTCAGCCTCCCGAATAGCTGCGATTACAGGCATGCGCCACCACACTCAGCTAATTTTTTTGTATTTTTAGTACAGATGGGGTTTCACCATGTTGGCCAGGCTGGTCTCGAACTCCTGACCTCAAATGGCCCCCCTGCCTCAGCCTCCCAGAATGCTGGGATTACAGGTGTGAGCCACCATGCCTGGTTTTTTTGTTTGTTTGTTTGTTTGTTTGTTTTTAGGAGCTGAAGTTTAATAGGTAAGAGAAAGAGAAAGGAAAACAGCTCTCTAGTGAGAGAGAGAGGGGACTTCTGAGAGGAAAAGGCTGGTCAGTGGTGGATGCACTGGATTTTATATGCAGGCTTGAGGAGGTGCTGTCTGCATACACAGAAAGGATAGGAAACATGGCAGTCATGGACAGAAAAGGAAGGGATTACGATAGAAAAGTTGGAGATCCTGTTGCTGACACCCCATCGGGTGGTCGGAGGCTGGGGTCAGTCCAGAAGCCTTTGGATAACACCATGGGGTAGCCTCAGCCAGAAATCCTTGGTTACTTCCAAGACCTCTTCCAGCGCCACATGACAACTAAGTCCTCTGTGAAAGGAAGCTGGTTCAAACATGGCTAATATGCCCAGCAACCCGTGGGTACTGGGAGATTCTCTGTGTTCTCCTCAGCAAGCCTCACATCTAAGTCTTTAAGAACATAGCCATGCTAATTGTATTCTTAAATGGCTGAAGGATGCCTGTTAGTGATTTGATTTGGTTCTAAAATGGAGGCCGGACACGGTGTGGCTCACGCCTGTTATCCCATCACTTTGGGAGGCTGAGGCGGGCAGATCACCTGAGGTCAGGAGTTCAAGACCAGCCTGGCCAACACAACAAAACTCCATCTCTACTAACAATACAAAATTAGCTCAGCATGGTGGTGCAGGCCTGTAATCCCAGCTACTTGGGAGGCTGAGGCATGAGAATCATTTGAACCTAGGAGGTGGAGGTTGCTGTGAGCTGAGATCACACCACTGCACTCCAGCCTGGGTCAGAGAGGAAGACCCTGCCTCAAAATAAAATAAAATAAAATAAAATAAAATAAAATAAAATGGAGGCTGAGAGCCCCAAAATGAAAGGACAGAGTTGGAGTCTGCTCCTCTACTCACCGTTTCAATGAATGATGTACGTTGGTATCCTGGACAAGGTCCTCAATATGAAGCAGCTATGTTGTCTAGGTAAGTACCCAGGGTTCATTATCTCACACCAAGAAAATTTAGGAGGTGGACACACATGAGGAGTTTAGGAGTGGAGGTGTAACAGGCAAGAGAAAGAGAAAGAAAGAGAAAGGAAAACAGCTCTCTCTCCAGTGAGAGAGAGGGGACTTCTGAGAGGAAACATCGCCCTCTTTTTTTTTTTTTTTTTTTTGAGATGGAGTCCTGCTCTGTCACTCATGCTGGAGTGCATTGGCGCAATCTCAGCCACTGCACTCTCCACCTAGCAGGTTCAAGCGATTATCCTGCCTCAGCTTCCTGAGTAGCTAGGACTACAGGCACACGTTACTATGCCTGTCTAACTATTATATTTTTTTTTTTGTAGAGACAGTGTTTTGCCATGTTAGCCAAGCTGGTCTTGAACCCGTGAATTCACGTGATCTGCCCACCTCAGCCTCCCAAAGTGCTGGGATTACAGGCGTGAGCCACTGTGGCCGGACATTTTTTTCTTATTGTCTACACAGATGTATAGTCTAGATCTGTGATGTCAATACGGTAGCCACTAGTCACATGTAGCTATTTGAATTAATTAAAACTAATTAAAATTTAAAATTCAGTTCTCAGCTAGCAACATTTCAAGAGCTGAATAAATAATTGTAGATAGTAGTTGTCATATTGGACAGCATAAACATAAAACATTTCCATTATTGCAAATAGTTCTAGTAAACAGCATTGGGGGATGAAAACATTGAGATGGTAGCTAAGGTCCTTCCAGCTTTAGTATCCCATGGCTCCTCTGTGTGACTATTGGAGGGTGTAGGATTCCAGCTCTCAGCCTGAGTTCTCTCCCTCTCTTTTTTTTTTTTTTTTGAGACCGAGTCTTGCTCTGTCACCCAGGCTGGAGTGCAGTGGCCAGATCTCAGCTCACTGCAAGCTCCGCCTCCCGGGTTCACGCCATTCTCCTGCCTCAGCCTCCCGAGTAGCTGGGACTACAGGCGCCCGCCACCTCGCCCGGCTATTTTTTTGTATTTTTTAGTAGAGACGGGGTTTCACCGTGTTAGCCGGGATCGTCTCTCGATCTCCTGACCTCGTGATCCGCCCATCTCGGCCTCCCAAAGTGCTGGGATTACAGGCTTGAGCCACCGTGCCCGGCCTTTTTTTTTCTTTTTTTGAGACAGAGTCTTACTTTGTCACCCAGGCTGGAGTGCAGTGGCGTGGTCTTGTCTCACTGCAACCTCCGCCTCCTGGGTTCAAGTGATTCTCCTACCTCAGGCTCCCGTGTAGCTGAGATTACTGGCATGTGCCACTATACCCAGCTAATTTTTGTATTTTCAATAGAGACGGGGTTTCACCATGTTGGCCAGGCTGGTCTTGAACTCCTGACCTCAAGTGATCTGCCTAGCTCGGCCTCCCAAAGTGCTGGGATTATAGACATGAGCCATCATGCCCAGCCTTAGCCGGAGTTCTTAACCAAATACAAGCACTGGGGGATACAGAAGATAAGATAAACATCTTCCCTTTGTGACGCTGATTTTTTTTTTTTTTTTTTTTTTTTTTTTTTGAGACAAGGACTCACTCTGTTGCCCAGGCTGGAGTGCAGTGACACAATCACGGCTCACTGCAGCCTCGACCTCCTGGGCTTAAGCAATCTTCCCATCTCAGCCTCCCCAGTAGCTGAGACCACAGGCACATGCCACCATGCCTGGCTAATTTTTTGTATTTTTTCTAGAAACAGGGTTTCGTCATGTTGCCCAAGATGGTCTCAAACTCCTGAGCTCAAGCCATCCACCTGTCTTGACCTCCCTAAGTGCTGGGATTACAGGTGTGGGCCACCATGCGCAGCCAGAATTTACATTCTAACGGGCCTAGGGTACTGAGTACAAAATCCACAGCTCCTGCCATCAAGGTAGCTAAGAACAGCGTGTCTTAGCTTTAATATACATACCCATTTAGTTTAAAATGCAACTTCTGATTCAACAGGTCTGGGGTAGAGCCTGTGAACCTACATTTCTATTTTTTTTTTTTTTTTTTTTTTTGAGACGGAGTCTCGCTCTGTCGCCCAGGCTGGAGTGCAGTGGCCGGATCTCAGCTCGCTGCAAGCTCCGCCTTCCGGGTTTACGCCATTCTCCTGCCTCAGCCTCCCGAGTAGCTGGGACTACAGGCGCCCGCCACCTCGCCCGGCTAGTTTTTTGTATTTTTTAGTAGAGACAGGGTTTCACCGTGTTAGCCAGGATGGTCTCGATCTCCTGACCTCGTGATCCGCCCGTCTCGGCCTCCCAAAGTGCTGGGATTACAGGCTTAAGCCACCGTGCCTGGCCAAACCTACATTTCTAATAAGCTCCTTGGTGATGTCAATGCTGCTGGTCGCAGAGTGTACTTTAAGTAGCAAGTCTTGTGGCATATGGCCTGGCGTGGTAGCTCACGCCTGTAATGCCAGCACTTTGGGAGGCCGAGGCAGGCAGACCACGAGACCATCCTGGCTAACACGGCGAAACTCCATCTCTACTAAAAACACAAAAAATTAGCCAGGCATGGTGGCGGTCACCTGCAGTCCCAGCTACTCGGGAGGCTGAGGCAGGAGAATGGCGAGAACCTGGGAGGTGGAGCTTGCAGTGAGCCAAGATCGTGCCACTGCACTCCAGCCTGAGCAACAGAGCAAGACTCCGTCTCAAAAAAAATTAAAAATACAAACACAATATGTGTGAGTCAACTAAAATAATGTGTTTATATTGTGGATCTTCCCGGGACACCTGGGTTTAAATCACACTGCTGGGTAGCTCACTCTTCCTAATCTTCAGTGCTAGGTTATGGAGGCTCTTCTAGGCATCTGTCATCCTTTATTCTTCCCCTAACCTGGCTTTATTCATGCTATACTGCCTTTCCTTTTTTTTTTTCTTTTCTTTTTTTTTGAGACTGAGTCTCACTGTGTAGCCCAGGCTGGAGTGCAGTGGTATGAATGGCTCACTACAACCTCTGCCTCCCAGGTTCAAGCAATCTCGCACCTCAACCTCCTGAGTAGCTGGGATTACAGGCACCTGCCACCACGCCCGGCTAATTTTTGTATTTTTAGTAGAGATGGGGTTTCACCATGTTGGCCAGGCTTGTCTCAAACTCCTGGCCTCAAGTGATCTGCGTGCTTCAGCTTCCCAAAGTGCTGGGATTACAGGCATGAGCCACCGTGCCTAACCAACAATTTGAGTTTTGAGAGTTATTTTCTTTTTTTTTTTTTTTTTTTTTGAGACTGAGTCTGGCTCTGTCACCCAGGCTGGAGTGCAGTGGCCGGATCTCAGCTCACTGCAAGCTCCACCTCCCGGGTTTACGCCATTCTCCTGCCTCAGCCTCCCGAGTAGCTGGGACCACAGGCGCCCGCCACTTTGCCCGGCTAGTTTTTTTTGTATTTTTTAGTAGAGATGGGGTTTCACCGTGTTAGCCAGGATGGTCTCGATCTCCTGACCTCGTGATCTGCCCGTCTCGGCCTCCCAAAGTGCTGGGATTACAGGCTTGAGCCACCGCTCCCGGCCGAGAGTTATTTTCTTTACATATTTGGATCAGACATGTGATTAGAGCCAATATTTTCTCCATCTGTGCCTTGTCCATTCATTTTATGTTATCTTTTGAAGAGCAGAAGTTCTTGATTTTGATGAAGTCTAATTTATCAATATTTTTTATTATAGATCATGCTTTTGTTGTCATAGCTAAGAAATCTTTGTCTAACTCAAGGTCATGAAGCATTTCTATTTTCTCCTAGAAATGTATACTGTTGGGTTTGTTTTCTTTTTTGTTTGTTTGTTTGTTGTTGTTGTTGTTGTTTTAGACGGAGTCGCACTCTATTGCCCAGGCTGGAGTGCAATGGCATGATCTCGGCTCACTGCAACCTCCGCCTCCCAGGTTCAAGCAATTCTCCTGCCTCAGCCTCCCAAATAGCTGGGATTATAGGCGCTCACCACCACGCTTGGCTAATTTTTGAATTTTAGTAGAGATGGGGTTTCACCATGTTGGCCAGGCTGATCTTGAACTCCTGACCTCATGATCCACCTGCCTTGGCCTCCCAAAGTGCTGGGATTCCAGGCGTGAGCCACCACGCCTGGCCCTGTTTTATCTTTTGGAGACAGAGTCTCACTCTGTCACCCAGGCTGCAGGGCACTGGCTCAATTATAGCTCACTGCAGGCTTAACCTCCTGGGCTCAAGCAATCCTCCCGCCTCAGCCTCCTGAGTAGCGGGGACTACAGGTGCATGCTACCACACTTGGTTAATTTTTTTTTTTTTTGGAGATGGAGTCTCGCTCAGCCTCCCGGGGCTAGAGTGCAGTGGCATGATCTCGGCTCACTGCAACAACCATCTCCCAGGTTCAAGTGATTCTCCTGTCTCAGCATCCTGAGTAGCTGGAATTACGGGCACCCACCATCATTCCCGGCTAATAATTTTTAATTTTTTTTGTAAAGATGGGATGTCCTTATGTTGCCCAGGCTGGCAGAACTTTATAGTTTTTGGTGTTACATTTAAGTTGATGATCCCTTTTCAGTTAATTCTTTTTTGTTTTGTTTTTTTTTTTTTTTTTTTTTTTTGAGACGGAGTCTCGCTCTGTCGCCCAGCCCAGGCTGGAGTGCAGTGGCGCAATCTCGGCTCACTGCAAGCTCCGCCTCCCGGGTTCACGCCATTCTCCTGCCTCAGCCTCCCGAGTAGCTGGGACTACAGGCGCCCACAACCGCGCCCGGCTAATTTTTTGTATTTTTAGTAGAGACGGGGTTTCACCGTGGTCTCGATCTCCTGACCTTGTGATCCGCCCGCCTCGGCCTCCCAAAGTGCTGGGATTACAGGCGTGAGCCACCGCGCCCGGCCTAATTCTTATATATTTTAAGGATTTTTGCATCTGTGTTCATGAAGGATATTGGTCTGTGTTTTTATTTTTGTATAATGTCTTCGTTTGGGCTTAATATTAGGGTAATGCTAGCCTCATAAAATGAGTCAGAAAGCGATCCCTTCTCTTCTGTTTTTTTACGAAAAGTTTGTATAGAATTTATATCATTTCTTCCTTAAGAGTAAGGTAGAGGCCAGGTGCGGTGGCTCACACCTGTAATCCCAGCACTTTGGGAGGCTGAGGCAGGAGGATCACGAGGTCAAGAGATCAAGACCATCTTGGCCAACATGGTGAAACCCTGTCTCTATTAAAAATACAAAAATTAGCTGGGCGTGGTAGCGTGCACCTGTAGTCCCATCCACTTGGGAGACTGAGGCAGGAGAATTGCTTGAACCCAGGAGGCAAAGGTTGCAGTGAGCCGAGATTGTACCACTGCACTCCAACCTGGCGACAGAGTGAGACTTTGTCTCAACAACAACAAAAAAGAATAAGGTAGAATTCACCAGTGAAGCAATTTGGATCTGGAGGTTTCCTTTTTTAAAAATTATTGTTATTTAAAAATATATATATATTAGGCCAGGCACAGTGGCTCACGCCTGTAATCCTAGCACTTTGGGAGGTCAAGGCAGGCAGATCACGAGGTCAATAGATTGAGACCATCCTGGCCAACATGGTGAAACTCCGTGCAACTAAAAATACAAAAATTAGCTGGGTGTGATGGTGTGCACCTGTATTCCCAGCTACTCAGGAGGCTGAGGCAGGAGAATCGCTTGAACCTGGGAGGCGGAGATTGCAGTGAGTTGAGATCTTGCCACTGCACTCCAGCCTGGTGACAGAGCAAGATTTCATCTCAAAACAAACAAACAAACAAAAAAACCCATATATATAAAATAGAGATGGAGTCTCTTTATGTTGCCCAGGCTGGTCTCAAACTCCTGAGCTTAAGTGCCCCTCCCACCTAGGCTTCCCAGTCTGGAGTGCAGTGGCAAAATTGTGACTCACTTCGCCTTCAACATCCTGGGCTTAAGCGATCTTCCCACCTCAGCTTCCCTAGTAGTTAGGACCACAGGTGTACACCACCACACCTGGCTAATTTTTATAATTTTTTTGGAGAGATCCTCTTGCCTTGGCCTTCCAAAATGCTAGTATTACAGGCATGAGTCACTGCGCCCAGAAAGTTTTCTTTGTTGGAAGGTTGTACCTACAAATTTAAGTTATTTAATAGACTACTATGCAAGTTACCTATTTCTTCTTGAGGGGACTTTGCTAGTTTGTGTCATTCAAGGAATTTATCTATTTCATCTAAGTTACCAAATTTATTGGCATACAGTTGTTAATAATATTAATATCCTTATTATCTTTTTAGCTTCTGTGTTAGTCTGTTCACACACTGCTATGAGGAAATATCGGAGACTGGGTAATTTATAAAGGAAAGAGGTTGAATTGACTCACAGTTCTGCATTACTGGGGAGGCCTCAGGAAACTTACAATCATGGCAGAAGGCAAAAGAGAAGCAGGCACCTTCTTCACAAGGAGGCAGGACAGAGCAAGTGCAAGCAGGGGCAATGACAGACGCTTATAAAACCATCAGATCTCGGCCAGGCACGGTCGCTCACACCTGTAATTCCAGCACTTTGGGAGGCGGAGGAGAGCTGATCACGAGGTCAGGAGTTTGAGACCAGCCTGGCCAAGATGGTGAACCACCATCTCTACTAAAAATACAAAAATTAGTCAGGCACAGTGGCGGGTGCCTATAATCCCAGCTACTCGGGAGGCTGAGGCAGGAGAATCGCTTGAACCCGGGAGGCAGAGGTTGCAGTGAGCTGAGATTGTGCCAATGCACTGTAGCCTAGGCGACAGAGCAACAGTCCATCTCAAAAAAAAGAAAAGAAAAAAAAAAGAACCAGCTTTAGGCTTCTTTAATTTTTTAGATTATCTATCTCTTTTTCTTTTTTTGAGAGAGAGTTTCTCTCTTGTTGCCCAGGCTGGAGTACAATGGCACAATCTCAGCTCACTGCAACCTCCGCCTCCTGGGTTCAAATGATTCTCCTGCCTCAGCCTCCTGAGTAGCTGGGATTATAGGCATGTACCACCATGCCTGGCTAATTTTGTATTTTTAGTAGAGATGGGGTTTCTCCATGTTGGTCAGGCTGGTCTCAAACTCCTGACCTCAGGTGATCGGCCCAGCTTAGCCTCCAAAAATGCTGGGATTACAGACCTGAGCCACTGGGCCCAGCCTATTTATCTATTTTCAATTTCACTGACTTCTACTCTTTCTTTTATTATTTTCTTTTTCTGTTTGCTTTAGGTTTAATTTGCTCTTCTTCCAGTTTCTTAAGGTGGAAGCTTAGATTATTGATTTAAAACCTTTTTTTTTTTTTTTTTTGAGACGGAGTCTCGCTCTGTCGCCCAGGTTGGAGTGCAGTGGCGTAATCTCAGCTCACTGCAAGCTCTGCCTCCCGGGTTCACGCCATTCTCCTGCCTCAGCCTCCTGAGTAGCTGAGACTACAGGCGCCCGCCACCATGCCCGGCTAATTTTTTGTATTTTTTTTTTTAATTTTTGTATTTTGTATTTTTGGTAGAGACAGGGTTTCACCAAGTTAGCTAGGATGGTCTTGATCCCCTGACCTTGTGATCCGCCTGCCTCAGCCTCCCAAAGTGCTGGGATTACAGGCGTGAGCCACTGCGCCTGGCCTAAAACCTTTCTTTTTAAGTTTGGTGCTATAAGATTTCCCCTAAGCACTGCTTTAAGCTTAACCTATGTTCCACCAATTTTCAATTTTGCTACACTATTTTCCTTCCTTCCTTCCCTCCTTCTTTCTTTCCTTCCTTCCTTCCTTCCTTCCTTCCTTCCTTCCTTCCCTCCCTCCCTCCTTTCTTTCTTTCTTTTCTTTCTTTTCTTTCTTTTCTTTCTCTCTTTCTTTCTTTCTTTCTTTCTTTCTGACAAAGTTTCACCCTTGTTGCCCAGGCTTGGAGTGCAATGGCATGATCTTGGCTCACTGCAACCTCTGCCTCCCAGGTTCAAGCAATTCTCCTGCATCAGCCTCCTGAGTAGCTGGGATTACAGGTGCCTACTACCGCGCCTGGCTAATTTTTGTATTTTTAGTAGAGACTGGGTTTCACCATGTTGGCCAGGTTGGTCTTGAACTCCTGATCTCAGATGATTCACCGGCCTCAGCCTCCCAAAGTGCTGGAATTATAGGCGTGAGCCACCATGGCCAGCCGCTACATTATTTTCATTGTCATTCTATTCAAAATGTTTTCTAGTTTCCTTTGTGACTTCCTCTTTGATTCATGGGTAACTTTTTTTTAATTTTTTATTTATTTTTTATTTTTGAGACGGAGTCTCACTCTGTTGCCCAGGCTGCAGTGTCATGGTGTGATCTGAACTCACTGCAACCTCCAGCTCCCCAGTTTAAGCCTCAGCATCCCAAGTAGCTGGGACTACAGGTGTGCATCACCACACCCAGCTAATTTTTTTTTTTTTTTTTTTTTGGTTTTTTTTTTGAGACGGAGTCTTGTTCTGTCAACCACGCTAGAATACAGTGGCACAATCTCAGTTCACTGCAATCTCCGCCTCCCAGGTTCAAGCAATTCTCCTGCTTCAGCCTCTGGAGTAGCTGGGATTACAGGCCCCAGCCACTGTATCTGGCTAATTTTTGTATTTTTAGTAGAGACGGAATTTTGCCCTGTTGGCCAGGCTGGTCTTGAACTCCTGTCCTCAGGTGATCCACCCACCTTGGCCTCCCAAAGTGCTGGGATTACACCCAGCCTCATGGGTATTTTAAAGTGCTATTATTATTATTATTTTGAGATGGAGTCTCACTCTGTCACCCAAGTTGGATTGCAATGGTGTGATCTCGGCTCACTACAACCTTCGCCTCTCTGGTTCAAGTAATTCTCTCACCTCACCCTCCTGAGTAGCTGGCATTACAGGCATGCGCCACCACACTGGGCTAATTTTTTTTTTTTTTTTTTTTTTTTTTTTTGAGGCAGAGTCTCCCTCTGTCACCCAGGCTGGAGTGCAGTGGTGAGATCTTGGCTCACTGCAAGCTCCGCCTCCCGAGTTCGCACCATTCTCCTGCCTCAGCCTCCCGAGTAGCTGGGACTACAGCTAATTTTTGTATTTTTAGTAGAGACGGGGTTTCACCATGTTGGCCCGGCTGGTCTCGAACTCCTGACTTCGTGATCCGTCCACCTCGGCCTCCCAAAGTGCTAGGATTACAGGTGTGAGCTAAAGTGTTATTATAATTTGTTTTATGGCCCAGAATATGGTATATCTGGATGAATGTTCCATGTGCATTTGAATTGAATGTACATTTTCCTGTTGGTGGGTGGGATGTTGGAATATTCTGTAAATGTCAGTTAGGTCAAGTTGTTTGACAGTGCTGTTCTTTCCTTTTTGTTTTTAGGCAGGATCTCACTTTGTCATCCAGGCTAGAGTGTGGTGGTGCAATCTCACTGCACAGTCGACCTTCTGGGCTCAAGTGATCCTCTCATTTCAGCCTCCCTAGTAGCTAGGACTACAGGCACACTTGGCTATTTTTAAATTTTTTTTGTAGAGATGGGGTTTTTACTATGTTGCCCAGGCTTGACAGCGTTTTATCGATTACTGAGAAAGTCATGTTGATGTCTCCAGCTATAATTGTGATTTCTGTATGTCTTTTTTCTTTTCTATCAGTTTTCGTGTCATGTGTTTTGAAGCTCTTTTGTTTGGTATATAGATACACATTTAGGAATTGTTACATCTTCTTCGTAAAAGGCCCTTCTTTGTCCCTAATAATACTACTTATTCTGAAGTCCATTTCCCGTTTTCTTTTCTTTTTCTTTTCTTTTTTTTTTTTTTTTGAGACAGGCTCTCTTGTCCAGTCTGGAGTGCAGTGGTGCCATCTCAGCTCACTGCAACTTCTGCCTCCTGAGTAGCGGGAACTACAGGTGTGCACCACCACAACCGGCTAATTTTTGTATTTTTGTAGAGATGGGGTTTTGCCATGTTGCCCAAGCTGGTCTCAAACTCCAGAGCTCAAGTGATCCACCCCTGGTCAGCCTCCCAAAGTGTTGGGATTACAGGCATGAGCCAATGCTCCCAGCCTGAAGTTCATTTTCTTATTTACTTACTTATTCATTTTTTTTTTTTTTTGAGACGGAGTCTCGCTCTGTCGCCCAGGCTGGAGTGCAGTGGCCGGATCTCAGCTCACTGCAAGCTCCGCCTCCCGGGTTCACGCCATTCTCCTGCCTCAGCCTCCCGAGTAGCTGGGAGTACAGGCGCCCGCCACCTCGCCCGGCAAATTTTTTTTTTGTATTTTAGTAGAGACGGGGTTTCACCATGTTAGCCAGGATGGTCTCGATCTCCTGAACTCGTGATCCGCCCGCCTCGGCCTCCCAAAGTGCTGGGATTACAGGCTTGAGCCACCGCGCCCGGCCCATTTTTATTTTTTAATTAGAGATGAGGTCTCACTATGTTGCCCAAGGTAGTCTCGAACTCCTGAGCTCCAGTGATCCTTCCACCTCGGCCTCCCGAATTGCTAGAATTACATGTGTGAGCCACTACGCCCAACCTGAAGTTCATTTTTTAATATTAGTATTGCTGTTTCACTTTCTTGTAATCAGTGTTTGCATGATATATTGTTTTCTCCCCCCCCTTTTTTTTTTTACTTTTAACCAACTTATATCTTTATATTTAAAATGGATTTATTATTGACAGGGTATAGTTGGGTCTTGCTCTCCTAATCCAATCTGACAATTTCTGCCTCTCAACTGGGGTGTGTAGGTTATTTTAAGTGTAATTTTTGATATGGTTGGATTTAAATTTACTTTGTTACCATGTGTTTTCTAATTTGTTGTATCTCTTATTTGTTCCTATTTTCCTGCCTTCTTCTGTATTGAGGGTTTTTTTTTTTCTTTTTTTTTTTTTTTGAGACGGTGTTTCACTCTTGTTGCCCAGAGCTGGAGTGCAATGGTGCGATTTCGGCTCACTGCAACCTCTGGCCCTCCTGTGTTCAAGCGATTCTCCTGCCTCAGCCTCCCAAGTAGCTGGGATTACAGGCATGCACCACCACACCTGGCTAATTTTGTATTTTTAGTGGAGATGGGGTTTCTCCATGTTGGTCAGGCTGGTCTCAAACTCCTGACCTCATGTGATCCACCTGCCTTGGCCTCCCAAAGTGCTGGGATTACAGGTGTGAGCCACTGTGCCTGGCAAGGGTTCTTTTTTAATTAGTCCCTAGATTGCTCAGCAGAAGAAAGTTTTAAACAATTATTCTACGACCGGGCACGGGACTACAGGCACCCGCCACCATGCCCGGCTAATTTTTTGTATTTTTAGTAGAGACGGGTTTTCACCGTGTTAGCCAGGATGGTCTCGATCTCCTGACCCCGTGATCCGCCCCCCCTCGGCCTCCCAAAGTGCTGGGATTACAGGCGTGAGCCACCACACCTGGCCTGAGTTTTTTCTTTTTTTTTTTTTTAAAGCTCATCATCTATTGTTAGTGTATTTTAGTTAGTGTTTAGTTTAGTTAGTGTGGCCCAAGAAAATTCTTCTTCTTCCAGTGTGACCCAGGGAAACCAAAAGATTGGATGCCCCTGGTAGAAGGTCTGTGACTATGGTCACAATGATAGAGATGGAAGGTAAATGAGGAGCATTTAAGAAATACTGGCGGCCGGGCGCGGTGGCTCAAGCCTGTAATCCCAGCACTTTGGGAGGCCGAGACGGGCGAATCACGAGGTCAGGAGATCGAGACCATCCTGGTTAACACGGTGAAACCTCGTCTCTACTAAAAATACAAAAAACTAGCCAGGCGAGGTGGCGGGCGCCTGTAGTCCCAGCTACTCGGGAGACTGAGGCAGGAGAATGGCGTAAACCTGGGAGGCGGAGCTTGCAGTGAGCTGAGATCCGGCCACTGTACTCCAACCTGGGCGGCAGAGTGAGACTCCGTCTCAAAAAAAAAAAAAAAAAAAAAAAAAAAAAAGAAATACTGGCAAAGGATTCAGCACATGGGATCTGGAACCAGAGAAAATCCTGGCTAGTTTCCAAAAGCAAACATCCCAAAAAAGACCCAGGCAAGTTATTTAGCTTCCCTGTGCCTCAGTTTTCTCATCTTTAAAATGAAAATAGGCTGGGCATTTTAATGCTTGTAATCCTTTTAAGTGCTTGTAATCCTAGCACTTCGGAAGGCCAAAGTAGGAGGATTGCTTGAGACCAAGAGTTCGAGACCAGCCCTGGCAATATAGCAAGACCCTTGTCTCTATACAAAATTTAAAAAAAAAAAAAAAATTATGGCCAGGTGCGGTGGTCTCATGCTTGTAACCTTTTGGGAGGCTAAGGCAGGAAGATCACTTGAGCTCAGGAGTTTGAGATCAGCCTGGGCAACACTGTAAGAATCTCATCTCTTAAAAAAAAAGAAAGAGAGAAAGAAAATTTAAAAAAAAAATAGCCAGGCATGGTAACACACGCCTGTAGTCCTAAGCCACTCAGGAGGCTGAGTTGGGGCAATTGCTTGACCCTAAGAGGTCCAGGTTGCAGAGCCATGATTATGCCACTGCAGTCCAACCTGGGTGACAGAGGGAGAGAGAGACTCTGTATCAAATAAATAAATAAACAAATAAATAAATAAAATGAAAATAATTATATTACCTCCTTTCATAGAGTTGTCATGCAGACGAGTTGATATTTGTATAGTGCTTACAATAATTCTTGGCACTTAGTAAGTGCTACATAAACGTTTGTTAAATAACTAAATTAACTGACTTAAGCATCAAAGGGAATCAATCCCATTGCAGCATTTTTTAAAATTGCAAAGAAGACTGCAAGTACCCTAAATGTTTATCAATACAGGAATGGTTAAACAACATTCATCGGATCTTTACTCCATGGTATACTACACAGCTGTTAAATGAGCTAGGTCTAGGAAGATCAATCTGGATAAATGAAATCATGTAGGAAGAAGCGTGCCTGACTTCTTCCTACAGTGTTATGTTTGTGAGATCCTTCTAGATAGTTACATGTGGTGGTAGTTTTCTCCTTCTTGTTGCCATATAGTAACCTCTGGTATGAATAACACTGCAATTTATATACACATTTATTTATCCACTCTACTACTGATGATCATTGGGTTGTTTTCAAATTTTGGTTGTGATGGTTGCATTGGCTCTTATATTCTTGTGCATACCTTGGTAAACATATGAACACGTATTCACAATCCACTGTAGAGCGGAGGATATGCATATGTGTGTTCAGCTTTTTTTTTTTTTTTTTTTTTTTTTTTGAGACGGAGTCTCGCTCTGTCACCCAGGCTGGAGTGCAGTGGCCGGATCTCAGCTCACTGCAAGCTCCGCCTCCCAGGTTCACGCCATTCTCCTGCCTCAGCCTCCCAAGTAGCTGGGACTACAGGCGCCCGCCACCTCGCCCGGCTAGTTTTGTTTTGTTTTGTTTTTGTATTTTTTAGTAGAGACAGGGTTTCACCGTGTTAGCCAGGATGGTCTCGATCTCCTGACCTCGTGATCCGCCCGTCTCAGCCTCCCAAAGTGCTGGGATTACAGGCTTGAGCCACTGTGCCCGGCCGTGTGTTCAGCTTTATTTGATACTGTCAGATAGTTTTGAAAGTGGTTGTACTCTTCTTCACTCCTACAAACAGTGAATAAGAGTATCAGTTGCTTCACATCCTCAGCAAAACTTGGTAGTGTCAATATTTTACATTTTAGCCATTTTGGTAGGTGAGTAGTGAGCTCTCATTGTACTTTTACTTTGTATTTCTCTCATGACTTGAGATTGATAAACTTTTCATATGTTTAATAATCATACGCATTTTCTGTCAGTAATGTTCCTGTTCAAGCATCTTGCTCATTTTTTATCGAGTTATCTTTTTTCTTTCTTTTTTTTTATTTTTTTTGAGACAGAATCTCAGTCTCTCACCCAAGCTGGAGTGCAGTGGCACAATCTCAGCTCACTGCAACCTCCGCCTCCTGGGTTCAGGTGATTCTCCTGTCTCAGCCTCCTGAGTAGCTGGGATTACAGGCGCCCGCCACCACACCTGGCTAGTTTTTTGTATTTTTAGTAGAGATGGGGGTTTCACCATGTTGACCAGGCTGGTCTCGAACTCCTGACCTCAGGTGATCCACCCACCCCAGCCTCCCAAAGTGATGAGATTACAGGTGTGAGCCACCAAGCCCAGCCAGAGTCATCTTTTTTCTTATTGATTTATAGTGATTCTTTATATGGTATATCCTGAATACATGTCTATTTATATGTGTTGTAAATATCTTCTCCTCCTTTGTGGTCTACCTTTTATTTTAGCAATATGTAAGGTTGCCCATCCTTCCCCATCTGGTCGGGTGTGGTGGCTAATACCTTAATCCCAGCATTTTGGGAGGCTGAGGTATGTGGATCACCTGAGGTCAAGAGTTTGAGACCAGCCTGGCCAACATGGTGAAATCCCATCTCTACTAAATAAACAAACAAACAAAAAACTACACAAAAATTAGCTGGCTGTGGTGGTAGGCACCTGTAATCTCAGCTACTCGGGAAGCTGAGGCAGGAGAATTGCTTGAACCCAGGAGGCAGAGGTTTCAGTGAGCCAAGATCGCACCACTGCACTCCAGCCTGGGCAATAGAGGGAGACTCGATCTCAAAAAAATAGAAAGAAAGAAATGCAATCTAAAAACACATTTTGCCAAAAAGCAAAAACTACGGTTTTTTGTTTTTTTGTTTTTTTTTTTTGAGACAGAGTTTCACTCATGTCTCCCAGGAGTGCAGTGACACGATCTCAATTCACTGCAACCTCTGCCTCCCGGGTTCAAGTGATTCTCCTGCCTCAGCCTCCCGAGTAGCTGGGATTACAGGCGCATGACACCACGCCCGGCTAATTTTTGTATTTTCAGTAGAGACGGGGTTTCACCATGTTGGCCAGGTTGGTCTGGAACTCCTGACCTCAGGTGATCCACCTGCCCGGGCCTCCCAAAGTGCTAAGATTACAGGCGTGAGCCACCACTCCCAACCCACTGTATATTTCTTAATTAATAGAATTATCTATTTGTTTTTGTTTTTGTTTTTTGAGACAAGTTCTGGCTCTACAGCCCAGGCCGGAGTGAGTGGCACAATCTTGGCTCACTGCCATCCTAGGCTCAAGCCACCCTCCCACCTCAGTCTCCTGAGTAGCTAGAACTATAGGCATGCACCATTACAGCTGGCTAATTTTTGTATTTTTTGTAGAGAGGGGGTTTTGCCATGTTGCCTAGGCTGGTCTGGAACTCATGGGCTCAAGAAATCCACCTGTCTCGGCCTCCCAAAGTGCTGGGATTATAGCTGTGAGCCACCACGAGAATTTATTTTTTAGAGTTGTTTTATTATTTATTTATTTATTTGTGTGTGTGTGTGTGTGTGTGTATGTGTTTCTTTTTTCTTTTTCTTTTTTTTTTTCTTTTTCTTTTTTTGAGATCAACCCCTCATTCTGTTGCCCAGGCTGGAGTACAATAGTATGATCTCGGCTCACTGCAACCTCCTCCACCTCCCGGGTTCAAGCAATTCTTGTGCCTCAGCCTCCTGAGTATCTGGAACTACAGGTGTGAACCACCACACTCGGCTAATTTTTGTATTTTTAGTAGAGACAGGCTTTCGCCATGTTGGCCAGGCTGGTCTCGAACTCCTGACATCTGGGGATCCGCCTGCCTCGGCCTCCCAAAGTGCTGGGATTACAGGAGTGAGCCACTGCGCCCAGCCGTGTTTCCTTTTTCTAGAAAAGTTTTAGATTTACAGGAAACTGGCCAGGCACAGTGGCTCACGCCTGTAATCCCAGCACTTTGGGAGGCCGAGGCGGGCGGATCACCTGAGGTCAGGAGTTTGAGAGCCTGGCCAACGTGGCAAAAACCCATCTCTACTAAAAATACAAAACAAAAAAAATTAGCTGGGCATGGTGGCAGGCACCTGTAATCCCAGCTACTCAGGAGGCTGAGGCAGGAGAATTGCTGGAACCCAGCAGGTGGAGGCTGCAGTGAGCCGAGATAGTGTCATTGCACTCCAGTCTGGGTGACAGAATGAGACTCGGTCCAAAAAGATTTACAGGAAACTGAGCAGATAGTAGAGTTCCCATATACCTCCTTTCCACTCCCTCCCTCACAGTTTCCCCTATTATTAATATTACATTCGTGTGGTACATTTGTACCACACTGATTAAACCAACATGGATATGTTATTATTAATCATAATTTGAATATATTATTATTATTAGTTAAAGTCCATAGTTTACATTAAGGTTCACTGTGTCGCCGGGCGCGGTGGCTCACGCCTGTAATCCCAGCACTTTGGGAGGCCGAGGCGGGCGGATCACAAGGTCAGGAGATCGAGACCACGGTGAAACCCCGTCTCTACTAAAAATACAAAAAATTAGCCGGGCGCGGTTGTGGGCGCCTGTAGTCCCAGCTACTCGGGAGGCTGAGGCAGGAGAATGGCGTGAACCCGGGAGGCGGAGCTTGCAGTGAGCCGAGATCGCGCCACTGCACTCCAGCCTGGGCGACAGAGCGAGACTCCGTCTCAAAAAAAAAAAAAAAAAGGTTCACTGTGTCATATAGCAATATGAGTTTTGAAAAAAATACAAAATGTTACATATCCACCACTATAGCATCACATAATATAGTTTCACTGCCCTAAAAATCCTCTTTTTATCCCTCCCCTTCTCTTCCCCTTGAACATCTGGCAGCCACTGATCTTTTTACTGTCTCTACAGTTTTGCTTTTTCCAGAAAGTCATGTATTTACAATCATACAATAGGAAGACTTTACAGACTGGCTTCTTTCAGAAAGCAATATGCATTTAAGTTTCCTCCGTATCTTTTTGTGGCTTGATAGCTCATTTATCACTGAATAACATTCTGTCGTGTGAATGTGCCACAGTTTGTTTATCCATTCACCTTTTGAAAGACATCTTGGCTGCTTCCAGGTTGGGGCAATTATGAATAAAGCTAGATAAATGTTCATGTGCAGGTTTTTATGTGGACATAAGTCTATTTGGTTCATTAGGGTATTTATTAAAGTAAATAAACTACTATTTACCCTAGTAAATACTCCCAGGTATTTACCTAAGACTGCAATTGCAGGATGGTGTGGTAATACTATTTTTAGCTTTGTAAGAAACTGCCGAACTATCTTCCAAAGTGGCTGTACCTTTGTGCACTTCCACCAGCAATGAATGAGAGTTCTTGTAGTGTCATACCCTTGCCAGCATTTGTTGTTGTTAGTTTTATGGATTTTAGCCATTCCAATAGGTGTGTAATGGTATCTCATTTTAAGTTATAATTCCCTAATGATATATGTGGTTTGGCACCTTTCTATATGCTTATTTGCCACTTGTATATTTTCTTTTGTGAGATGTCTGTTTCGACCTTTTGCCCATTTTTAAATTGGGTTATTTTCTTATTGTTGAGGTTTTTTGGTGTTTTGCTTTTAGTTTTTTGAGACTGGGTCTTGCTTTGTCGCCCAGGGTAGAATGCAGTGGCATGATCATAGCTTACTGCAATCTTGTACTCCTGGGCTCAAGTGATCCACCGCAGGCTTCTGGATAGTTGGTGTAGCTTGGACTACAGGCATGTGCCACCATGCGTGGCTAATTTTTTTTTAATTTTTAAATTTTTTTAGAGACATGATCTTTCTCTGTTGACCAGACTGGTCGTGAACTCCTGGCCTTAAGCAATCCTCCCACCTTTGCCTCCCAAAATGCTGGGATTACAGGCATGAACCACCATTCCCAGTCTTATTGTTGAGTTTTAAGAGTACTTTGTCTTTGCAAATGTTTTTTCCCAGTTGTGGTTTGTCTTTACATTCTCCTAACAACATCTTTTATAGAGCAGGTAGCAATTTATCCTTTCATGGATCTAAAAATTTATCATCAAACTCAAGGTCACCCACATTTTCTCCTATGTTATCTTGAACAAGTTTATGTTTTTGCATTTAGGTTTATGATCCACTTTGTTTTTTGGTGTTTTTTTTGTTTTGTTTTGTTTTGTTTTGTTTTGTTTTGTTTTTTTGAGATGGAGTCTCACGCTGTTGCCCAGGCTGGAGTGCAGTGGCGCGATCTCGGCTCACTGCAAGCTCCGCCTCCCGGGTTCCCGCCATTCTCCTGCCTCAGCCTCCTGAGTACCTGGGACTACAGGCGCCCGCCACCGCGCCCGGCTCATTTTTTGTATTTTTAGTAGAGACGGGGTTTCACTGTGGTCTCGATCTCCTGACCTTGTGATCCGCCCGCCTCGGCCTCCCAAAGTGCTGGGATTACAGGCTTGAGCCACCGCGCCCGGCCTTTTTTTTTTTTTTTTTGAGACGGAGTCTCGCTCTGTCACCCAGCCTGGAGTGCATTGGCCGGATCTCAGCTCACTGCAAGCTCCGCCTCCCGGGTTCACGCCATTCTCCTGCCTCAGCCTCCCGAGTAGCTGGGACTACAGGCGCCTGCCACCTCGCCCGGCTAAGTTTTTGTATTTTTAGTAGAGACGGGGTTTCACTGTGTTAGCCAGGATGGTCTCGATCTCCTGACCTCGTGATCCGCCCGTCTCGGCCTCCCAAAGTGCTGGGATTACAGGCTTGAGCCACCGCGCCCGGCCTTATGATCCACTTTGAGTTAATTTTTGTGGAAGTTGTTTTGTTTGTTTTGAGATAGAGCCTTGCTCTGTTTCCCAGGCTGGAGTGCAGTGGTGCGATCTCTGCTCACTGTAACCTCCGCCTCCCGGGTTCAAGGGGTTATCCTGCCTCAGCCCCTGAGTAGCTGGTACTACAGGCACATATCACCAAGCCCAGCTAATTTTTGAATTTTCAGTGGAGACAGGGTTTTGTCATGTTGGCCAGGCTGGTCTCAAACTCCTGACCTCAAGTACTTCGCCTGCCTTAGCCTCTCAAAGTGTTGGGATTACAGGCGTGAGCCACCTCGCCTGGCTGGTTTTTGTCAAAGTTATAAAGTTAGTGTCTGGATGTCCTAGTCTCTTTGGGCTGCTATAACATAGACTGGATAGCTCATAAGCAACAGAAGTTTATTTTTTGCAGTTCTTGAGGCTGGGAAGTCCAAGATCAAGGCACTAGCAAATTTGAAGTCTGGTGAAGGCCGACTTCCTGGTACATGTACTATCTTTTTGCTGTGTCCTCACATGGCGGCAGGGAGCAAAGGCGTCTCTTTCAAAAGAGCATTAATTCATCCAGGCTTTACTCTCATGACCTAATCACCTCTCAAATGCCCCGTCTCCTAATACCATCACCTTGGGAGTTAGGATTTCAACATACTAATTTTGGGGGAACACAAATGTTCAAATCATAGTGTTCGATTCATTTTTTACATGTGGATGTCCAGTTGTTCTAGCATCACTTCTTTTTTTTTTTTTTTTTTTTTTTTGAGATGGAGTCTTGCTCTGTTGCCCAGGCTGGAGTGCAGTGGTGCGATCTCTGCTCGCTGCAATCTTTGTCTCCTGAGTTCAAGCGATTCTCCTGCCTCAGCCTCCAGAGTAGCTGGGACTACAGGCACCAGCCACCACACCTGGCTAATTTATATTTTTAGTAGAGATGGGGTTTCGCTACATTGGCCAGGCTGGTCTTGAACTCCTGACCTTGTGATCTGCCCATCTCGGCCTCCCAAAGTGCTGGGATTACAGGCGTGAGCCACCGTGTCCGGCTTCTAGCATCATTTCTTTTTTTTTTTTTTAGTAGAGACGGGGTTTCACCATGTTGGTCAGGCTGGTCTCGAACTCCTGACCTCGTGATCCATCCACCTCGGTCTCCAAAAGTGCTGGGATTACAGGCATGAGCCACCGCACCCAGCCACATCATTTCTTAAGAAAACTACACAGCCGGGCGCGGTGGCTCACACCTGTAATCCCAGCACTTTGGGAGGCCGAGGCGGGCGGATCACAAGGTCAGGAGATCGAGACCACGGTGAAACCCCGTCTCTACTAAAAATACAAAAAATGAGCTGGGCGCGGTGGCGGGCGCCTGTAGTCCCAGCTACTCGGGAGGCTGAGGCAGGAGAATGGCGTGAACCCAGGAGGCGGAGCTTTCAGTGAGCCAGGATCGCGCCACTGCACTCCAGCTTGGGTGACAGAGCAAGACTCTGTCTCAAAAAAAAAAAAAAAGAAAAGAAAACTACCCATGGCCGGGCATGGTGGCTCACGCCTGCAATCCCAGCACTTTGGGAGTCTGAGGTGGGCAGATTGCTTGGGCCCAGGAGTTGGAGACAAACCTGGGCAATATGGCAAAACCCCATCTCTACCAAAAATTACAAAAATTAGCCAGGTGTCGTGGCGCACCCCTATAGTCCCAACTACTTGTGAGGCTGAGGTGGGAGGATCATCTGAGCCTGGGAAGTTGAGGCTGCAGTTAGCCATGATTGTGCCACTGCACTCCAGCCTGCGTGACAGAGTGAGACTCTGTCTCAAAAAAAAAAAAAAAAAATTATCCTTTCTCCATTGAATTGCCTTTGTGTGGGTCTATTTCTGAGTTCTATATTCTGTTCCATTAATCTATTTGTCTATTCTTTCACCTGTACCACACTCTCTTGATTATTGTAGCTTTTTTTTTTTCTTTTTTTGAGACAGTCTCATTCTGTCACCCAGGCTGAAGTATAGTGACATGATCTCGGCTCACTGCAATCTCTGCCTCCTGGGTTCAAGCGATTCTCCCGCCTCAACCTCCCAAGTAGCTGGGATTACGGGTGTGTGCTACCACACCCAGCTAATTTTTGTATTTTTAGTAGAGACAGGGTTTCGCCTTGTTGGCTAGGCTGATCTCCAACTCTTGATCTTAGGTGATCTGCCCACCTTGGCCTCCCAAAGTGATGGGATTATAGGCGTGAACCACCACACCCAGCCGATTATTGTAGCTTTATAGTAATCTGGAAGTTGGGTGGTGTCAGTTTTAAAATTTGAATTTCATTATTTCAATGTGTTCTACAAGCATACTGTGAATTTCTATTTATAACTCATCAAGTAGGTGGTGACATATGGTATACCCTATTTACAAGATATAAAAAGGTTAAATAACCTGCTCATCTAACAGGTTAACAGTCTTGGTTTTTCAGTGCCTTGATGCACTAACCTGCTCCCTGAGAGAGGAACCATGCTCTGTCTGTATTGTCAAGCAAGGTTAACAACTATTCCCCACTGCACATTAAAACACTGGAATTCTGTTGTTTCAGTTCGTTTGTTTATTTTTGAGACGGTGTCTTGTTCTGTCATCCAGGCTGGAGTGCAGTGGTGCAACCTCAGCTCACTACAACCTCCACCTCCTGAGTTCAAGCGATTCTCCTGCTATTAGTCTCCCAAGTAGCTGGGACTATAGGTGTGTGCCACCAAACCCAGCTAATTTTTAAATTTTTAGTAGAGATGAGGTTTCACCATGTTGGCCAGGCTGTTCTCAAACTCCTGACCTCAAGTGATCCCCCTTCCTCAGCCTCCCAAAGTGCTGGGATTATAGGCGTGAGCCACCATGTCTGGCCCCTGGAATTCTATTTGATACGTCCTTTCTGAGTTTGACTAGCAGAAGTTATACCCCTGATTCATTTTGTTTTGTTTTGTTTTGTTTTGTTTGGGTTTTTGCTATGTTGCCCAGACTGGTCTCGAACTCCTGGGCTCAAGCAATCCTCCTGCCTCAGCCTCCCAAAGTGTTGGGATTACAGGTGTGGGCCACTGTGCCTGACCTATCCCCCCTGATTTTGACTGACACAGTTGAGAGTCTGTCCATATGGAACTAGGTTAGAGCCATGGATTTGAGTTCTACCCAAAATTATCACCTTGAAATATTCTGTGGCAGATATTCCTGGTTGGCTAGCTCAAATCCATGCCTCAATTTCTTTTCCTTTGCCTTCTCTTGCCATATAGAGGCTAGAAATACTAAATAATTGCTTTCCAGACTTTTCCAGATCTACCTTGTAGATAGAGGTCATCACAAGACGTAGCCCTGGCAAGTGAGATATAAATAGAAATCTGTTGGGGTCTTCTAAAAAGCTTTTGCTTTTTTGATAAAAAGCAGCTAGTGCCTCTCCCTTTCTCTTGTTCGTTTTGCCTTGAACACAGTTGAGATGCTTGGTGCTACAGCAGCCATTCTGTAACTATAGTGAAAAACTAAAACTTAGGATTCTGGAACAGAAAAAAGATAGAAATAAATTATGTTGAATGGCTGAACTAATTACAATAATCACTTCTGGACTTGCTGTGTGAGAAAACTCAACCTCGTCTGTTTAAGCCACTGCTAGTCAGATTGCACGTTATTTGCAACTGAAAACAGTCTCAATGGATCTAACTATTCTAGTGGGGCCATCATTGCATAAACATCTTTGGAATGACTCCTGGAAATGCCACAGGATTTCTTGACATAGTCTCATGAATGTTTTCACTGGTGGCAATCTTTGCCTTTGTTGGCTGGATTGGAAGGAAATGGAGACGTTTAGCTTGGGAAACAGAAGGCTTAGTGGGGACATGAGAGTTTCATTGCCCGAAGTTATTTTTTATTTTAGAAACAGGGTCTCACTTTGTGACCTAGGCTGGGGTGCAGGGACATGATCATAGCTCACTGTAACCTTGAACTCCTGGGTTCAAGGCATCCTCCTACATAGTTAGGACTACAGGCACATGCCACCATGCCACATGCCTGGTTAATCTTTTTTTTTTTTTTTTTTTTTTTTTTTTTTTTTGAGACGGGGTCTCGCTCTGTCACCCAGGCTGGAGTGCAGTGGCCGGATCTCAGCTCACTGCAAGCTCCGCCTCCCAGGTTCACGCCATTCTCCTGCCTCAGCCTCCCGAGTAGCTGGGACTACAGGCGCCCGCCACCTCGCCCGGCTAGTTTTTTGTATTTTTTTTTAGTAGAGACGGGGTTTCACCGGGTTAGCCAGGATGGTCTCAATCTCCTGACCTCGTGATCCACCCGTCTCGGCCTCCCAAAGTGCTGGGATTACAGGCTTGAGCCACCCCGCCCGGCCGTTAATCTTTTAAAAAAGTATTTTTGGGGCCGGGCGCGGTGGCTCAAGCCTGTAATCCCAGCACTTTGGGAGGCCGAGACGCGCGGATCACGAGGTCAGGAGATTGAGACCATCCTGGCTAACACGGTGAAACCCCGTCTCTACTAAAAAAAAATACAAAAAACTAGCCAGGCGAGGTGGCGGGCGCCTGTAGTCCCAGCTACTCGGGAGGCTGAGGCAGGAGAATGGCATGAACCCGGGAGGCGGAGCTTGCAGTGAGCTGAGATCCGGCCACTGCACTCCAGCCTGGGCGACAGAGCCAGACTCCGTCTCAAAAAAAAAAAAAAAAAAAAAGTATTTTCGGGCCGGGTGCGGTGGCTCAAGCCTGTAATCCCAGCACTTTGGGAGGCCGAGACGGGCGGATCACGAGGTCAGGAGATCGAGACCATCCTGGCTAACACGGTGAAACCCTGTCTCTACTAAAAAATACAAAAAACTAGCCGGACGAGGTGGCGGGTGCCTGTAGTCCCAGCTACTCAGGAGGCTGAGGCAGGAGAATGGCGTGAACCTGGAAGGCAGAGCTTGCAGTGAGCTGAGATCCAGCCACTGCACTCCAGCCTGGGTGACAGAGCCAGACTCCGTCTCAAAAAAATAAATAAATAAAAATAAAAATAAATAAAAATAAAAAAGTATTTTCGGAGACGAGGTCTCTCTGTGTTGCCGAGATTGGTCTCAAACTCCTGGCCTCAAACTATCTTTTTGTCCAGGCCTCCCAAGTAGCTGGGATTACAGGTGTGAGTCACAATACACTAAAGGTTTTTTTTTTTTTTTTTTTTTTTTTTTTGGAGAGACAGGCTCTCGCTGTGTTGCCCAGGCTGGCCTCAGAGTCCTGGGATCAAGCAATCCTCCTGCCTTAGCCTCCAAAAGTGCTAGAATTACAGGCATGAGTCACTGCACCCAGCCCTTGAAGCTTTATTAAGGGCAAAAGGGATCATCATGATTACCACTCCGGCTAATCCCCCCAAATTGTCCCAGACCTTTACAGTTTACACAAATATCACCTCATTTAATATATAAAACCTATGTTGCCACAGATAACAGAGTTGGGGCAAATAAGTGGAAGTTAAAACTTTATCATTAAGAAGAACTGCTTAATGATCAGAGTAGTTCCAACAAGAAAACATACTGCTGACGGGGTGAAGTGGCTTAACCTCTAATCCCAGTACTTTGGGAAGCTGAATCAGAAGGATTGCTTGAGGCCAGGAATTCAAGACCACCCTAGGCAAAAAAGTGAGATCCTGTATCTACAAAAAACATAAAATTTAATAAATGAAAATTTTAAAACATGTCACCTGTGAAACAGAGAACTTGTTTTCCTTGGAAAGGTTGAGCAGAAAAGTGAAGGTACAGAGAAAGGAAGCTAATTAGGGCCCACTCAAATCTAAGGTTCAGACTCAAGTCTGGGGAGTAAGATTGGCTAATTTTGTTTTTGTTTTTGTTTTTCTTTTTCTTTTTCTTTTTTTTGAGACAGAGTCTCACACTGTGGCTGAGGCTGGAGTGCAGTGCGCGAACTTCTGCTCACCACAACCTCCTCCTCCCAGGTTCAAGTGATTCTCCTGCCTCAGCCTCCTGAGTAGCTGGGATTACAGGCATGCACCACCATGCCCAGCTACTTTCTTGTATTTTTAGTAGAGACGGAGTTTCACTATGTTGGCCAGGGTGGTCTTGAACTCCTGACCTTGTGATCTGCCCACCTTGGCCTCCCAAAGTGCTGGGATTACAGGCATGAGCCACCGCATTGGGCCTGGATTGGCTAATTCTTTCTTAGCCTAGCTAAGTAAGGTTTTAGAGGAGGAACAGAGATGGGAGTAGGAGAGTGATTTCAAGTGGAAGGCACAGCTGGAACACAGGTACGGTATGTGCCCAAGAGAAGTTTGGAAACTCTCAATGATTTGGACTAGAGTGTAGAGTTTGGGCTCTTGGTGATTTGTGACTTTAAGCAAGTTACTGAATTGTCCTAGGCCACAGTTTTCTCCTTGGTTAAAGGAAGGAACTGACTGAAATCAGTGGATCTCTATCTTTTCTCATGGTGGCTTAGATTGTACTCCCGAGACTCTTTGCAACCAGAAGTCCTAAATGAAATAAAAGGAGGTAATACTTCTTTGTTGTTACTGTGTTTTGTTTTGTTTTGTTTTGAGACAGAGTCTTTCTCTGTCATCCAGTCTGGAGTGCAGTGGCACAGATATCGGCTCACTGCAGCCTCCACCTCCCAGGTCTAAGCAATTCTCCTGCCTCAGCCTCCCGTGTAGCTGGGATTACAGGTGCACGCCACCATGCCCCACTAATTTTTGTATTTTTAGTAGAGACAGGGGTTTCGCCATGTTGGCCAGGTTGATCTCAAACTCCCGGCCTCAAGTGATCCTCCTGCCTTGGCCTCCCAAAGTGCTGGGATTACAGACGTGAGCCACTGCGCCCGGCCTGTTGTTTTTATTTAAACAATGAAATTCTTGTATGAGGCTGGGCATGGTGGCTCGCATCTGTAATCCCAGCACTTTGGGAGGCTGACGCAGGAGGATTGCTTGAGGTCAGGAGTTTAAGACCAGCTTGGGCAACATAGCAAGATCCCATCTCTAAAAAAAAAAAAAAAAAAAAAGAAAAAATTAGCCAGGAGTGCTGGTGCATGCCTGTAGTCTCTGTTATTCAGGAAGCTGAGGTGGGTGGATTCTTGAGTCTAGGAGATTTCGGCTATAGGGAGCTATGAGCCTACCACTGCACTCCAGTCTAGGCCACAGAATGAGACAGTGTCTCAAAAAAAAAAAAAAAAGGATGACGTTTTTGTATTTTAATAATTATCGGCCGGGCGCGGTGGCTCAAGCCTGTAATCCCAGCACTTTCGGAGGCCGAGATGGGCGGATCACGAGGTCAGGAGATCGAGACCATCCTGGCTAACACTGTGAAACCCCGTCTCTACTAAAAATACAAAAAACTAGCCGGGCGAGGTGGCGGGCGCCTGTAGTCCCAGCTACTCCGGAGGCTGAGGCAGGAGAATGGCCTAAACCCGGGAGGCGGAGCTTGCAGTGAGCTGAGATCCGGCCACTGCACTCCAGCCCGGGCTACAGAGCAAGACTCCGTCTCAAAAAAAAAAAAAAAAAAAAAAAAAAAAAAAATTATCACAGTATAGAGATTATGGACCTTTAACTTTTAGTCAGGCTTAGTGCCTGTCAAGATGGATTTTTTTTTCTTCATTTAATTTAAAAAAATTTGTGGCCGGGTGTGGTGGCTCATGCCTGCAATCCCAGCACTTTGGGAGGTCAAGGCGGGAGGATCAGCTGAGGTCAGGAGTTCGAGACCAGCCTGGCCAACATGGTGAAACTCTGTCTCTACTAAAAATACAAAAATTAGCCAGGTATGGTGGCTCGTGCCTGTAGTGCCAGTTACTTGGGAGGCTGAAGCAGGAGAATTGCTTGAACCTGGGAGGCAGAGGTTGCAGTGAGCCGAGATCGCGCCACTGCACTCCAGCCTGGGCAACAAGAGTGAAACTGCCTCCAGAAAAAAAAAAACAAACAAAAAATTGTAATGTTTAATTAGAAACTACTTCAAATATTCAGAAATCTACAGATAATATAACCACCAAGATAATAGTTCTAATCTCTTTTTTTCTAATCTTTTTTTTCTAATCTCTTTTTTTAAGAGATAAAATGATCCCTTTACAGCTAAAACCCCATCCTCACCTCTTTTCTTCCCCTTTCTTAGAAGTGAGTACACTTGCTGGTTGACTATGAGTTAGCCCTGCTCCATAAGCAGCAGTACTGTTTTGGGGGACTTGGGGGGTTTTTGTGAGATAGGGTCTCACTCCAGTTGCCCTGGCTGGACATGCCCTGCAGTGGCATGATCTGGGCTCACTGCAGCCTCAACCTCCCAGGCTCAGGTGATTCTTCCACCTCAGGCTCCCTAGTAGCTGGGACTACAGGTGTGCCACCACACCCGGTTAATTTTTTTTTTTTTTTTTTTTTTTAGTAGAGATGGGGTTTTGCCATGTTACCCAGGCTGGTCTCAAACTCGTGAATTCAAGCAATCCACCCCGCCTCAGCCTCCCAAAGTGCTGGGATTACAGGCGTGAGCTACCCAGCCTGGCCAGAAGTAGTACTGTTAAAAAAAAAAAAAAAGGAAAAAAGAAGCACTCTCCCAAAATTGCTGTCTTTCCCATTTAACTTTTTGTACTTTTCTACATATATATCTATAAATATATGACATTTTTGTGTTAAATTTTACATAAGTGCCATACTGAATGTATTATCTTTAAACTTCCTTCCTTCACTCATTATGTTTTTAAGATTTATCTATGTCGATTACATGTAAATCATTTAATTGGTTGTATGGTACTCCATGGTATGACTAACCCACGATTCATCCATTGATTACCCTTACAGAAAGACAGGTTATTTCGACATTTTTGCTATTTTTTTTTTTTTGAGACGGAGTCTCGCTCTGTTGCCCAGGCTGGAGTGCAGTGGCCGGATCTCAGCTCACTGCAAGCTCTGCCTCCCGGGTTCACGCCATTCTCCTGCCTCAGCCTCCCGAGTAGCTGGGACTACAGGCGCCCGCCACCTCGCCCGGCTAGTTTTTTGTATTTTTTAGTAGAGACGGGGTTTCACGGTGTTAGCCAGGATGGTCTCGATCTCCTGACCTCGTGATCCGCCCGTCTCGGCCTCCCAAAGTGCTGGGATTACAGGCGTGAGCCACCGCGCCCGGCCATTTTTGCTATTATAATACAGTTGGAAGGCGTATTCTTGCCAATGTCTCCTCGTGCACACATGCAATAGTTCCCCTAAGGTATCAGAAGTAGAATTGCCGGGTTGTAAAATATAAGCATCTTTAATTGTAGGTTGAACATGCCCACTTTTGCCTAGGAATCCAATTAGGAGATGAAAATGATGGTATCAGTGACTGCCTCTGCAGAGCTGGTGATCAGTTGAGGCATCATCTCATGCTCTTAGGAGAGGAAAAACAGCAACATTCACTGCCATAGCTTTGTTTGAATAATCCTTGTCTGTTTCCAAAAGCCAAATAAAAAAATATTGGAAATGGTCACTTAATTAAATATCTACCTAATACAATAATTGCTTCTAGAGTATCTTGGACACACGTGTATATAGCCTGTACTTGAATACTACCAGAAACAAACAACTTACAACCTCTCAAAGTAGTCCAGCTCTGTTGGTTAGAAAATTATTTTAGGCCGGGCATGGTGGCTCACACCTGTAATCCCAGCACTTTGTGAGGCTGAGGTGAGCAGATCACGAGGTCAGGAGTTTGAGATCAGCCTGGCCAACATAGTGAAACCCTGTCTCCACTAAAAATAATTAGCTGGGCAAGGTGGTGTGCACCTGTAATCCCAGCTACTCAGGAGGCTGAGGCAGGAGAATCGCTTGAACCTGGGAGGCGGAGGTTGTGGTGAGCCAAGATCTTGCCACTGCATTCCTACCTGGGTTGCAAAGTAAGACTCTGGAAAAAAAAAAAAAAAAAAAGGGGCCGGGCGCGGTGGCTCAAGCCTGTAATCCCAGCACTTTGGGAGGCCGAGACGGGCGGATCACAAAGGTCAGGAGATCGAGACCATCCTGGCTAACACGGTGAAACCCCGTCTCTACTAAAAAATACAAAAACCTAGCCGGGCGAGGTGGCGGGCGCCTGTAGTCCCAGCTACTCAGGAGGCTGAGGCAGGAGAATGGCGTGAACCCGGGAGGCGGAGCTTGCAGTGAGCTGAGATCCGGCCACTGCACTCCAGGCTGGGCGACAAAGCAAGACTCTGTCTCAACAAAAAAAAAAAAAAAAAGAAGAAAATTATTTCATAATCTGAAAACACCTGTGGCTGGGAAGTGTGTATCTGATTTTGAACTTAACCATCTTCTTTTTCTTTCTTCTCTTTCTTTTTTTTTTTTTTTCTTTTTTCTGGACAGGGTCTCGTTCTGTGTACCAGGCTGGAGTGCAGTGGTGCCATCTTGGCTCACTGCAACCTCTGCTTCCCAGGCTTAAGCAATCCTCCTATCTCAGTCTCTCCAGTAGCTGGGACTACAGGCACACACCACCACAACCGGCTAATTATTATTATTATTATTATTTTGTATTTTTAATAGAGATGGTGTTTGGCCATGTTGGCCAGGGTGGTCTCAAACTCCTGAGCTTAAGTGATCCTCCCACCTTGGCCTTCCAAAGTGATAGGACTACAGCCATGAGCTACACCCAGACCAGCCACCATGCCCACCCTAATTTTTTTTTTTAAGATGAAGTCTTGCTCTGTTGCCCAGGCTGGAGTGCAGTGGCATGATCTTGGCTCACCACAACCTCTGCCTCCCAGGTTCAAGCGATTCTCCTGCCTCAGCCTCCCAGGTAGCTGGGACTACAGGCAAATGCCACCATGCCCAGCTAATTTTTTTATTTTTAGTAGAGACGGGGTTTCACTATGTTGGCCAGGCTGGTCTCGAACTCCTGATCTGGTGATCTGCCTGCTTTGGCCTCCCAAAGTGCTGGGATTACAGGTGTGAGCCACCGCGCCTGGCCAATGTTTGTATTTTTTGTAGAGACAGGGTTTTGCCGTATTGCCCAGGCTGTCTGGAACCAAAAGGTTGGGATTACAGGCGTGAGCCTCCGTGCCTAGCTGAGTCTCTGTTTCTTCTAGGTACAATGGGAGTAAGAATCATACCTAACTCACAACGTGGTTGGAAGAATCAAATGAGTTAGTGGGTGTTAATGTATATAAATGTGTGTGTGTACACTATGTATAGATTTACGTATAAGTCTCTGCTATATGGAGAGAGAGGAAGAAAGAAACTCAAGGAAGCGTAAGAGTACGAGTGAGTACCTACTAGAAAATGATAACTAGTAACTGCAGTTGTTAATAGTCTTCTTCCTAGTGGAGCGAGGTGGCTCATGCCTGTAATCCCAGCACTTTGGGAGGCCAAGGCAGGTGGATCACCTGAGGTCAGAAGTTCGAGACCAGCCTGACCAATTATGGTGAAACCCCATCTCTACTAAAAATACAAAAATTAGCTGGGCATCATGGTGCGCACCTGTAGTCCCAGCTACTCGGGAGGTTGAGACAGGAGAATCGCTTGAACCCAGGAGGGGGAGGTTGCAGTGAGCCAAGATTGCACCATTGTACTCCAACCTGGGTGACAGAGCAAGTCCATCTAAGAAAAAATAGTCTTCTTCCTGTCATCAGTCTCTACCAACAAAAGTTCATTCTGACAACAAATGTTTACTGAGTTTCTGGTATGTGCCATAGACTGTGCTAGGCGTCACAGAAACATCACCCACTCTTCTCTGTCGGTATATCTAAGATCCTCTGTGACCTTGCCAGCATTAAACAAGAGTTTAAAATGGGGGTTCTCTGCCACAAAAAACGTATGCGAAAACGATTTAAAAATGGGGGTTCTGGATTTGAATAGTCTAGGCTTTAATCCCAACTGTACCACTTCCTAGCTATGTGATTGTAGGAGTGTTTCTTTCTTTCTTTCTTTCTTTCTTTTTTCTTTTCTTTTCTTTTCTTTTTTTTTTTTTTTTTTTGAGACAGAGTCTCTCTCTGTCGCCCAGGTTGGAGTGCAGTGGCACGATCTCGGCTCACTGCAACCTTTGCCTCTTGGGTTCCAACTATTCTCCTGCCTCAGACTCCTGAGTAGCTGGGATTACAGGCGCACGCCACCACGCCCGGCTAATTTTTGTATTTTTAGTAGAGACGGGGTTTCACCATGCTGGCCAGGCTGGTCTTGAACTCCCAACCTCAGGCCATCCGCCCGCCTTTGCCCTCCCAAAGTGCTGGGATTACAGGCGTGAGCCACTGGGCCCGGCTGGGAGTGTGGGAGTGCTTCTTTTCTTTTCTTTTTTTTTTGAGACAGAGTCTCACTCTGTCGCCCAGGCTGGAGTGCTCACTGCAAGCTCCACCTCCCGGGTTTACACCATTCTTCTGCCTCAACCTCCTGAGTAGCTGAGACCACAGGCGCCTGCCACCACGCCTGGCTAATTTTTTTGTATTTTTAGTAGAGACGGGGTTTCACTGTGTTAGCCAGGATGGTCTCAATCTCCTGCCCTCGTGATCTGCCGGCCTCGGCCTCCCAAAGTGCTGGGATTACAGGCGTGAGCCACTGCACCCAGTCCGGGAGTGTTTCTTAATCCACTAGTAAGCACTTATCTCCCATGGTAAGTATTCAATAAATGTTAGCTATTATTCAGTTTAATTAACCCAATGACCCTAACCAAGGTTGCAGCCTGAACCTGGGAAGCTACAGATAGATGATCTCAAAGCTTTCTTCTAGTTCCAAAGTCTATGATTTTTTATATTCAGTGGAACAGCTGTGGGGGAGAGGTCGGGGGAATGACCCACAGCATTTTTTAGGAGAAAGGCATAAAAGACTTTGTGAGCTGATGTCACAAGGGTAGGTTCTTACTCCTCTAAATGGGGAGAAATCTCCCTTGGGGATAAATCACCAGCAACTAGAATACTACCTTTGTCTCTGGGAGTATTCAGGTATTCACAGAAAAATTCATACTCATGATGTGAGCAGAATTGGAAAAAAGAAACAAGCTACATACGGAGTGATAAACACTATAAATGCCAAATACATATATTCAGTCCTTACTGAGAGCGGGTGCTGTCTGGTTTTCTTTTTTTCTTTTTTTTTTTTTTTTGAGACGGAGTCTCGCTTGTCGCCCAGGCTGGAGTGCAGTGGCCGGATCTCAGCTCACTGCAAGCTCCGCCTCCCGGGTTCACGCCATTCTCCTGCCTCAGCCTCCCAAGTAGCTGGGACTACAGGCGTCCGCCACATCGCCCGGCTAGTTTTTTGTATTTTTTAGTAGAGACGGGGTTTCACCGTGTTAGCCAGGATGGTCTCGATCTCCTGACCTCGTGATCCACCCGTCTCGGCCTCCCAAAGTGCTGGGATTACAGGCTTGAGCCACCGCGCCCGGCCTGCTGTCTGGTTTTCACAGGAAAGACAGGCAGTGTTCAGAGGCTCAGACTCTGGAGTCAGGCAGATCTGGGTCTAATTCCCAATTTGCCAACTTATCAGGACCCCGGGGGCAAGTTGCTTTTAGCCTTTCTGCTTCAGCTTCTTTCCTTTTCTGCAAAACACAGACAGCAATAGTACCTAGCTAAGGGACTGTACCCAATCCAGTGCAAATAAAAGTGAATTATTGTATCTGACAAATGGCACCCTATGGATGAGTGACAAGTTTCCCTTGTTAGAAGATGATGACACTTGTCTTCCCTTTCTGACTTGAAGTTTCATGGGTGGGGCCTGGTCTCTGCCTTAAGAAGATAGGCTTAGTACCACCCTTGTCACCTTGGGAACTTCCTTAATAAAGAGGAGGGTGTCTCCTCCATCAGCCCTGGGACTCCACAAGGCTGGAACTGCGTCTCTTCCTCAGAGATGGGAGCAGCAGTGACTCGGCGAGGGTCAGATGGACCTAGTCGCTCCCATCACCCCGAGGGCACCCAGAGTGTGTGTGGCTGACTCCTCCCCAGGCTACTCAGCGTAAGACCGATTCTCTTTCATCCTCTTCCTTAAGACCCAGGAGACGCGAGTGAGGACTGTGCCACTTCAGCAGTCCCCCAGAGCGGGAAGGAGTGGGCTGAGGCTCGGTTCTGGAGAGCCCTCGGGGCCCTAGCCTGAGAGGTCTCACAATTCGGGGGCTCAGAGTAAGTCTTAAAGAGCTCTTAAGGGGCTGTGCGGGGGCCTGCGGGCCAGTGGGCGAGCGTGTGAGCGGGTGTCCCAGAAGCAGTGTGAGGAGCTTTTTACCCGGTGGTGGGGTGGGAGGTGCGTCCGGGTAACTAATGGCAACCGGGCGGGGTGAGCCCGCTCGGCAGGAACTTCTCGACGGCGAAAAACTACGACTCCCAGGGTGCCCCGGGGCTTAGCCCAGCTTTCCCGCCCGCCCACTGGCTGCCGGTCCCGCGAGCGGCGAAGCCCATTGGCCACGGCGGTGCGGGGCTCCCCCACTAGCAGGTTAGTGGGCGCCGCCGGCAGCAGACGTTGACCGGGCGCGGGGGGGTAAGTGGGGGGGCCCAGCTAGCCATTCTGGAAGCTGCCGGGCGCAGTCTGCGTAGCGTACCCGCCGGCTGCGAGGCGCGGGGCGGAGGCGGAGACTGCGTGGCGCAGGCGCGTTGCTGGGCTTCTCTTGGGTCCCCAGACAGCTGGAGGAGATAAACAGAGGAGGAGGAGGGAGGGGAGTGCGTGTGTGAGAGCGCGCGAGGGAGTGTGAGTGTGTGTGAGCGCGGGTGTGAGGCGGTGCGCAGGGGCGGGCGGAGGCGCTGTCCGGCCCCGGCCAGGCGCCGGGCGGGGAGCATGGGAAGGGGCTAGAGCTGCTGGAGCCCCCCAGCCCCCTCCCCGGGATCCTCGCCCCACCTCCCGGGAGAGGGGCCGCCCCCCCGGACGGATATGGGCTCCTGAAGTTGCGCCGCTGCCGGTGGGGAAAGAGACCTGACAGGTACGGGTCGCCGTCGCCCCCTGCCCTCCGCGGGCGCCGAGGCTGGGACTGGCTCCCGCAGCCCCGGCGCACGGGCTGCCCGCTCTGGGCCGGCTCCAGCCCTACCGGCCTGGGGGCCTGAGCCCGCCCGTCTCGGGGCCCCGGGTGTCCCGAGAGGGGCCAGGCCTCGCCGGGGCGGAGGGCAGAGTGGTCCGGGGGCGGGGTGGGGGCTGAGGGTTTGGTCGAGACGCGGGGGGAGGCTGTGGGAGTCCAGGGGGCTCTGCGGAGGGAGAGGTGGAAGTCATTCCATCACGGGACTTTTTTGCGGAGTTTTTGTTTGACATCTGATCTGGCGCCGGAGTCAGGAAGAAGGGGCAGGTGTAAGTGCCGGGAGGGCAACGCCGACCTGACCTCTTAGTTTCTCGCTCGCTCTCTCTGTTTCTCTCTCTCTCTCTCTCTCTCTCTCTCTCTCTCTCTGTGTGTGTGTGTGTGTGTGTGTGTGTGTGTGTGTGTCCCCACCGCAGATGCCTTCAGTGGCCCATTCTGGCACCAAACTGAACTCTGCCAAGGTGCTTCCACCAGGCGACTGTAGCACCCCGTATACAAAGGGCCTCTGCTTGGGAATGGGCCATTCAGTACCCACTTCAAAGGGTAAATAGGAAGTGAGGAGATAGAAGAGAGACTGCGAACCAGCAGGATCCACTTCTTGCACTGAAAGCCGCAGTGGGACGCCCCCTTGCCAGCCTGGTTGACTTTGCTTGGTGCCTTGGGCTCTCTCTCCTCTGCGGGTGTACTCCCAGGGTTTCTAGAGGAGAGGTACAGGGGCCTGTGAGTAATGTCTAACAGCCGAATTTGACTGTTTTCCCCAAAGTTCTTTTCTTCTGTGACTTTCTGTAACCTCCTGAAGTACTGGTAGAGCAACGTTATGGTTTTTCTCTCCAGTTGGTGATTTTAGGAGCCTGGTGGGGTGGCTGAAGCTTCCCCATTCATTCCAAGGATGGAGTAGATGATCTGGGTAAAGTGGCAGTGACAGCTTCCCTTTCTAACAAAGCCTGAAACCGTTTTGAGAAGAAAACTTTTTGAGGGCAGCTTCTGATTCAAAGACATTATGAAATCCCCACCTAGGACACCGGTATGCCCAGTAGTCCCTACTAAGCTTTTCTGTGTCTTTTTTTTTTTTTTTTTTTTTTGAGACGGAGTCTCGTTCTGTCGCCCAGGCTGGAGTGCAGTGGCCGGATCTCAGCTCACTGCAAGCTCCGCCTCCCGGGTTTACACCATTCTCCTGCCTCAGCCTCCCGAGTAGCTGGGACTACAGGCGCCCGCCACCTCGCCCGGCTAGTTTTTTGTATTTTTAGTAGAGACGGGGTTTCACCATGTTAGCCAGGATGGTCTCGATCTCCTAACCTTGTGATCCGCCCGTCTCGGCCTCCCAAAGTGCTGGGATTACAGGCTTGAGCCACCGCGCCCGGCTTCTGTGTCTTTTACAGTCGTTAAGTGGCCAGCTTCTGCTCACTGTACTGAAGGAACTACTTAATGCTATTTCTGTCTTGAGTTCTGGCTTATTCTTCCTTGTGATTCTTATATCTTTAGCGGGATTGAATTGAATTTTTGCTGTTGAGTGTAATAGCCAGATCCTCTATAACAGACCAGGGAGTAACCGTGGAGCTCCTTTGGGCCGAGTCTGAGACTTACTGAGATTTCTTCATTGTAGGTTGTTGTATTTCACTGGCAGGTAGGAAATGACCTTTTCTGTCATAGTTTGTGATCATGCTGCTTAAAGTCTGGAGTCCTGCTCTCCTTTCCTTTTTTGACCTATGTGGGAGCACTTCTGTTCGAGTCTTATCTCAATTTGAAGGAACAGTGCTTTTGGATCAACTCTGCAGAATAATTGAGCAGTAGTCCATATTTCTGCCTGGGACACCTTCTCTGAGGGTCATGAGGGAAAGAGAGAACACGTGTAAAGATTATGATGACGAAGCTAACGATTATTTACCAGTTTCATACAATTGGCAGTTTTTTTTAGCTGGAAGGAGTTCAGTATTGACTCATTGGGCATCTTATGTAGGGTGTTTTTGCACACCTAGACTTTAGGATTTGGAAAGACAACTGAAAATCATGAAGCCCACTGCCAAACATTTGTGGATCTTGAGGGGCCAACTGCTAAGGAAGATCTAGACTATGACTTGTTCTTTAATTATTTTTATTTTTTCTCTGCTTTTTAAAATTTTATTTGTTTATTTTTTGAGATGGAGTCTTGCTCTGTCGCCCAGGCTGGAGTGCAGTGGCACGATCTCGCTCACTGCAACCTCCACCTCCTGGGTTCAAGCAATTCTCTGCCTCAGCCTCCCGAGTAGCTGGGATTGCAGGTGTCTGCCACCATGCCCGGCTAATTTTTGTATTTTTAGTAGAGACGGGGTTTCACCATCTTGGCCAGGCTGGTCTTGAACTCCTGACCTCGTGATCCACCCACCTCGGCCTCCCAGAGTGCTGGGATTACAGGTGTGAGCCACCGCGCCTGGCCTCTCCTTATATTTTTATTTTTTGAGATGGAGTCTCACTCTGTTGCCCAGGCTGGTCTCAAACTCCTGAACTCAAGGGATTCTTGTGCCTCTGCCTCCCTGGTAGCTGGGACTACAGACACGGCCACCATGACCACTCTCTTCTCTCATTTTAAATTAAGTAATGTTGCTGACATATGCAGTTCTGAGTCTCAGAGAGGAAGTCAAACAGAACATGTAATCTGGTAATACTTGTGTTTTCTTTGGGTCATTGGTTTAGTTATCTGTTCTGTTTCCTTTCTTCTTTCTGCCTCACCTTTCCAGATGCTCCACTGCATCTTTAGGCTGCCATTGCAGATTGCTGGGCCCACAAAACCCTTAGGTTGTACTTTCTTAGCTATCATCTCTTCAAAAGCCAAAGTTCTGGCAATTGCTATTAGAAACCAGTTCCTGGCTGGGCGCAGTGGCTCATGCCTGTAATCCCAGCACTTTGGGAGGCTGAGGTGGGTGGATCACGAGGTCAGGAGATCAAGACCATCCTTGTTAACACAGTGAAACCCCATCTCTACTAAAAATACAAAAAAATTAGCTGGCCGTGGTGGCACGCGCCTGTAGTCCCAGCTACTCAGGAGCTAACGCTGGAGAATCGCTTGAACCCAGGAGGTAGAGGTCACAGTGAGCTGTGATCATGCCATTGCACTCCAGCCTGGGCAACAAGAGTGAAACGCCGTCTCAAAAAAAAAAAAAAGAAAAAAAGAAAGAAACCGGTTCCTTGGTGTGGTTAATTTACTTTGAGAGGTATTTACCAGTTGGGATATGTCCTAAAAAGTGACTGACATTTTATTCAGGGCCTGGTATATCTTGGGCTCAGTGCTAGCTAGTATTTTTACTTTATCCAGTGTAACCTTCATGACTGTCCTGTGAAGTGAGAATCATTTTCCCTATTATACCTATGAAGAAACAGATTCAGAGAGATTAAGTAATTTGCTTAAGGTCACATAGCAAGTAAGAGGAAGGATTGGAATTCAAACCCAGGTCTGTCTGCTCTGTGATACTGAATTGCCTCTGGGACTGTGACACATGAGGAAGAACTGAAAAGACCAAGGCTAAGAGCCTGGGGGAACATGATACTTCATTCAAATACCTGAAGAATTGTCATGGGGAAAAAAAACTGGATGTTCTCTGTGATTCTAGAAGGCATCTCAGGATTAAATGACATAATTTCCAAGAGGGTAGACTTTGGTTTAATAGGAGATAATGTAGCTTTCTAAAAACAACAAAATGGGCTGCCTTGTGAAGGAGTGAGTTACCCATCATTGCAGATATTCAAGCAGAGAGTTTGCCACATTTTATTTATTTATTTATTTATTTATTTATTTATTTTTTGAGACGGAGTCTCGCTCTGTCACCCAGGCTGGAGTGCTGTGGCCGGATCTCAGCTCACTGCAAGCTCCGCCTCCCGGGTTCATGCCATTCTCCTGCCTCAGCCTCCTGAGTAGCTGGTACTACAGGCGCCCGCCACCTCACCCGGCTAGTTTTTTTGTATTTTTTAGTAGAGACGGGGTTTCACCGTGTTAGCCAGGATGGTCTCGATCTCCTGACCTCGTGATCCGCCCGTCTCGGCCTCCCAAAGTGCTGGGATTACAGGCTTGAGCCACCGCGCCCGGCCTATTTATTTATTTTTTGAGACAGCGTCTCACTTCGTCATCCAGGCTGGAGTGCAGTGGCATGATCTTGGCTCACTGCAACCTCTGCCTCCTAGGTTCAAGCGATTCTCATGCCTCAGCCTCCCGAGTAGCTGGAATTACAGGCATGTACTGCCAAATCCAGCAAATTTTTGTGTTTTTGTAGAGGGTTTCACCATGTTACCCAGACTGGTCTTGAACTCCTGACCTTAGGTGATCCGCCCGCCTCAGCCTCCCAAAGTGCTGGGATTACAGGCGTGAGCCACTGCGCCCAGCCCCGGCTAATTTTTTTGTATTTTTAGTAGAGACAGGGTTTTGCCATGTTGCCCAGGCTGGTCTCAAACTCCTGAGTTCCACCTGCCTCGGCCTCCCAAAGTGCTGGAATTACAGGCATGAGCCACCGCTCCTGGCTTTTTTTTTTTTTTTTTGAGACAGGGTCTTACTCTGTTGCCCAGGTGGGACTGTTACAGTAGTGCAGTCTTAGCTCACTGCAACCTCTGCCTCCTGGGCTCAAGTGATCCCCCTGCCTCAGCCTCGCGAGTAGATGGGAGTACAGGTGTGTGCCATCACACCTGGCTAATTTTTTAATTTTTTTGTAGAGATGGGGTTTCACTATGTTGTTTAGGCTGGTCTCAAATTCCTGGGCTCAAGAAATCCGCCCACCTAGACCTCCCAAAGTGCTGGGATTACAGGTATGAGCCACCATGCCAAGCCATGTTAAGTTTTACAGATCAAACAGACAGGGAGGCTGGGCATGGTGGCTCAAACCTATAATCCCAGGACCTTGGGAAGCTGAGGTAGGCAGACTGCTTGAGCAGTCTCAAGCAGTCAGGTGTGGTGGCATGTGCTTGTATTCCCATCTACCTGGGAATCTGAGGTGGGAGGATCACTTGAGTGCAGGAGGCAGAGGTTGCAGTGAGCCAAGACTGTGCTACTGAACTCCAGCATGGGAAACAGAGACCCTGTCTCACACACACACACACACACAAAAAGCCGGGTGCGTGGTGGCTCATGCCTGTAATCCTAGCACTTTGGGAAGCCGAGGTGGGCAGAGCTCAGGAGTTGGAGACCAGCCTGGGCAACATGGCAAAACCTATCTCTACTGAAAATACAAAAAATTAGCCAGCCGTGGTGGCACAAACCTGTATTCCCAGCTACTTGGGAGGCTGAATCGTGAGAATTGCTTGAACCTGGGAGGCGGAGGTTGCAGTGAGCCAAGATCATGTGCACTCCAGCCTGGGGGACAGAGTGAGACTCTGTCTCAAAAAAAAAAGAAAAAATCAAAACCAAAAAACTAACATGTATTGAATATTTAGTATATACCAGGCACTTGCTAGATACTTTTTTTTTCTTTTCTTTTTTTTTTTTTAAGACAGAGTTTCGCTCTTGTTGCCTAGGCTGGAGTGCACGCAATCGCGGCTCACTGCAACCTCCGCCTCCCAGGTTCAAGCGATTCTCCTGCCTCAGCCTTCTGAGTAGCTGAGATTATAGGCACACGCCACCATGCCCAGATAATTTTTGTATTTTTTTTAGTAGAGATGGGGTTTCACCATGTTGGCCAAGCTGGTCTCGAACTCCTGACCTCAGGTGATCCACTCGCCTTGGCCCCCCCAAAGTGCTGGAGTTACAGGTGTGAGCCACCAGGCCCAGCCCTACTTTATCTGCAATGTATCTTGTAATCTTCAGAACTCCCCTGGAAGGAAGGTATTACCATTATCCCCATTTTACAAATGAGAAATTGAGACTCTAGAAAGTTAAGGAATATGCTGGAGGTTACACAGCTAGTAGTGTAGGGCTGATATTTGAACCCATGTCTCTTCCTTAGCTGTGTGACCTAGGGTCAATCATGTATCCTCTCACAGCTATAGTTTCACCTATAAAATGAGGCTTGGCCGGGCGCGGTGGCTCAAGCCTGTAATCCCAGCACTTTGGGAGGCCGAGACGGGCAGATCACGAGGTCAGGAGATCGAGACCATCCTGGCTAACACGGTGAAACCCCGTCTCTACTAAAAAATACAAAAAACTAGCCGGGCGAGGTGGCGGGCGCCTGTAGTCCCAGCTACTTGGGAGGCTGAGGCAGGAGAATGGCGTAAACCCAGGAGATGGAGCTTGCAGTGAGCTGAGATCCGGCCACTGCACTCCAGCCTGGGCGACAGAGCGAGTCTCCGTCTCAAAAATAAATAAATAAATAAAATAAAATAAAATGAGGCTTATTGTAGTACCTACTTTGTAGTGGGTTTCTGAGAACTAAATGATGAAATATATCCTTTTTACTAGACCTCACTGATTGCCCTCAAGAGCCAGGTCTTGGATGTAAAGGGGTACCACTTAGTCGGCTTTTTCTGGGTAAATTCAGGTCTGCATGTAACCCTGAGAGTTCTGGGGCCCATGTGCTATTAAGTAATAGCTGCTGACTCCTTGAAGGCCTTTTTAGCATTGATGACTAATACCTTAAAAACTTTTAAGCCTGGGCTGGGCACGGTGGCTCACACCTGTAATCCAGAACTTTGGGAGGTTGAAGTGGGTGGATCCCAAGGTCAGGAGTTTGAGACCAGTCTGGCCAAGGTGGTGAAACCTGGTCTCTACTAAAAGTACAAAAATTAGCCTGGCGTGGTGGCAGGTGCCTGTAATCCCAGCTACTTGGGAGGCTGAGGCAGGAGATCGCATGAACTCAGAAGGTAGAGGTTGCAGTGAGCTGAGATCGCAAGACTGTACTCCAGCCTGGGCGACAGAGTGAGACTCCATCTCAAAAAAACAAAACAAAACAAACTTTAAGGCTGAATAAGGGGAGGATGCTGTCAAAAGGCCAGAGTGTATAGGAGGCAGTGTCATAGGCCCCGTGCAAAGAAAATTCTCAGCTACTACTGCAGAACCAGATTTGAGGGTCACCGTTGGCATTTTTGTGTTTATTATCTTCTTTTAGGATACAAGGTCATAACTGCTAGAGCTGTGAGAGAGCTCAGTGCCAAGAATAATGACCCTTAATCCTCCCTGTAGCCATCTGGGGAGGTATTAACCCCATTTTCTTGGGGGTGGGGTGGGGAACAGGATCAGACCTTGCCCAGGGAGCTCTCCAGAGGCTGTTGAGGGCAGTGTTTGGATCAGGACTTCTGTACAATTTTGTCCTTATTTATGACCCCCAAATTCTATAAAACTGCTTATCCCTGAACCTCTTAGGGAGCCTTCCTGAGAATGGGAGCTAGGCCTTCCTGGTCAGGGAGCTTCATCAGTTGAGGCTCGAGTGTTTGGGTGCTGATGGCCTACCTGGTTCCCTTTTCAGTCACATCTGGATGTAACACAACTGTCACTGAGTTAGAAGGGAAACATTTCTAAATTGAATGGTTTAATTTTCCTTGACCTTGCAGCTAGTAGTAGAGTTAGAGGATGAAACTCCAGAGCCTTCTCTACAAGAGATATTTTGAATTGTGGCAGGAGTTGTCAGGATGAAAGTTAAAGCAAAATCCAAGACTGCAGATGCTCTTAAATAGTGAGAGAGTATAGCATTATCAAAATATGCTTCCTTTTCTCTGTTTCCTTCCACTATCTTAAGGTAATTGTGGGGCCTAAGAGCAGACAGGAAAATTAGCTATGATCACTGGAAAACAAAGTTCTGAAAACATCCAGAAAAAATTTTCACACAGCTCAAACAAGTGGCTGGGTGTGTTGCTTCACACTGTTTTTTTGTTTGTTTGTTCGTTTGTTTTTTTGAGCGTCTCGCTCTATCACCCAAGGTGGAGTGCAGTGGTACAATCTCGGCTCACTGCAGCCTCAGCCTCCTGGGTTCAAGTGATTCTCTTGCCTCAGCCTCCTGAGTAGCTAGGATTACAGGCATGTGCCATCACACCTGGCTAATTTTTGCATTTTTAGTTGAGATGGCGTTTTACCATGTTGGCCAGGCTGCTCTCAAACTCCTGACCTCAAGTGATCCTCCTGCCTTGGCCTCCCAAAGTGTTGGGATTATGGGCATGAGCCACTGTGCCTGGCCAGATGGCTCACACTTGTACCCCAGCACTTTGGGAGGGCGAGATGGGAGGATTGTTTGAGGCCTGGACTTTGAGAACAGCCTGGGCAAAATGGTGAGACACCCATCTCTACAAATAAAAATAACCCAGGCATGGCGATTTGCGCCTGTAATCCTAGCTACTCAAGAGGCTGAGGCAGGAGGATCCCTTAAGCCTAGAGTTCAAAGTTGCAGTAAACTGTGATAGTGCTACATTCCATTCCAGCCTGGGGAACAGAGCTAGATGCTGTCTCTCTCTCTCTTTTTTTTTTTTTTTTTTTTAGAGATGGAGATGGAGTTTCGCTCTTGTTGCCCAGGTTGGAATGCAATGGTGCGATCTCGGCTCACTGCAACCTCTGCCTCCTGGGTTCAAGTAATTCTCCTGCCTCAGCCTCCCAAGTAGCTGGGATTACAGGCGTGCACCACCATGCCCGGCTAATTTTTTGTATTTAGTAGAGACAGGGTTTCACCATGTTGGTCAGACTGGCCTCGAACTTCTGACCTCAGGTGATTTACCCACCTCGGCCTCCCAAAGTGCTGGGATTGCAGGCATGAACCACTGCACCGAGGTGACCCTGTCTCTTAAAAGCTCAAACAGCAATACAGAGCCTGCTGGGTGGGGGAGGAGACATCAAGGTGAGTTTTAATCTAAAACTTCCCAGAAAGTGAAGCATTGCTTAGAAGCATCTCTCTTCTACAGAGAAAACTTCAATTAGTCCTACATGGGATTATTTAAGCCAGGAGCCTCAAAGATGGCTAAGAAGTTTCCTAAAGATGCTTTGGTGATGAGTCTGTTCTACCAGCCAGACCTTTCCCAGAAACTGTCCTTGTGCCAACTTAGTCCATGACCCTGAAATGGCACTCTTTAAATTTGTGTTTGAGATCAGCAGAGTCAAGGCAGCTTAACCCTAAGGAATGGTAAGAGACATAGTTTCAGCAGCTTCCTGAAATTGTGTGGATACTGATATTACAGGTGTGAGCCACTGCTCCCTGGCCAGTGATTTTTTTTTTTGAGACAATGTCTCACTCTGTTGCCCAGGCTGAAGTGCAGTGGCATGATCTCGACCTTGGCTCACTGCAACCTCCACCTCCCAAGTTCAAGTGATTCTCCTGCCTCAGCCTCCCACGCAGTTGGGATTACAGGCGCCTGCCACCGTGCCCAGCTAATTTTTGTATTTTTAGTAGAGACGGGGTTTCACCATGTTGGCCAGGCTGGTCTGGAACTCCTAACCTCAACAATATGCTCGCCTTGGCCTCCCAAAGTGCTGGATTACAGGTGTGAGCCACCACGCCTGGCCAAGTAATTATTTTTTAGTGGCCATTGGCCTGGCCCCTGGAGTCAGACTGTATAGATTGACTCTCTGTCTAAGAACTGTGTAACTTTGGCAACTTTACTTTTCTGTGCCTCAGATCCTGCATCTGTAAGATGAGGATAACAATAGCACCTGTTTCATAGGATTTTTATGAGGAGTCTATGAGATGACACTTGTAAAATGTTAGAATATTCAATAAATATTATTTAATAGGATCAGTGTCAGGCATTTTACATGCAAGTGCTTCTGTTCCTCCTCACCCTGCAGAGGTAGGTATTATCAGATTAGGAAACTGAGGTTTAGAAATGTCAAATCAGGATCTGGCACGGTGACTCATGTCTGTAATCCCAACACTTTGGGAGGCTGAGATGGGCAGATCGCTTGAGCCCAGGAGTTCGAGACCAGCCTGGGCAGCATGGTGAAACCCCATCTCTACAAAAACAAATGCAAAAATTAGCCAGATGTGGTGGCGCATGCCTATGGTCCCAGCTACTTGGGAGGGGAGGATCTATTGGGCCCAGGAGGCAGAGGTTGCAGTGAGCTGAGATCATGCTACCACACTCCAGGCTGGGTGACAGAGCCAGACCCTGTCTCAAAACAAATAAATTTTTTTTTAAAAAAAATTAAAAAGATGAAGAGACATAGGAAATGTAGAAAAGAAAAAAAAAATTTTTTAAAGAAATGTCAAGTCAGGCAGAAAATAGGTGACAGAGCTGGGATTTGAACCTAAGATCTGTTAGGTCCACAGCTACACTCTTCATTTTATTATGCTCTTTGTTTTGTTTTGTTTTGTTTTTGAGACAGCGCCTCACTTTGTCACACAGGCTGGAGTGCAGAGGCACAATCATAGCTCAGTATAACCTTAAACTCCTGGGCTCAAGCAGTCCTCCCTCCTCCCTCCTGCCTCAGCCTTCCTAGTAGCTAGGACTACAGGAGTGTGCCACCGTGCCTGGCTAATTTTTTTTTTTTAATTTTTTGTAGACACACAGGGTCTTACTCTGTTGCCCAGACTGCTCTCGACCTCCTGGCCTTCAAGTGATCCTCCTGCCTTGGCCTCCCAAAGCACTGAGATTACAGGCATGAGCTACCACACCTGGCCTTATGCTATTTCCAATGACCTTTATGCATTGAAAGTGAAGTTCAGTCCTCACTTCGTTGCATCTTTCATCATTTTTGTAGGATTGCTCCAATAGAACCACTATAAATAGAGTGAAAGGAAACTTGCATACATCTTTGCATAATTCAGAATGTTGAAAGGGGGTCAGTTGTCACCCTGGTTGGGGGCACGTCCCTGCTATGGGAGGTAGCATGTCCAGAGAAAAGAGAATACAGATGTTTTAGGTTCCATCTCTGGTTTGCTGCTAACCAGTAGTGTCTACTTAAAATCGCAGGATAGTGTCATTGGAAGAGGTTTTGTAGCTTATTTCAGAGTCCACCTCTCATTTTACAAATGGCAGAATAGACTGAGAGAGCAAAATGCCTCACTTGGTCATACAGCCAGATAAAGGCAGAGGCTGGCCTGGAGCACAAGACCCTAGATCTCCCAATCCAGTGCTTCTTCCTCAGTACCATATAGTGTTCTGCTTCAGTTCTCCCTTATTCAATGGGGATTATTATTGTACATGAATATTCATAGCAGCATTATTCATAGCAGCGTTATATTAGCTTTCTACCTTCCTCAAAGGTTTGTTGCAAAGTTCAAATTAAAAGTTTGAACAAAAGTACTTTGATAGCTATAAAACATTGTATGTATGCAAGGTAGTCATGCCATTATTCATTCAGCAAATATTTATTGGTGCCTACTAAGCTTACATCACTCCTGGGAGACTGGGGGGATCAATGGATGAATCGGATGAAGAGCAGGCCCTCAGCATGCTTTTAATCTTCTTAGAAAGAGAAGCCACGTAAATAACCATAGCTCAAGGTAGGAGACAGATGAAGGAAAGGCTAAGAATGAAATTTTCTTTTCATAGCCTGTGATTTTGAGGTAGAGAAAAGTGGTTTTTGTTTTGTTTTGTTTTTTGTTTTGCTTTTTTGATGGAGTCTTGCCCTGTCACCCAGGGTGGAGTGCAATGGCACGATCTTAGCTCACTGCAACCTCCACCTCCTGGGTTCAGAAGATTCTCCTGTCTCAGCTTCGTGCATAACTGGGATTACAGGTGCCTGCCGCCATGCCCAGCTAATTTTTGTATTTTTAGTAGAGACGAGCTTTCACCACATTGGCCAGGCTGGTCTCGAACTCCTGACCTCGTGATCCACCCACGCTGGCCTGCTGGGATTACAGGCATGAGCCACTGTGCCCGGCCAAGAAAGGGTTTTAAGGTATTTCTTCTTTATTGACATATAATTCACGTACCATAAAATCGAATTTTTTTTTTTTTTTTTTTTTTTTTTTGAGACGGAGTCTCACTTTGTTGACCAGGCTGGGGTGCAATGGCACGATCTCGGCTCACTGCAAGTTCTGCCTTCCGGGTTCACACTATTCTCCTGCCTCAGCCTCCCCAGTAGCTGGGACTACAGGCTCCCGCCACCATGCCCGGCTAATTTTTTGTATTTTTAGTAGAGACGGGGTTTCACCATGTTAGCCAGGATGGTCTTGATCTCCTGACCTTGTGATCTGCCCACCTCGGCCTCCCAAAGTGCTGGGATTACAGGCGTGAGCCCCCACGCCCGGCCAAAATCGACTCTTAGAAATTATACAATTCATTGGTTTTAATATAGTCACAAAGTTGTGCAACTTGTCACCACTATCTGATTCCAAAACATTTTTTTTTTTTCTTTTTTTTTTTGAGACGGAGTCTCGCTCTGTCACCCAGGCTGGAGTGCAGTGGCCGGATCTCAGCTCACTGCAAGCTCCGCCTCCCGGGTTCACGCCATTCTCCTGCCTCAGCCTCCCGAGTAACTGGGACTACAGGTGCCCTCCACCTCGCCCGGCTAGTTTTTTTGTATTTTTTTAGTAGAGACGGGGTTTCACCGTGTTAGCCAGGATGGTCTCGATCTCCTGACCTCGTGATCCGCCTGTCTCGGCCTCCCAAAGTGCTGGGATTACAGGCTTGAGCCACCGCACCCGGCCTGATTCCAAAACATTTTTATCCCTGAGCTATCACATTCCTCCCCTGAGCTAACACTCACGTCTCTTTTTGTCTCCGTAGGTTTTCCTATTCTTGACATTTCACTTAAATAGAATCATACAATGTGTGTGGTCTTTTGTGACTGGCTTCCTTCACTTAGCAGAATGTTTTGAAGTTTCTTCCATGTTGTATGAATTAGTACCTCATTCCTTTTTATGGCTGCATAATATTCCATTACAGTGGATATTAACCACATTGTATGTATTTATTCATCAATTGATGGCCGTTTGGATTGTTGGGTTGTTTCTAATTTGGGCTATTATGAATAATGCTGCTCTGAGTATTCATGTACAACTTTTTGTATGGACATGTGTTTTCTTTCTTTTTTTTTCTTTTTTTTTTTTTAGATGGAGTCTTGCTCTGTCGCCCAGGCTGGAGTGCAATGGCATATCTTGGCTTACTGCAGCCTCCGCCTCCCAGATTTAAGCAATTCTGCCTCAGCCTCCCAAGTAGCTGGGATTACAGGTGCCTGCCACCACACCTGGCTAAGTTTTGTATTTTTAGTAGAGACAGGGTTTCACCATGTTGGCCAGGCTGGTCTTGAACTCCTGACCTCAGGTGATCTGCCCACCTCGGCCTCCCAAAATGCTGGGATTACAGGCGTGAGCCTCCGTGCCTGGTCTTTTTTTTTTTTTTTTTTTTAAACAGGGTCTCACTCTGTCGCCCAGCCTGGAGTTCAGTGCCACAAACATAGCTCACTGCAGCCTAAAACTCCTGGGCCTAAGTAATCCTCCTGCCTTGGCCTCCCAAAGTGCTAGGATTACAGACATGAGCCACCGCATCCAGCCTGTTTCTGCATTATTATTTTATTTATTTATTTATTTATTTATTTATTTTGAGACTGTCTCCCTCTGTTGCCCAGGCTGGAGTGCAGTGGCACGATCTCTGCTCACTGCAACCCCTGCCTCCTGGGTTTAAGCGATTCTTCTGCCCCAGCCTCTTGAGTAGCTGGGATTACAGGCGCCTGCCACCATGCCCAGCTAATTTTTGTATTTTTAGTATAGACGAGGTTTCAACATGTTGGCCAGGTTGGTCTTGAACTCCTGACCTCAAGTGATCCACCTGCCTCGGCCTCCCAAAATGCTGGGATTACAGGTGTGAGCCACCGCGCCCGGCCTTGTGCAGTTTTTTTATATAGGTAAACTCATTTCATAGTGGTTTGTTGTGCAGGTTATTTCGTTATCCAGATACTAAGCCTAGTACCCAATAGCTATTTTTTCTGATCCTCTCCCTCTTCCCACCCTCCAGCCTCAAGTAGGTTCCAGTGTCTGTTGTTCCCTTCTTTGTGTCCATGAGGTCTCATCATTTAGCTTCCACTTATAAGTGAGAACATGCTGTATTTGTTTTTCTGTTTCTGCTTTAGTTTGCTGAGGATAATGGCCTCCAGCTCCATCCATGTTCCTGCAAAGGACATGATCTCATTCTTTCTTATGGCTGCATGGTCATTCCATGGTGTACATGTATCACATTTTCTTTCTTTCTTTCTTTCTTTCTTTTTTTTGTTGTTGTGAGATGGAGTTTTGCTCTTTTTGCCCAGGCTGGAGTACAATGGCGCAGTCTCAGCTCACTGCAACCTCTGCCTCCCGAGTTCAAGTGATTCTCCTGCTTCAGCCTCCCGAGTAGCTGGAATTATAGGCGCCTGCCACCATGCCTGCCTAATTTTGTATTTTTAGTAGAGACGGGGTTTTTCCACATTGGCCAGGCTGGTCTTGAACTCCTGACCTCAGGTGATCCTCCCGCCTCGCCCTCCCAAAGTGCTGGGATTATAGGCGTGAGCCACTGCGCCTGGCCTGTACCACATCTTCTTTATCCCATCTGCCATTGATGAGCATTTAGGTTGATTCCATGTCTTGGCTATTGTGAATAGTGCCACAATGAACATACTGCACAGTGCATGTGTCTTTATGGTGAAACGATTTATATTCCTTTGGGTATATACCCAGTAATAGGATTGCTGGGGCAAATGGTAGTTCTGTTTTTAGCTCTTTGAGGAATCCTCACACTACTTTCCACAATGGTTGAACTAATTTACACTCCCACTAACAGTGTAAAAGTGTTGCCTTTTCTCTGCAACCTCGCCAGGTTATTTTTTGACTTTTTGATAATAGCCATCCTGGCTAGTATGAGATGGTATCTCATTGTGGTTTTGACTTGCATTTCTCTAATGATCAGTGATACTGAGCTTTTTTTCATATGCTTGTTGGCTGCATGTATGTCTTCTTTTGAAAAGTGTTCGTGGCCGGGCGCCGTGGCTCACGCCTGTAATCCCAGCACTTTGGGAGGCCGAGACGGGCGGATCACGAGGTCAGGAGATCGAGACCATCCTGGCTAACACGGTGAAACCCCGTCTCTACTAAAAAATACAAAAAACTAGCCGGGCGAGGTGGCGGGTGCCTGTAGTCCCAGCTACTCGGGAGGCTGAGGCAGGAGAATGGCGTGAACCCGGGAGGCGGAGCTTGCAGTGAGCTGAGATCCGGCCACCGCACTCCAGCCTGGGTGACAGAGCGAGACTCCGTCTCAAAAAAAAAAAAAAAAAAAAAAAAGAAAAGTGTTCGTGTCCTTTGCCCACTTAATGGGATTGCTTTATTCTTATAAATTTAAGTTCCTTATAGATGCTGGATATTAGACCTTTGTCACATACTTAGTTTGCAAATATTTTCTCCCATTCTCTAGGTTATTTGTTAATGATACACTTTAAAATGATTAATTTCATCTTATGTGAATTTCACTTAAAAAAAATTTTTTTTTTTTTTTTTTTTGATTCAGAGTCTTGCCCTGTCACCCAGGCTGGAGTGCGGTGGTGTGATCTTGGGTCACTATAGCCGAAACCTCCTGGGCTCAAGCGTTCCTCCCACCTCAACCTCCCAAGTAGCTCGGACTGTAGGTGCGCCACCAAACCCAGCTAATTTTTTAACTTTTTGTAGAGACAGGGTTTCACCATGTTTCCCAGCTGGTCCCAAACTCCTGGGCTCAAGCAATCTTCCCACGTTGGTCTCCCCAAGTGCTGGGATTACAGACTTGAGCCACTGCACCGAGCCTTAAATTTTTTAAAAAGAAACCATATCCTGGCCGGGCTCAGTGGCTCACACCTGTAATTCCACCACTTTTGGGAGGCTGAGGCAGGCAGATCATTGAGGCCAGTAGCTCAAGACAAGCTTAGCCAACATGGTGAAACCCCATCTCTACTAAAAATACGAAAAATTAGCCGAGTGTGGTGGCGCATGCCTGTAATCTCAGGTACTCCGGAGGCTGAGGCATGAGAATCCCTTGAACCTGAGAGGCAAAGGCTGTAGTGAGCCAAGATGACACCACTGCACTCCAGCCTGGGCAACAGAGTGAGACTCTCTCTCTCAAAAAAAAAAAAAAAAAAAAAAACCATATCCTTTAGCTGTCACTTCTCTATCCCCCAATTCCTTTCAGCCCTAAGCAACCATTAATCTACTTCCTATTTCTATTCTATTTTGTTCTACTTTATATAAATGGAGTTATGCAATATGTAGGCTTCTTTCACTTGGCATAATGTTTTCAGAGTTCATCTATGTTGTAGCACGTATCAGTACTTCTTTCCTTCTTATGGCCAAATAACATTCCATTGTATGGATTTGCCACATTTTATTTATCTGTTTATCAATTGATGGATGTTTCCACCTTTTGGCTATTATGAATAATGCTGCTCTAAACTTTTTTTTTTTTTTTGAGACTGAATCTCTGTCTCACTAAGGCTGGAGTGGCATTATCATAACTCATTGTAACTTCAAACTCCTGGATTCAAGCAATCCTCCTGCCTCAGCCTCCTGAGTGGCTAGGGCTATGGATGCATGGCCACCACACCTGGCTAATTTTATTTTTTGTAGAGATGGGATTTTGCTATGTTGCCCAGCCTGGTCTTAAATTCTTGGCTTCACGTGATCCTCCTCTTTGGCCTCTCAAAGTGCTGGGATTACAGGTGTGAGCCAGTGCACCTGGTCTTGCTATAAATACATTCTCGCAGAGTGTGGCATTTCTTCACTTTTAACAAAGTCACGATTTTCCTTCTGATTTTGCATTTCAAACCTAACAGGTGATAAAGACATCCTATACTCTGCCTCCTCTGTCCTACAATGAAATACCCCTTGTCAGCTTCATCTCTGGTAAGGAAATTAGGGGGGACATGTTATGATCCATGCTACTGAGCAAATATAACAGGGGTTACCAGGTTTTAGTAGAATTCAAATTTGGCTGACATTTGTTGAGCACCTACTGCAATCCAGATACTGTTATGTACTTTCTTTCTTTCTTTTTTTTTTTTTTTTTTTTTTTTGAGACGGAGTCTCGCTCTGTCGCCCAGGCTGGAGTGCAGTGGCCGGATCTCAGCTCACTGCAAGCTCCGCCTCCCGGGTTCACGCCATTCTCCTGCCTCAGCCTCCCGAGTAGCTGGGACTACAGGCGCCCGCCACCTCGCCCGGCTAGTTTTTTGTATTTCTTAATAGAGACGGGATTTCACCGTGTTAGCCAGGATGGTTTCGATCTCCTGACCTCGTGATCCGCCCGTCTCGGCCTCCCAAAGTGCTGGGATTACAGGCTTGAGCCACCGCGCCCGGCCTCTTTTTTTTTTTGAGACAGAGTCTTGCTGTATCCCCTAGGCTGGAGTGCAGTGGTGCAATCTCGTCTCACTGCAACCTCCGCCTCCCAGGTTAAAGCGATTCTCTTGCCTCAGCCTCCCAAGTAGCTTTGTATGTTTAGTAGAAACGGGGTTTTGCCGTGTTGACCAGGCTGGTCTCAAATTCCTGACCTCAGGTGATCCACCCACCTCAGCATCCCAAAGTGTTGGGATTACAGGCATGAGCCACCACACCCGGCCCTGTTATGTATTTTCATATATATTTTATCATGTATTCACAACAACCCATTAAAGTAGGTGTTAGCATCCCCATTTTACAAGTGAGGAAATTGAAACTCAGAAAATTTAAGTAACTTCCCTACATAGGTACTAATTGGCACACTGAGGGGGAAGCTGGAACTCAGGCCCAGGTGCCTAAGTATTATATGTTTTTTTCTTTCTACTACATTATCCAGAGCCAATCAAAAGACTATAGCACACATGAAAGGGGTGGTTCTTCATATTTGAATATTACCATTCAATTCTTGGTTCTAGATGAGTGATCTTCACAAATGTACTTTGTTTTAAGTCATTCAGGTATTATATTACTGATCACCTTGGCATTATGATTAGACTAATTCCTCCAAATCGAGCTGTTAATTGACTTTTTTTTTTTTTTTTTTTTTTTTGAGACAGTCTCACTCTGTCACCCAGGCTGGAGTGCAATGGTGTGATCTTGGCTCACTGCAACCTCTGCCTCCCAGGTTCAAGTGATTCTCCTGCCTCAGCCTCCCTAGTAGCTGGGATTACTGGTGTGCGCCACCACTCCTGGCTAATCTTTTTTTTTTTTTTTTTAAGTAGAGACAGGGTTTCGTTATATTGGCCAGGCTGGTCTCGAACTCCTGACCACAGGTGATCTGCCCGCCTCGACCTCCCAAAGTGCTGGGATTATAGGTGTGAACAACCGCACCTAGCCAGATTTTTATTTTCTTGTTAGTATCCTTTAAAATCATAGAGATAGGCTTATTGAAGAAAGTTTTCCAGTAGCCTGAGTTAAAACTTTGTAGAAATGATGGGGTTACATGGTGATATGCTAGACATTTTAGAGCTCCAGGAATAGAATACCTTTTGGGAGGTATAACATCTGCATAGCAACACATATTTTCTTTGTAACATTATGTCTTGTGTTTTCCTCTGTACCTTAAGTATTTTTACATTTTTCATAATCCCAGCTCCCAGAAATCAGCTGCTTTCTTTCTCCTTAATTCATTGAGTATCTACTAGAGCTGGTCCACAATATCCTAACTTATAGTAGACCTTTGGGCCTGGGCACAGTGCCTCATGCCTGTCATTCCAGCACTTTGGGGAGCTGAGGCAGGAGGATATCTTGAAGCTAGCTAGGCAGTCGAGACCAACCTGGGCAACATAGCAAGACCCTGAATTTAGAAAAAAATAAGAATTAGCTGGGAATGGTGGCGCATGCCTGTAGTCCTAGCTACTTGGGAGTCTGAGGTGGGAAGAAGGATTGTGTGAGACCAGGAGTTCAAGGTTATAGTATGCTATGATTGCACCACTGTATATCACTGTGGTGATAGAGTAAGACCCTGCCTCTGTTAAAATCAAAACCTGCCAGGTGTGTCAGCCTGGCCACTATGGTGAAACCTCGTCTCTACTAAAAATACAAAAATTAGCTGGACTTGGTGGGAGGCACCTGTAATCCCAGCTACTCGGGAGGCTGAGGCAGGAGAATTGCTTGAACCTGGGAGGCAGAGGCTACAGTGAGCCAAGATCATGCCACTGCACTCCAGCCTGGGCAACAGAGCAAGACTCTGTCTCAAAAATAAAAAAATAAACCTGCCAGGTGTGGTGGCTCATGCCTGTCATCCTAGCACTTTGGGAGGCTGAGATGGGAGGATTGCTTGAGCCCAGGAGTTGGAGACCAGCCTGGGCAGCATGGTGAGGTCATGTCTCTATAAAAAATTTTAAAAATTAGCTGGGCATGGTGCCACACACATGTGGTCCCAGCTACTCAGGAGAGTGAGATGGCAGGATTACTTGAACTGGAGAGGTCTAGGCTAGAGTGCAGTGATGCAGTGATCGCACCACTGCACTCCAGCCTAGGCGACTGGGCGAGATCCTGTCTCAAATAAGAAAAGTAAAATTAAAAACCCTTTGTCCTCTACCTAGAGAAAGTTTTTGTTGAGCTTTCATATTCTGCAGACAAATTATCCATTAATGTTATTAGAGCTTCAAGTATGCAAATCAGGGTATATTGTTAACTGTGCTCTTCTTAGAATGAAGAATACACATTAAAGGTTACTTGTGCCCAGGCGCATCTCAGCACTTTGGGAGGCCGAGGCAGGCAGATTACTTGAGGCCAGGCAATCGAGACTAGCCTGGGCAACATGGTGAAACCCTTTCTCTACGACAAATAACAAAAATTAGCCAGGCTCGGTGGTTCATGCCTGTAATCCCAGCTACTCGGGAGGCAGAGGCATGAGAATTGCTTGAACCCAGGAGGTGGAGGCTGCAGTGAGCTGAGATCGCACCAGCCTGGGTGACAGAGTGAGACGCCGTCTCACAAAAAGAAAAAAAAAAAAAAGTTACTCGTGGTCTGTTATGGTCCCTGTGGTCCCTTTTTTCTATTACAGTTTTTCAAGTTGTCTTTGTTATTCTACTATGATGTGTTTAGTTCATTTCCCTCACTGTCATTTTTGTGCTTCTAAGATATAGGAACAAATGAGTATAAAGAAGGTTTAACTTAGTAATTCATGTTGTTCTTTCAGAATTTTTTTTTTTTTTTTGAGACGGAGTCTTGCTCTGTCAGCCAGGCTGGAGTGCAGTGGCTCAATCTCGGCTCACTGCAAGCTCCGCCTCCCAGTTTCACGCCATTCTCCTGCCTCAGCCTCCCCAGTAGCTGGGACTAACAGGCGCCTGCCACCATGTCCGGCTAATTTTTTGTGTTTTTAGTAAAGACGGGGTTTCGCCATGTTAGCCAGGATGGTCTCAATCTCCTGACCTCGTGATCCACCCGCCTTGGCCTCCCAAAGTGCTGGGATTGTAGATGTGAGCCACTGCGCCCAGCCTGAGTTCTTTCTGAATTTAGTGTCCTACCTATTTCTTTTGGTCATTTGGTTACATTTCTCTTTTTTAGTCTCTTTATGGTACTCTGATTACAATGACTTTGTAGTCAATGAAGGACAACTGTATTGCCTCTCTTTGTTTTTTGTTTCGTTTTGTTTTTTTTGAGACCTAGTCTCACTCTGTCACCCAGTCAGGAGTGCAGTGGTGTGATCTCTGCTCACTGCAACCTCCACCTCCCGGGTTCAAGTAATTCTCCTGCCTCGGCCTCCCAAGTAGTTGGGACTACAGGCGCCCGACAGTACACCTGGCAAATTTTTATATTTTTGGTAGAGACAGGGTTCCACCATGTTGGCCAGGCTGGTCTCAGACTCCTGACCTCAGGTGATCTGCCTGCCTCGGCTTCCAAAAGTGCTGGGATTACAGGCGTGAGCCACCATGCCCGGCCTATTGTGTGTCTTTGAAGAGAAGTATCTGTGTTTGGCTTAGTCTCTGCTGTATTTCTTTTCTTTCTTTCTTTCTTTCTTTCTTTTTTTTTTTTTTTTTTTGAGACAGAGTCTCATTCTGTCACCCAGGCTGGAGTGCAGTGGTGCGATCTCGGCTCATTGCAACCTCCGCCTCCTGGGTTCAAATGATTCTCCTGCCTCAGCCTCCCGAGTAATTGGCACTACAGGTGCCTGCCACCACACCTGGCTAATTTTTTGTATTTTTAGTAGAGACAGGGTTTCACTGTGTTGGCGAGGATGGTCTCGATCTCCTGATTCATGATCTGCCCACCTTGGTCTCCCAAAGTGCTGAGATTACAGGCGTGAGCCACGGCGCCCAGCCTCCTCTCTGTTGCATTTCTTTTCTTCTTCTTCTTTTTTTTTTTTTTTAAGAGACAAGGTCTTGCTGTGTTGTTTAGGCCGGTCTTGAAGTCCTGACCTCAAGAGATCTTCCCACCTCTGCCTCCCAAAATGCTGGGATTATAGGTGTGAGCCACCACTTTCAGTCATCTGCTATATTTTCAAAGTTTATCACAGTGCCTGGCATAATAGGCATTGAAAATTTTGTTTTATGAATTCTTAAAGTCACTAATTTCAGCCTTTTTGCCTCTTAGCAGAACTGAACATTATGTAATTTGCATGCTGCACCAGATAGAAATCCCCTTGATGTAGTCTTTTCTAGTGTTTAATCATATGTGTAACTTTATTGTGTCAATTCCAAATCTCTCATTCATGTCATTTTATAGCTGAGCTCAAAGCCCTCCTTAAAATAATGCTTTTAAAATTTGATCATGATTAAATCTTCTCATCCTCAGATAACTATTGATTTATTGATCTGATTATTTGTGTTTGAAAGACTTTTGGACTGAAGTATGAAATTTGTTATGCCCCTTGGTAGATTTAAGGGTATTCCCTTCCTGATGTGAACCTTTTAAATAATCTCTACTTAGAAGTGTTTCCAGTTTAAAAAAAAAAAAAAGATTTTTAAAAATGAAGTGTTTCTAGTTATGTTTGTCTGCCTGTAAAAGTTTGTGGAAACGCACTGAATCCCTATTTTTCTTGAGAGGAGAGAAGATAGGCACACTCCAAGATGAGCTCTCTACCAGTATGCTATCATTTCTTCTCAGGATGGGAGCAGAAATATTCACCAGAATGCTAACCAGGCCAGACGTGGTGGCTGATGCCTGTAATCCCAGCACTTGGGAACGTGGAGGCAGTTGGATCATTTGAGGTCAGGAGTTCAAGATCAGCCTGACCAACATGGCGAAACCCTATCTCTACAAAAAGTACATAAAAAATAGCCAGACGTGGTGATGCACGCCTGTAATCTCAGCTACTTGGGAGGCTGAGGCATGAGAACCACTTGAACCTGAGAGGCAGTGTTGCAGTGAGCTGAGATCGTGCCACTGCACTCCAGCATGGGTGACGGAGTGAGACTCTATCTTAAAAAAAAAAAAAAGAAAGAAAAGAAAAAAAATGCTAACTAGGCATCAGTTGTATTTTGACTTTTTTTTTTGAGATGGAGTTTTGCTCTGTCGTCCAGGGTGGAATGCAATGGTGCGATCTTGGCTCACTGCAACCTCTGCCTCCCGGGTTAAAATGATTCTCCTGCCCCAGCCTCCCCAGTAGCTGGGATCACAGGCGTGCACCACCACACCTGGCTAATTTTTTTGTATTTTTAGTAGAGACGTGGTTTCACCATGTTGGCCAGGCTGATCTTGAACTCCCAACCTCAGGTGATCTGCCTACCTTGGTCTCCCAAAGTGCTGGGATTACAGGCGTGAGCCACCGCGCCTAGCCAAATTTTGACATTTTGTTTTTTTTTTTTAAACCTGTCTATCAATTTGATCCCAACTTCCATTTTACTATTTACCTGAATTGTGGTTTCCTGCTTGTCTGGTTTCTCTTTTCCCCCCAACTTTTGTTCCTTTTGGTATTTCCAAGCCACACACCAGTCTTAGCTAAAAACCCCTTGTCTTTGATACTGAGCTCTCTTAGTATGTGTATTTCATCTCATTATTCCTCCTTGTCTATCACAGCGCTTGGTGCTAGGTAAATACCCAGTTAACGTTTTAAGAAAATTAATGAATAAGTTATGGCAATTTAGTGGGCTCTTTTGGTGGATTCTCATAGCGATCGGTATGCTAGGAAATTACATACCATAGTTGTCAAGAGAATGGAATCACATGGCCCTGGGTTTGAGTTCGTGTTCCAGCTCCAGTTTTAGCTATGTAACATTGTGAAAATTGTTGCATGTCTTATGAATATGTTTCCTTATATGTAAAATTACGACAGTAAGAGCATCTACGCTACAAGCTTTTTTTGTTTTAAGACAATTCAAGTGCAGTAGTGAAAAGAGGGGAAAGAGTAGAACAAGGAGTTCAATCTGTAACTGTGAATAATCAATTGAGATAACTTGGTACTTTTGGACCAGCCCACAAAACCTTTTTTCCTGAGATGGAGTCTCGCTCTGTCACCCAGGCTGGTGTGCAGTGGCGTGATCTCAGCTCACTGTAACCTCTGCCTCCCAGGTTCAAGCGATTCTCCTGCCTCAGCCTCCTGAGTAGCTGGGATTACAGGCATGCTCCACCACACGCAGCTAATTTTTGTATTTTTAGTAGAGATGGGGTTTCACCATGTTGGCCGGGCTGGTCTCGAACTCTTGACCTCAGTTGATCCGCCCATCTCAGCCTCCCAAAGTGCTGGGATTACAGTTGTGAACCACTGCACCTGGCCAAAACTTTTTGAACCACTCTTCTGTGGTCTTAGCACTCTCTCCCTGGAAGTGTTTTTCCCCCAGTTCTTTGCTGCTTCTTGACATTCATGTTTCAGCCTAAATGTCATCTTAGAGAACCCCTCTATATCAGGCAGGATTTGTAGTTGTATGCAACGGAAACCAACTCTGGCTGATTACTGAAAAGATATTAAGGAAATTCACAAAACATCAGGGAAGGTCATAGAGTCATGCTTGAAGAATGCTAGAACAAGAGAAACTGGGCAGCAGGCAGAACCCACAACCAAAAGCATTCATAGACTCAGCCTGATGAACACACTGTTGCCACCACTACTTACACAGCTAACACCACCTGCTGCACTGGACTTAATGGCCGCTGTGGCCACCCCTTGCCGCACTCCAGGTGGATTCTCTGTGGTCCTCTGACTCTGAGATACTAGATTCCAGTTCAAGGTTTAGGGGTGATGTGTCTGGTTGGCATAGCCTGGGCCATGTATTCACACTGTAGCTGCAAGTGGCCTCAGAAAGAGAATCTCAGTCACCTTCTTTCTCACTTTATAGTGGTAAGGGGCTCTGCTTCCCACTAGACTCAGAAGGGGAATTCCAAAATATAAGAAGGGTTCAAATGCTGAGAAGCCAGAAAATTCGACAAATGTCCACTACAGTTTCTTTGACCTGAAGTCTAAAAGTAGCTCCCCAGTCATTGTCACTTCAGCTTGTGTTATTGTCATCATAGCACTTTCCACTGCTGGATATTTTCTTATTTTTATTTATTTCATTGTTTATTGTCTGTCCCCGCCTGCTAGAATGTCAGTACCATGAAAGCAAGGACATTGCCTGTTTTGCTCATTGATACATCCCTTCATTCTGTGCCAGGAACAGCACCTGGCATGTAGTAAAAGCTCCTTATGTTCATTTGTTGAATGAATGACTATAAAACCCTTAGCACAATGCCTGGCACATAGTAAGTGCTTAATACTTGATAACATATTTTTCTTAGCAAATAAAAACATGTATATTTTTAAAAGAAAAGCCTTTTGACTTACATTGTTTCATTTGACCTCCACAGCAGTCTTCCAAGGAGAAGGGTATTGGGGGTAAGGAATGAGCCTTTTTCGGGTGAAGCGTACATAACCCCGTGAGTGAGTGTTCCAATGCGTCCTATGCCCGTGAGTCACAGGTGTGAGTGCCTGCTTGGAAAGATTAAGAGACTTAAGGCCACACAACTGTTTTTACTTAATACCAGATCCACTCACTTCCTTGGTCTTATTTCCAATGTAATCATCCTCACCTCATATTCTTGGTGACTGTGGGGGAAATTATTGTTGTTGTTTGGCTTTGACCAGTATATCACAAAGCAGAGCTATAGATGCCATTTCGGGCTAGTGTTTGGCTTACATTAATTTGTCCAAATTCACATTTTTAATTTGATGGCCAAAGACCCCTGCAAAAATCATCATGAAACTATAGTTGTCAACTGGTATTCTGGTGTTCTTGATGCTTACCCTTAAAAATGCCAGCGACTGCCCTATCTCCCTGGTAATGACACTAAGATGGCAATGCTGAATGGCTTCATGTTGTAAGGGAAGGTTCTTGCCTGTTTTGTTTGTTTGTTTTTTCTTTTTGAGAGTCTTGCTCTGTCACCCAGGCTGGAGTGCAGTGGTACAGACTAGGCTCACTGCAACCTCCGCCTCCTGGGTACAAGTGATTCTCCTGCCTCAGCCTCCTGAGTAGCTGGGACTACAGGCATGTGCCACCACATAACTGGGACTACAGGCATGTGCCACCACACACTGCTAATTTTTGTATTTTTAGTAGAGACGGGGTTTCACCATATTGGCCAGGCTGGTGTCAAACTCCTGACCTCATGATCCACCCATCTCAGCCTCCCAAAGTGCTGAGATTACAGGCATGAGCCACCGTGCCTGGCAGTTCTTGTCTTTTTAAGAGCTTATGATCCTGCCAGGCACGGTGGCTCATGCCTGTAATCCCAGCACTTTGGGAGGCCGAGGTGAGAGAGTTGCTTGAGCCCAGGAATTCGAGACATCCTGGGCAACATAACGAGACCCCATCTCAATTAAAAAAAAAAAAAAAAAATGGCCGGGCACGTTGGCTCACACCTGTAATCTCAGCACTTTCGGAGGCTGAGGAAGGCGAATCACCTGATGTCGGGAGTTTGCGATCACGTGGTGAAACCCTGCCTCTGCTAAAAATACAAAAATTAGCCTGGCGTGGTGGCAGGTGCCTGTAGTCCCAGCTACTTGGGAAGCTGAGGCATGAGAATCACTTGAACCCGGGAGGCAGAGGTTGCAATGAGCCAAGATCGCACCACTGCACTCCAGCCTGAGCAACAGAGCAAGACTCTGCCAAAAAAAAAAAAAAGAAAAGGAAGGAAAGAAAAAGGAAGGGAGGGAGGGAAGGAAGGAAGGAAAGAATGGAAGGAAATAAAGGAAAGAAAGAAAGAGCTTGTTATCCCAAAATTGATTATGGAGGCATTAGCCCCAAAGAACTCGGGCTGAATGAGAACATCTAATTTGGCAGCTAATTTTTTTTTTTTTTTTTTTTTTTTGTCCTACTGCATGCCTAGCACTAAAGGAAAACAAGATCTGCAATAACATAATGTTTAAGTGTCGAGTTTTCTTTTGTGGTTAAATGACAGAGGAAAGGAAGGAGCCTGCTCACAGATCAGGTGAAAAATGTGATTTCAGGAGGGCGTACTAGGAATCTGCAGAAGGCCAACTGGTGAGAGATTGAAAAGTAGCCTTGTGAGGTCCTAATGACTGGCGGGGTTGGCAGAGAGAACTGGTGGACCCTGAGAGCCATCTTCCGAGTACAAAGGGCCATCATTGGGAAGAAAGACTAAACATCTGTGTGGCTTCAGAGGTGGAACCAGGACTAAAAAGTGAAAATGACAGGAGGCAGAACTTTCCTTGAAAGTCTAGTATTTTTAAATCTGATTACAAAATTAGTGTGCTTTTATAGAATAATTTTGAAAATATTAAAAAGTAGAAAAAGTCAGTCATATCATTACCCAAAGAGAACTATTGTTTTCTTTCTATTATTTTACTTATTTTTCATTTGTTTAGAGACAGGGTCTTGTTCTGTCACCCAGGCAGGAGTGCAATGGTGTCATCATAGCTCACTGCAGCCTCAAACCCCCAGGCTCAAGTGATCTTCCCACCTCAGCCTCCTGAGTAGCTGGGACTACAGGCGCATGCCACCATGTCCAACTTTTTTTTTTTTTTTTTTTTTTTTTTTTATATAGATAAGGTTCACTTTGCTGCCCAGGCTGGTCTCTAATACCTGGCTTCAAGCAGTCCTCCCACCTCAACCTCCCAAAGTGCTGGGATTACAGGGTTGAGCCACTGTGCCAAGCCATATTTTGAATTTTCTTATGATAAAATTGTTTTTCTTTTTTAGAGACAGAGTCTCTAAAATATATTGCCTAAGCAGGACTTGAACTCCTGGGCTCAAGTGATTCTCCTGTCTCAGCCTCCTGAGTAGTTGGGACTATAGGTGCACAGCAGTGTACCACCACACCTGACTTTTCTTTTTCTTTTTTTTTTTTTTTTGAGACGGAATCTCGCTGTGTCTCCCAGGCTGGAGTGCAGTGGCGTGATCTCGGCTCACTGCAAGCTCCGCCTCCCGGGTTCACGCCATTCTCCCGCCTCAGCCTCCCAAGTAGCTGAGACTACAGGAGCCCGCCACCACGCCCGGCTAGTTTTTTTGTATTTTTAGTAGAGACGGGGTTTCACCATGTTAGCCAGGATAGTCTCGATCTCCTGACCTCGTGATCCACCCGCCTCGGCCTCCCAAAGTGCTGGGATTACAGGCTTGAGCCACCGCGCCCGGCCAACTTTTCTTTTTCTTGTGGCAAATCCTCAGAAATAGGATTGCTTATTATTTTTAACAATCAGAGTTGTATAACACAGGAATAGGTTGCTTCAACAAGTGGTAAGGCTAGACCAGCACAGTGGCTCGTGCCTGTAATCCCAGCACTTTGGAAAGCTGAGGTAGACAGATCTCTTGAGCCCAGGATTTCAATAGCAGCTTCAGCAAGATGGCGAGATTCCATCTCTACAAAAAAAAAAAAAAAAAGAAAAAAAGAAAAAATTAGCTGGGAGGGGTAGTGTGCACCTGTGATCTCAGCTACTCAGGAGGCTGAGATGGGAGGATCACTTGAGCCTTGAAAGTTGAGGCTACAGTGAGCCATGATCATGCCGCTGCACTGCAGCCTGGGTGACAGAGTGAGACCCTGTCTCAAAAAAGGAAAAAAAGAGGAGTGAAACTAAAAGTCTACCTACCAGCATGTTTTTTTGTTTTGTTTTGTTTTGTGTTTTGTTTTTTCAGTTTTTTGTGTTTTTGAGACGGAGTCTTGCTCTGTTGCTCAGGCTGGAGTGCAGTGGTGCAATCTCGGCTCATTGCAAGCTCCGCCTCCCAGGTTCATGCCATTTTCCTGCTTTAGCCGCCCGAGTAGCTGGAACTACAGGCGGCCACCACCATGCCCAACTTTTTTTTTTTGTATTTTTGGTAGAGACTGGGTTTCACCATGTTAGCCAAGATGGTCTCGATCTCCTGATCTCGTGATCCACCCACCTCAGCCTCCCAAAGTGCTGGGATTACAGGCATGAGCCACCGCGCCTAGCCCTACAAGGATGTTAAAGAAGAATTTCTTCGTTAGGTTGGGTCTTGGACATGGTCACCATTACATTTCCTTTACACTGTTTGATTCCGTGAATCTATTAGAGGCTTGAGAGTTCTGTCTGTGATACTGATTTGGTTTTGGAGAGAGCCAAGCTGAGGATCAGAGATTTGAAGCATGACTAAAAGTTCAGATGAGCTGCCACAGATGCCTACTGAGCAAGTGAAACTTGATGTCTTTCTGGTTTTGCCTTGTTCTAACTTTAAGGATATGCTACCATCATCCTTCATACTTATACCCAACCTGCCATTTTCTGATGAAGTATAACATATTCCTTCCGTGTTTGTTCCAGTGGTTCTTGGGACTGTGCTACTGTTCTCCCCACTGACTTCACCCATTCTAGAGGTTTTTCAACACTCTGGAGCAGGGCTAGCCCACCATGCCGCAAATGACAGGCAATGGCCAGTTCACTGGGTGGGCTGTTTTAGGGGTGGAATTAGGTCCTGGGAGCCACCTTATTATCCATCCTCCAAAGTTTGATGATTTTTTTTCCCCCAGGTAATTAAATGTGTATTTTGTGGACCTGGGCTTGGCTGGAATGCTCAGGAGTCCTGAAGATCCTTTTATAGCTACCTTCTGTTAAACCCATTAAGAAAAGATGGCAAAAGTCAACATAACTAGAGACCTCATCCGTAGGCAGATCAAGGTAAGCAGCCCAGACTTCTGAACCAGATCATGAGATCCTTTCTTTCCCACAGGTTGATTTTACAGGTGAAAAAACTGAAATCTACAGTCTGTGACTTGCCGAAAGTCACATAGTTAGTGGCAGACCCAGGACTAGAATCAAGGTCTCTTCCTCTCCATCTTGTGTTGTCTAAGAACGTGGATTTCATGGAGACTCTGTCCACATACTTGTGCCTGGGCTGCTGAGATTAATGCAGGCTGGCGAGGGAGGGGAGCTGTCAATGTGTTGTGCAGATACATACACATTCTTGTGTTGGGCAGGTGGTGCACAAGAGTAAATATAACTTCTTCATGTTGCTCCAGCTGCCAAGTTGTGTATGTATGAGATCCTGGGAGAGCATTAGTCCCAGTTCAGCTTGTATTCTCTCTGAGGCTCTCCTGTGCTAAAGCCTGTCCTCTGCAGTTTATATGTAGAAGACACTCTGATACCTGTGAGATGAATGGATGACTGGGCAGTCAAGTTCAGTTAGTGAAGTAGCCCCAGGCTTTGTCAGGGAAACCCTCAGTAAAGGACCCATAGAGGTTTAATGGAATACATTAAACCAAGGCATGATGCGCTCCAGCGCTGGTAAGAATCCCCAGCTGGAGTCAGGAGCTTCATCTCACCACTGCCCTAATTAACTAACTATAGGTCTTTAGTTATTTTACCTCCTGTGCCTCAGTTTTATGTTGTTAAATGATGATAATGGCTGTCTGCCTGGAGACTGACCTTGAGAAAGTTCTTTGACAAGTTAAGTGCTAAAAAGTACTAAAAAAAATTTTTTTTTTTTCCGAGACGCTGTGATGCTGTTACCCAGGCTGGGGTGCAGTGGTGTGATCTCGGCTCACTGCAACCTCCGCCTCCCAGGTTCAAGCAATTCTCTTGCCTCAGTCTCCCAAGTAGCTGGGACTACAGGCATATGTCTCCATGCCCAGCTAATTTTTTGTATTTTTAGTAGAGACGGGGTTTCACCATGTTAGTCAGGGTGGTCTTGATCTCCTGGCCTCGTGATCCACCCGCCTTGGCCTCCCAAAGTGCTGGGATTACAGGTGTCAGCCACAACGCCTGGCCTAAACAAATTTTTAACTGAAAAAATTTTTAAAAATCAAGTGGCATGCAGCATAAGCTGTGGTCACCATTTAGAAGGATTGAGTATGTGCCTCTACATGAGCCATGTACTTGGTGTATTTGTGTATTTTTCCCTGAATCCCTGGATCCTTTTATCTCATTTTTATTTTTATTTTTATTTTTATTTTTATTTTTTGAGACAGAGTTTTGCTCTTATTGCCCAGGCTGGAGTGCAATGGCATGATCTTGGCTCACTGCAACCTCCACCTCCCAGGTTCAAGTGATTCTCCTGCCTCAGCCTCCCGAGTAGCTGGGATTACAGGTGTGTGCTACCATGCCTGGCTAATTTTGTATTTTTCGTAGAGATGGGGTTATACCATGTTGGCCAGGCTGGTCTTGAATTCCTGACCTCAGATGATCTGCCCTCCTTGGCTCCCAAAGTACTGGGATTACAGGCATGAGCCACCATGCACAGCCCCTGAATCCTTTTAGCTTTGTCCATTTGTGGAAGTTTTTTGTGTGTGATTTCATTAGACTGAGTAGTCCTTAAAGACAGGGGCCATTTCCTAGAGGCACAGAATCAGCAGGGTTTTTTTCCCCTTTGTGTGCAATGTGTGTCCTAAAGATGATTCCCACCCTGTTCATCCTAAATATGGAACTATTCCCCATTGTTGTTTCCAATTTTTCTTCTTCTTTTTAAAAATTTTTTGCTTTTTTTAAAAAAAAAAAAAAAAAGGCCGGGCGCGGTGGCTCAAGCCTGTAATCCCAGCACTTTGGGAGGCCGAGGCGGGTGGATCACGAGGTCAGGAGATCGAGACTATCCTGGCTAACATGGTGAAACCCCGTCTCTACTAAAAATACAAAAAACTAGCCGGGCGTGGTGGCGGGCGCCTGTAGTCTCAGCTACTTGGGAGGCTGAGGCGGGAGAATGGCGTGAACCCGGGAGGCGGAGCTTGCAGTGAGCCGAGATCACGCCACTGCACTCCAGCCTGGGAGACACAGCGAGACCCCGTCTCAAAAAAAAAAAAAAAAAAAAAAAACTGAACAGCACCACTTACTGCTTAATTATATACTACTGTCTTCTATTCTTCTCTAATCCTTGTCCAAGAATAATACAAAGTCCTGTAGGCCAGTTCTTTGTTGTCTTCTTTAGCTCCTGTGGTGCCCAGGAAAGGGCTGGATATATAGTAGGCACATAATAAATCATATTTAATTGAATCGATGAAATCAAGAATTTGTTTCTGTCCTCTAGGAGCGGGGTGCCCTGAGCTTTGAGCGGCGCTACCATGTCACTGACCCCTTTATCCGGCGGCTGGGCCTGGAAGCAGAGCTGCAGGTAAGAGATCCAGTTTACACCCTAGATGCAGATGACCTGCTGTCCATTCTTTGCCTGCAGAAATCCTCTTGGCCTCATCAAGGCATAAACAAGTGTTTCTCTGCAGACCATATCTGATGGTTACTTCTCCTTCAATAGACAACTAAATCTGAATCAAGTCAGCTATTGACATAGTCACGTATAAATTATTTTTTTGGACATATTATTTGCTTTGTGCTTTAAAAAAGTTTGTTCAATTTCATACCACTATTTTTACTATTGGCTTGGGCAGTGAATACAGATTCCTACCTGTATACAGTAATATAGAATTTATAGTGTTTTCATGTACATATACACATACACATAATGTATACATGCACACACACACAAACATACACACTTTCTTATTTTGGCATCAAAGCAATGCTATGGGTATGTAGACTGAGAATAGGTATTTTTAAAAAAAGACTGGCTCATGCCTATATTCGCAGCACTTTGGGAGGTCAAAGAGGGTGGATCACTTGAGGTCAGGAGTTTGAGACCAGCCTGGCCAACATGGTGAAATACCAACTTTACTAAAAATACAAAATTAGCCAGACATGGTGGTGCATGCCTGTAATCCCAGCTATTCGGGAGGCTAAGACATGAGAATTACTTAAATCCAGGAGGCGGAAGTTGTAATGAACCAAGATCGTGCCACTGCACTCCTGCCTGGATGACAGAGCAAGACTGTTTCTCAAAAAAGAAAAAAATAAAAGAAAGCCAGGTTCAATGATACATGCCTATAGTCCCAGCTATTTGGGAGGCTGAGACAGGAGGATTGCTTGAGCCCAGGAGTTCAAGTCCAGCCTGAGCAATATAGCAAGACCTCGTCTCTAAAAATTAAAATAATAAAATGTTAAAAAAAAAAAAAAAAAAGCCAAAAACCAAAACACTTGTTCAAGTTTGTCCTGTCCAGTCCACGGATAGGCCAGACCTTTGGTCCAGAAATTCAGCTTTTTCATTGTGTCTGACATAGAGACTCCATAATGTTAGTTCCATTCTCTTTTCTTCCTCAACGTCATGTGTTTTGTGTTTTGTGGGTCTTTGTTTTTTTTGTTTGTTTGTTTTTTTGTTTGTTTGTTTTTGGTAGAGTTGGGGTCTTGCTGTGTTGCCCAAGCTGATCTCCAATTCCTGACCTCAAACAGTTCTCCCACCTTGGTCTCCCAAAGTGCTGGGAATACAGGCATGAGCCACCTCACCCAGCCAAGATCCCATTTTGAATCTAATTTTTTTTTTTTTTTTTTGAAACAGTGTCTTGTATTGTTGCCCAGGCTGGAATGCAGTGGTGCCATCTTGGCTCACTGCAGCCTCAATTTCCCGGGCTCAAGTGATCCTCCTGCCTCAGCCCCGTGAATAGCTGGGATTACAGATACATGCCACCATGCCCAGCTAATTTTTGTATTTTTTTGTAGAGACAGAGTTTCACCATGTTGCCCAGGCTGGTCTCAAACTCCTGAGCTCAAGCCATTCACCTGCCTCAACCGCCCAGAGTGCTTGGATTACAGGTGTGAGCTACTGTGCCTAGCCCACATTATAATCTTTAAGAACTTAGTACTTGTTGAGTTTTGGCATAGTATCAAAGAAGGATATACACAATTATCTAAAAAGGCTATTCAAATATTCCTTCCAATTCCAGCTTCTTTGTGAGGCTGGATTTTTTTTCACATACTTCAACCAAAACTGACATTGCAGTGGGCTGAATACAAGAGCAGATGAGAATCTACTGGTCTTCCATTAAACTATACATTAAAGAAGTTTGCAAAAATGTAAAACAACACCACTCTTCTCATTAAATTCTTTGCCTTGGAAAATACAGTTATTTCATTTAAAATGTGTTTTTTATTGTTTTTTTTTTAGCGAATTAATAATATGCCAGCCTGGGCAACATAGTGAGACCTTGTCTCTACTAAAAATTTTTTTAAAAAGGAATTAGCCAAGCATGGTGGTGCGTACTTGTCCCAACTATTTGGGAGGCTAAAATGGGAGGATCACTTGGGCCTAGGAGGTTGAGGCTGCAGTGAAGTGTGATTGTGCCACTGCACTCCAGCCTGGGTGACAGAGTGAGACCCTGTTTAAAAAAAAAAAATTGCTGGGCGCAGTGGCTCACGCCTGTAATCCCAGCACTTAGGGAGGCTGAGACGGGCGGATCACCTGAGGTCAGGAGTTCAAAACCAGCCTGCCCAACATGGAGAAACCCCAGCTCTACAAAAAATACAAAAATTAGTTGGCTGTGGTTGTGCATGCCCGTAATCCCAGCAACTTGGGAGGCTGAAGCAGGAGAATCGCTTGAACCCTGGAGGCAGAGGTTGCAGTGAGCCAAGATCATGCCATTGCACTCCAGGCCTGGGCAACAAGCATAAAACTCCATCTCAGAAAAAAAAAAATTGTTTTAATTTCTAATATGATAAATATTGACAGATATCACCCATATAAACAAAAGCTCTTGGGAATCTTCAATAATTTTTAATAGTGTAAAGGGATCCTGAAACTAAAAATTTTAAGAACCACCGCTCTATGGAGCCATGGAATGGGATGCCTGAATAATATCGCCTGGGGAAAAAGTAGGAGGAGCAAGAAGAGGGTCTAGGACCAAGAACCAACGTGTTTCAGCATTTAGAGAGTACCTGCTTTTCCTCTTCCTCTGCCCACTGAAGACAGAAAGAATAGCCATAGAGGTTTGAGGAGAACATGGTATCATGATAGCCAAGGAGAAGAGAAAGCTCGACTGTGTTGATTTTTACAGTCTAACTCTCAAAAAGCCATCTGTTTTCCTCTTTCCTGGTTTGGAGTTGGAGAGAATACTATTTGCATTACCCCAAATGGTAATTAAAATACCTCTATAAGCAATGTGAACTTGGAGAAGTCCTTTAACTTCTAAAGGCCATTTCTTCATCTGTAAAGTAATGTCTCTTAGGTGTAAGTAAGTTAATTTATGTAAAGTACCTAGCACAGTGTCCAGTATATTGTATAAGTCCATGACATACACAAACATTAGCTGCTATTATTGTTGTTATTTATGGAAAGCTCTTAAAGTTTTCCAAGATACCAGTCCCAAGATGCTGATTTTATGGCATCTAGCTATTTAAAACTTCTTCAGTCATTTCCTTCCCTGTTTTATTTCCGTCATTGTCACATATGGACTTCATGTTAGTCAATAATACATTGTCTTTGGCATTCAGAAAAGGTGATTAGTGTGAGGTAAGGGTGGGATAAGAGGGAAAATCAACAGTAAAAGCTCCTGCCTTTTGGTGTGTACTGGTTATGATGTTTTCTTTATGATCTGGGCAAAACATTTTTTTTCTGGGTTTTCCAATTTCCTACTCTGTATGCTTTTGAAAAATGCAAAGGGAAGCTGAAAGAGAACTATTATGACATAGTGTCAAACATTTAGTAGATGCTCAATAAAAACCTGTTGGTGTGATTGGCTTTTTGATTTTCCACATTAGAGGTAGCTTTCATAACCTTATCCCTATTCAGCCATGCGATTTCTCTAGCTTCCGCCTTAATAATCTGGTCTGATTTTTACTTTTTGACTTTATAGTTTGCATTTTCTGTTCGTTTAAAATTCAGACTTTAGCTAGTCTTGATATTTTTTACCCTTCCTGTATGTTAATAGAATTTGTACCTACAGAACTGACTGTTTAAAAAGCCTCCAAGTTAACTTGGATTACTTTCTTTCTTTTTTTTTTTTTTTTTTGGCAACAGGGCCTCACTCTGTTGCCCAGGCTATAGTGCAGTGGCTGATCTCAGCTCAGTGCAACCTCTGCCTCCTGGGCTGAAGCAATTCTCATGCCTCAGCTTCCTGAGTAGCTGGGATTACAGGCATGTGCCACCACACCCAGCTAAATTTTTTATTTTGCTGGAGATGGAGTTTCGCCAAGTTGGCCAGGCTGGTCTCAAACTCCTATCCTCAAGTGATCCACTCACCTTATTTTTTAATAGGTCAACATTCATATGGTTCAAATTCAAAAGTTTAAAAAGTCATCTCCTCATTATTTTTCCCAGCTACCTAATCCATTTACGTGGAATCAACTAATATAATCAGTTTTAGTATCCTTTCAGAGGAATTTTATGCATAAAATTCTTACCTTTTCTCACAAATGTTAGCCTAACATGTTTACTGTTTCAGTAAGAAAATCAACAACTTACTAAAAAAAGGTCTAAAACAATGAAGTATCTTTAAAAAGATACTTTCATAATTTTGCCATATTCATATATAAGATATTTCTAATTTCTAATTGTTTCATGGTTCAGAGTGTTCTGTTGTGTATGTGGACCCATAATTTACTTAAATTGTCCGTACCAATAGACATGTAGATTACTTCTAATTTTTTGCATGTACAGGGTCATTCCTTATGACATCATTTGGCACATGCAGTTACATCTCTATCAGATGAATACCTGGGGTGGAATTTGTAGGTCAGAGGATATATGCATCTCTTATTTTGATAAATATTACCAAAATTGTCTTCCATGGTATTTGTACCAAGTTTTACTCCTATCATATTCCTTCACTCTTATCTCAAACATAATGCTCAACAAATATTCTCTCTCAAACCACAATGTGTTCATCATCATTTTGAGAAATTTCACAAGTGAGGCATGGTGGCTCACTCCTGTAATCTCAGTAATTTGTGAGGCCATGGCAGGCGGATCACTTGAGCTCAGGAGTTTGAGACCAGCCTGGGCAACATGGCAAGACCCCTGTCTCTATACCATCAAAAATGAAAACATAAAAAAAGAGAGATTTCACAGATGAGTGCAGAATGATAGGCCAGAGAGATCACAGATTGGCTTTCAAGATACTTTTTATTTTTATCTTTTAATTTTTATTTTTTAATTTTTGTTTGTTTGTTTGTTTTCTGGTTTTTTTTTTTTTTTTTTTTTTTTTTTGAGACGGAGTCTCGCTCTGTCGCCCAGGCTGGAGTGCAGTGGCCGGATCTCAGCTCACTGCAAGCTCCGCCTCCTGGGTTTACGCCATTCTCCTGCCTCAGCCTCCCGAGTAGCTGGGACTACAGGTGCCCGCCACCTCGCCCGGCTAGTTTTTTGTATTTTTTTTAAGTAGAGACGGGGTTTCACCGTGTTAGCCAGGGTGGTCTCGATCTCCTGACCTCGTGATCGCCCGTCTCGGCCTCCCAAAGTGCTGGGATTACAGGCTTGAGCCACCGCGCCCGGCCTGTTTTTTTTTTTTTTTTGAGACGGAGTCTTGCCCTGTCACCCAGGCTGGAGTGCAGTGGCGCAATCTTGGCTCACTGCACCCTCCACCTCCCAGGTTCAAGTGATTCTCCTGCCTCAACCTTCCGAGTAGCTGGGATTACAGGCACATGCCTCCATGCCTGGCTAAGTTTTGTATTTTTAGTAGAGATGGGGTTTCACAGTGTTGGTCAGGGTGATCTCGAACTCCTGACCTCGTGATTCACCCACCTCAGCCTCTCAAGTACTGGGATTACAGGCGTGAGCCACCAAGCCCAGCCAATTTTTTAGTTCTGTTGAGACAGCGACTCAGTCTGTCACTCAGGCTGGAATGCAGTGGCGCATTCTTGGCTCACTGCAACCTTTGTCTCCTGGGTTCAAGGGATTCTCCTGCCTCAGCCTCCCAAGTAACTGGGACTATAGGTGCATGCCACCACACCTGGCTAATTTTCGTAGTTTTAGTAGAGATGGAGTTTCACTATGTTGGCTAGGCTGGTCTTGAACTCCTGACCTCAGGTGGTCTGCCCACCTCAGCCTCCCAAAGTGCTGGGATTACAGGCGTGAGCCACTGCGCCCAGCCCAAGATACTTTTTAAAATGAAAAATGTAGGCTCAGTGCAGTGGCTTATGCCTATAAATCCCAACACTTTGGGAGGCTGAGATAAGAGGATGGGGAGTCAAGAAAGGAGTTCAAGACCAGCCTAGGTAACATAAGGAGGCCCTGTTTCTCAAAAAAAAAAAAAAAAAATCAGCCAGGCGTGGAGGCACACACCTGTAGTCTCAGCTACTTGGGAGGCTAAGGCAGTAGGATCGCTTGAGCCCAGGAGGTTGAGGCTGCAGTAAGCCATGATCACACCATTGCACTCCAACTTGGGCAACAGAGTGGGACTGCCTCGAAAAAAAAAAGTACAAACAATAAATATGTTAGGCTAACATATAAGTGTGGCAAGAGAGAATAGAGAATACTCAATTTAAGAGAACAATTAGAGTTCAAGTGGAAGAGGAATGAGAAATGAGATTGGTGAGGTAAGTGTGGATGGGCTATTTGTAATGAAGGATGTTGTAAGCTACGTGGAAGACTATGGACAATGGAGAGCCACTGAATGGTTTTTACCATAAGAGCAACATGATCAGAGTTATGCTTTTTTGTTTGTTTATTTGTTTGTGAGATGGAATCTTGCTCTGTCACCCAGGCTAGAGTGCAGTGGCACGATCTTGGCTTACTGCAACCTCTGCCTCCCGGGTTCAAGCAATTCTGCCTCAGCCTCCTGAGTAGCTGGGACTATAGGTGTGCACCACCATTCCTGGCTAATTTTTGTATTTTTAATAGAGACGGGGTTTCACCATATGGGCCAGGCTGGTCTCAAACGCCTGAACTTGTGATCCGCCCACCTTGACCTCCCAAAGTGCTGGGATTACAGGCATGAGCCACCGTGCCCGGACTTCTTGTTGTTGTTGTTGTTGTTGAGACAGAGTCTTGCTGTGTCACCCAGGCTAGAGTGCAGTGACACGATCATGGCTCACAGCCTTGACCTCCTGGGCTTTGGATGATCCTCCCACCTCAGCCTCCCAAGTAGCTGGGACTACAGACACTCGCCACCATGCCCAGCTAGTTAGAAACAGGGTTTTACCATGTTGCCTAGGCTGGTTTTGAACCCCTAGGCTCATGTAGTCCACCCACCTTGGCCTCTCAAAGTGCTGGGATTACAGGCATGAGCCACCATGCCTGGGCAGAGTTATGCTTTTTAAAAAATTAATGTTGGCTTCAAAATGAAGAATAGATTGCAGGAGTTTAAACTGGAGACAGGCAGAACCAGTTAAGAGGTTATGACAGTGATTCAGGAAGAGGTGATGGGTTACCTGAACTAAAATAACAGTAATTTGGATGGAGAGAAGCCAGTGGATTTGAGAGACATTTAAGAGGTATAATTGGGGCAAGTGCTGTAATCCCAGCACTTTGGGAGGCCAAGGCAGGCGGATTACTTGAGCTCAGGAGTTCGAGACCAGCCTGGCTAACATGGTGAAACCCTGTTTCTACTAAAAATACAAAAATTAGGCAGGGGTGGTGACACACCCCTGTGGTCCCAGCTACTTGGGAGGCTGAGGCACAACAATCACTTGAGCCTGGGAGGAGGTGGAGGTTACAGTGAGCCAAGATTGTGCCACTGCACTCCAGCCTGGGCAACAGAGCGACTCTCCCTCAAAAAATTAAAAATTAAAATAATTTTTAAAAAGAGGTAGAATTAGGCCAGGCGCAGTGGCTCACACCTGTAATCCTAGCACTTTGGGAGGCCAAGACGGGCAGATCACTTGAGCCCAGGAGTTTGAGACCAGCCTGGGCAACATGGCGAAACATGGTCTTTACAAAAAAAAAAATAGAGCCAGGCATGATGGCGCACACCTGTAGTTCCAGCTACTTGGGAAGCTAAGGTAGGAGGATCATCTGAGCCTAGGGAGGTTGAGGCTGCACTGAGATATGATCATGCCACTGAACTCCAGCCTGGTGGACAGAATGAGAAGGAAATAGTACTGCCATTACTGCCAGTGGAAAAGTAAAATAAGGACCAAGAAGTATTCATTGATTTAGAGCAAAGACACTATAGTGGTAACCGTGGCAAGAACCATTTCTGTGGAATGTGGTGTGGATAGATAGAAGTGGGTTGAGGAATTATTGGAAAACGAAGAAGTGAAAGTGAAAATATCAAGTATAGATTACTCTTTCAGTCTGGCTATGAAGGAAGGGGGAGAGAAATAGTAGGCTGTAGCTAGATATGTATGAAGTTGGCATCAAGGAAGGACTTTTATAAATTAAGGAAACTCGGCCGGGCGCGGTGACTTATGCCTGTAATCCCAGCACTTTAGGAGGCTGAGGCAAGCAGATCACAAGGTCAGGAGTTCGAGACCAGCCTGACCAACATGGTGGAACCCTGTCTCCACCAAAAATACAAAAAAATTCGCCAGGTGTGGTGGTGTGTGCCTATAATCCCAGCTATTCAGGAGGCTGAGGCAGGAGAATCGCTTGAACGCGGGAGATGGAAGTTGCAGTGAACCGAGATCGCGCCACTGCTCTCCAACCTGGGTGACAGAGCAAGACTCCGTCTCAAAAAAAAAAAAAAGAAAGAAACTCAAGCATGTGTAATCTGAAGAGGAAATAACTGGCAGGGAAAGGGAAAGCTGAAGACACAGGAAAGCAAGGAGATTATCCAGAGTGGGGATGTGTCAGATGAATGTTGTAAGAGAACAGTTGTAATAATGAATCATCGATTCTTAGCTGGATAGGGAAGGAAGAAAATGAGTTTGCCTATAAGGAGAGAGTAGATGGGTTGGTTGACTGGACTTGGAGGTCTTTTAAGGACTGGGGAGAGAGAGAGAGAAAGATTGTCTTGTGCTTTGCTTTTTTTTTTTTTTCCACTTACCAATATATCTTGAAAATTATCCCATATCAGTTCACAGAGTTCTTCCTTTTTTTTTTTTTTTTTTGAGGTAGTGTCTCTGTTGCCTGGGCTGGAATGCAGTGGCACAATTTCAGCTCACTGAAGCCCTCAACCTCCCAGGCTCAAGCAATCCACCCACCTCAGCCTCCTGAGGTAGGACTATAGGCACGCGCTACCACGCCTGGCTGATTTTTGTATTTTTTTTTTTTTAACAGAGATGGGGTCTTGCTGTGTTGACCAGGTTGGTCTCGAACTCCTGGCCTCAAGCATTCCTTCTATTTTGGCCTCCCAAAGTGCTAGGATTATAGACAGGAGCCACCACGCCCAGCCCTTCCGCCCTTACTTATTATTTTACAGCTGTAGAGTACACCATTGTGTAGATGCACCAAGATGTATTCATTGAATTTCCCATGTGTGGGCATGTAGAGTTGTTTCTTTTTTTTTTTTTTTTTTTTTTTTTTTTTTTTTTTTTTTTTTGAGACGGAGTCTCGCTCTGCCGCCCAGGCTGGAGTGCAGTGGCCGGATCTCAGCTCACTGCAAGCTCCGCCTCCCGGGTTCACGCCATTCTCCTGCCTCAGCCTCCCGAGTAGTTGGGACTACAGGCGCCCGCCACCGCGCCCGGCTAGTTTTTTGTATTTTTTAGTAGAGACGGGGTTTCACCGTGTTAGCCAGGATGGTCTCGATCTCCTGACCTCGTGATCCGCCCGTCTCGGCCTCCCAAAGTGCTGGGATTACAGGCTTGAGCCACCGCGCCCGGCCTAGAGTTGTTTCTAAGAGTTTGTAATTATAAGAATAATTATTATAATCAAACTACCTTGTATTTTTTTTTTTTTTTTTTTTTTTTTTTTGAGACAGAGTCTCGCTCTGTCACCCAGGCTGGAGTGCAGTGGCCGGATCTCAGCTCACTACAAGCTCTGCCTCCCAGGTTTACGCCATTCTCCCGCCTCAGCCTCCCAAGTAGCTGGGGCTACAGGCGCCCACCACCTCGCCCGGCTAGTTTTTTGTATTTTTAGTAGAGACGGGGTTTCACCGTGTTAGCCAGGCTGGTCTCGATCTCCTGACCTCGTGATCCGCCCGTCTCGGCCTCCCAAAGTGCTGGGATTACAGGCTTCAGCCACCGTGCCCGGCCACTACCTTGTATTAAATACATAGGTAGTTTAGTATTGCTGGAGATGTATCTTTAGGGTAGAAAACTTAAAAGTGAGAGTACTAGTCAAAGGGTAAATGTATATGTAGTTTTGTTAGATATTGCTGGCCGGGCGTGGTGGCTCACGCCTCTAATACCAGCACTTTGGGAGGCTGAGGCAGGTGAATCGCTTGAGCTCAGGAGTTCAAGATCAGCCTGGGCAACATGGCAAGACCCCATCTCTACAAAAAATACAAAAATTAGCCAGACGTGGTGGCACGTGCCAGTAGTCCCAGCTACTTGGGAGGTTGAAGTAAGAGGATCACCTGGGCCTAGGAGGTTGAGGCTACAGTGAGCTGAGATCGTGCCACTGCATTCCAGCCTAGGCAACAGAGTAAGATCCTATCTCAAAAACAAAGAAACAAACAAACAAACAAACAAAAAAAACAGATGTTGCCAAATTCTCCACCATGGAATTTGCACCATTTTGTCTTCCCACCAGCAATGCATGAATGTGCCTGTTTTTCTATAACTCATCAGTAGACTGTGTGGTTGAGCTTTTGAATTTTTTTTTTTAATCATTCTAACTAGTAAAAAGTGTCTCAGTATCGTTTTAAGTTACATTTCTCTTATGAATGAAGTTTAATATATATTCCATATGCTTGAGGGCCATTTTAATATAATTTTTGCCAATTTTGGTGTAAAAAGGGAGGGAGAATAAGGATTGATATATGCACCTGCATGGTTTTTGTAAACAGAAGCACAGGATGGATAGGAGAAACTAATGAAATTAGTCACTGCAGCGGGTGGGAGGTATAAGATAGAAGAGTAGAGAAAGGTGAGTAACTCTTCTTTGGACCTTTTTGTAGTTTTTACATTTATTTATTTTATTTTTATTTTGAGACAGAGCCTCTCTCTGTTGCCCAGGCTGGTGTGCAGTGGCATGATCTTGGCTCACTGCAACCTCTGCCTCCTGGGTACAAGCAATGCATGTGCCTCAACCTCCTGAGTAGCTGGGATGACAGGCATCTGCCACCATGCCCTGCTAATTTTTGTATTTTGAGTAGAGACAAGGTTTCACCATGTTTGCTAGGCTGGTCTCAAACTCCTGGCCTCAAGTGACCTGCCTGCCACAGCCTTCCAAAATGTTTAGATTACAGGGACGAGCCACCATGCCTGTTTACTTTTAGAACCATGTTGAGACTTTACATTTTCAGAAAGTAAAATTAAATCAACAAAGTTGGGAAGTGGGATGCCAACTAATTCATGTAATTTACTTTTTGTATTTTATTTTATTTATGTTATGTTATATTATGTTATGTTATGTTATGTTTTTTTTTTTTTTTTTTTTTTGAGACGGAGTCTTGCTCTGTCGCCCAGGCTGGAGTGCAGTGGCCGGATCTCAGCTCACTGCAAGCTCCGCCTCCCGGGTTCGCGCCATTCTCCTGCCTCAGCCTCCCGAGTAGCTGGGACTACAGGCGCCTGCCACCTCGCCTGGCTAGTTTTTTGTATTTTTTAGTAGAGACGGGGTTTCACCGTGTTAGCCAGGATGGTCTCGATCTTCTGACCTCGTGATCCGCCCGTCTTGGCCTCCCAAAGAGCTGGGATCACAGGCTTGAGCCACCGCGCCCGGCCATGTTATGTTATGTTATTTGAGATGGAGTCTCACTCTGTTGCCCAGGCTGGAGTGCAATGGTGTGATCTCGTCTCACCACAACCTCCGCCTCCCGGGTTCAAGCGATTCTCTTGCCTCAGCCTCCTGAGCAGCTGGGATTACAGGCATTCACCACCATGCCTGGTAACTTTTGTATTTTTAGTAGAGATGGGGTTTCTCCATGTTGGTCAGGCTGGTCTCAAACTCCCGGCCTCAGGTGATCCACCCGCCTCGGTCTCCCAAAGTGCTGGGATTATAGGTGTGAGCCACTGTGCCAGCCTAAAAAATTTAAAAAAAAATAAAAAATAGACCAGGCGTGGTGGCTCACTTCTGTAATCCCAGCACTTTGGGAGGCCAAGGCAGGAGGATCACCTGAGGTTGGGAGTTCAGGACCAGCCTGACCAACATGGTGAAACCCTGTCTCTACTAAAAATACAAAAATTAGCTGTGCGAGATGGTGCATACCTGTAATCCCAGCTGCTCGGGAGGCTGAGGCAGGAGAATCACTTGAACCTGGCAGGCAGAGGTTGCGGTGAGCTGAGATGGCGCCATTGCACTCCAGCCTGGGCAACAGGAGCGAAACTCTGTCTCAAAAAAAAAAAAAATTTTTTTTTTTAGTAGAGAGAAGGTTTTGCTGTGTTGCCCAGGCTGGTCTCAAACTCCTGGGCTCAAGTGATCCCGCCTTGGCCTCTCAAGTACTCCCACAGTGCTGGGATGAGGCGTGAGCCACCATGCCCAGCCAATTTTTTAATGTAATACTTTGTATATATTTTCAGTATAAAGATAAAATGAACTTCAAAGAAATCTTGAGCTCTACTTAGTAGATTTGTCATTTGTAGTATTGCTGTAGCAATTCTGTAACTACTTCGTGTATGTTACAGAATTGAATAAAGAAGTCAATGTTATTGGGAGCCAGAGTTCTCATGTAAAAGGGAAATTCAAATATGGAATAGGGAAAGACGAGGAAGAACTCTGAGGTACTGGATTGGAATTAGCCTATTTCAATATAAACTCATGATTTTAAAAGCACGTATAGCTTGAGGCCAGGAGTTGGAGACCAGCCTGGGTAACATAGTGAGACCCCTGTCTTCACAAATAAAAAATAGCTAGGCATGGTGACACATGTCTGTACTTGTAGCTGCTCAGGAGGTTGAGGCAGGAGGATCACTTGAGCCCAGGAGGTCAAGGCTGCACTGAGCTATGATTGCGCCACTGCACCCCAGCCTTGGCAACAAAAAAATAAAATAAATGTCTCTAAAAAACATAAAAATAAACCACATATATAGAAATTTGTATTTATCTATTATTTCCAGCTCTGTCCACAAAATGGTAATTTAGAAGCAGTGATACCATAGTAATTATGGGTTGCTAGTTTCTAAATACCATTCTCTATTAAAAGGAAGCAGGGATTTTTGGAGAAATAACTAATTCTAGGGCTGGGACAGGGCAAAAGTTGATACAGTCTTCAAAAATGTCAGTGTCATAGGAAACAAAAAAGGGCTGAGGAACTGTCCCAGATTAAAAGAAACAGAAAATGACTAATTTTTCTTAATGACATTAAGAAAACATAAACTAAATGCAGTGTGTGATCCTGGATTGGATTCTGAATGAGGAAAATAAAATGGACATTATTGGACAGTTGGTGAAATTTGAATATGGACTATATGTTAGACAACAGTATTGTATCAGTGTTAAATTTTCTGATTTTGATAAATATGCTCTGGTTAAATAAAAGAATGACCAATGTTCTCAAGAATTATACACTGAAGTAGTTAAGTGTAAGGGGTCCTGAAGTCTACAACTGATTTCTCAAATGGTTCAGGAAAAAAGGTACTTTGCACGTGTGTGTGTGTGTGTGTGTGTGTGTGTAGAGAGAGAAAGAGGAGAGGGAGAGGAAAAAAGATTATTTAATTTATGAATTAGGTAAAACGTATATATAGGCATTCTTATACTATTCTTGCAAACTTTTTATGTTTGAAATTGTTTCAAAATAGAAAGTTGAAGTTGTTCATTAGGAAAATACAAAGGGCTGAGCACAATGGCTCACGCCTGTAATCCCATCACTTTGGAGGCTGAGGTGGGAGGATCACTTGAGCCCAGAGCTGTGACCAGCCTGGGCAACATAACAAGACCTCATCTCTACAAAAAAATACAAAAATTAACCAAGTGTGGTGGTGTGCGCCTGTAGTCCCAGCTACTAGGGAGTCAGACGTGGGAGGATTGCTTGAGCCTAGGAGTTTGAGGCTGCAGTGAGCTATGATCATACCACTTACTCCAGCCTGAGCAACAGGGGGAGACCCTGTCTGAAAAAAAAGAGAGAGAGAGAGAAAGAAAAAAACAAAATAAAATACAAAGAACTGGCTGGGACACAGTGGCTCATGCCTATAATCCCAGCACTTTGGGAGTCAGGAGAATCGTTTGAGGCCAGGAGTTTGAGGCCAGCCTGGGCAACATAGCAAGACCCCATCTCCATAAAACATTTTTTAAAAGTAAAAGAAAATACAAAGAACTGTTGTAGTGGCAGCAACCAAGTAAGAGAGCCAAAAGGGAGGTTGAGATTAAACAACTTAAATTTAAATTAATGAGGATTAATTTTAAGCCATTCTAGTATATAAGACCCAATCAGCTTTCCACTTTCCTTGGACATTTTTGCTGAGCATTCCACATCCCTCTTTAGTTACATGTGCCAGCTCATCTCATGAGTTTTATTGTCACAACTGGACAAGAACCAAATATCCTGGGATTCCAGCCATGGCCTGCAGTCCTCACTTTTTTGGGGAGCTGCTTGCTTTCATTTTGTATGTATTACCAGGGATCTTCCAAGATCACCTTGGAAGTTGTGATCACACTTTGATTCCTGCTACTTCATTCACTTGTGGGATTTCTTGGCACAGTATTAGATGCATGGTAGAGAGAAGAAGAAAGGAATCTCACTTTACAAATCAGAGTAAAACTGAGCATTTCTGAGGTCAGATAAGTGGTAGAAATAAGATTTTAAAGATTTATATCAGGCTTATCTGGCTCCAGAGTTCATATCCTTTCTGCCTCAACCATGTATCTGTTTTAAAAATGGCTTAATAGATAGTTCCTGGCTTGGTGGATTTATTCTCTTGCCTTATTAGTTTTCTTCATATTATCCTTAAACAATTGCAAACATTATGTATCTGTCTTACCTTTACAATCTGTCCTGCTTGCTTTTTCCATTTTGTTTCTTATATCATTTTAGCATAAATTCAAATTATGAATTTATGGAAACAAGTCATATGAAACTAGATTGATTTCCTTTTTGAATAACTTTGGTAGATGAGAGCAGTTCCATAGGCATAGTGTAACCTTATTCTAACAAACACTTGTCAGAGCTTTTTAAGATAATACCATTTTAGAGAAGTAAACTAGATACCAAGTTCATTAAACAGTCATGTTTAAAGAAAAAGATGCCAGCCTGGCCAACATGGTGAAACCTCATCTCTACTAAAAATACAAAAAAGTAGCCAGGCATGGTGGCAGGCACCTGTAATCTCAGCTACTCGGGAGGCTGAGACAGGAGAATTGCTTGAACCCAGGAGGCGGAGGTTGCAGTGAGCCGAGATTGCACCACTGCACTCTAACCTGGGCGACAGAGTGAGACTCTGTCTCAAAAAAAATAAAATAAAAATAAAAATATAAATAAAAAATAAAGAAAAAGATGGAGCGGGGATCTGACTTTGTGAGACATTTCCTTTCGTGAGGACTGTCCTTTAAATCACAGATCAGCAATTTATGGCCAGTGGGCCAAATCCAGAATGTTGGCTGTTTACTTGTTTGTTATTTTATATAATTGAGTGGTTTTGACTATTCACAAACTATATTCACAAAGTTTTGCAACCATCCCTGCTCTCTAATTCCAGAACGTTTTCATCACCCCAAAAAGGAACCTCTTACCCATCTTAGCAGTCACTCCCTTCTCCCATACTGACCCTACCCAGAAACCACTAATCTATTTTCTGTTGCAATGGATTTTCCTATTCTGAACATTTCACTTAAATGGAATTATAAAGTTTGTGGCTTTTTAGCATAATGTTTTTAAGATTCATCTATGTTATAGCATGAATCTGTACTTTTCTTTTTTGTGGCCAAATAGCATTCTGTCATTTGGATATACCACATTCTGTCTATTCATTCATCAGTTGGTGGAACATGGGGTTATTTCTATTTTTTGGCTATTATGAATAATGCTTCTATGAACATTTGTGTACAAGTTTGTGTGGACATGTTTTCTTCACTTTTCTTGGTATATACCCAAGGGTGGAATTGCTGGGTCAGATGGTAACTCAGTGTTTAACTTTTTTAAGGAACTGCCAAACTGTTTTCCAAAGTAGTACCACCATTTTACATTCCCAACAGAAATGTATGAGGGTTCCAATTTGTCTGCATCCTTGCCAACACTTCTCATTATCAATATTTTTTATTATAGGCCAGGCGCGGTGGCTCACGCCTATAATCCCAGCACTTAGGGAGGCCGAAGCAGGCAGATCACGAGGTCAGGAGATCGAGACCATCCTGGCTAACACAGTGAAACCCCATCTCTACTAAAAATATAAAACTTAGCCAGGCATGGTGGCACACACCTGTAATCCCAGCTACTCGGGAGGCTGAGGCAGGAGAATTGCTTGGACCCAGGAGGTGGAGGTTGCAGTGAGCCGAGATTGCGCTACTGTACTCCAGCCTGGGTGGCAGAGCAAGACTTCGTCTCAAAAAGAAAAAAAAGAAAATTTTTTTTTATTATAGCCCTCCTGGTGGGTGTGGAGTGGTATCTCATTGTGGTTTTGATTTTCATTTCCCTAGTGACTAATGATGTTGAGCATGTTTTCATGTGCTTGTTGTCATATTTGTGTCATATTTTCTTTGGAGAAATGTCTATTCAGATCCTTTACTCGTTTTTTAATTGGGTTGCCCTTTTTTGTTGTTGAGTTAGATATATGTGGTTTGAAATTTTGTTTCTTTTCCTTTGTGTGTTGTCTTTTCATTTTTTAATGATGACTTTGCATAAAAGTTTTAATTTTAATGAATTCAATTTATGTTTTATCTTTTTTTTTAATTGATATGGGATCTCTCTCCGTAACCCTCACTGGAGTGCATTGGCACAGTGATGGCTTACTGCAGCCTCAACCTCCCAGGCTTAAGCAATCCTCCCATCTCAGCCTCTTGAGTAGCTGGGACTGCAGGCACACACCACCATGCCCAACTAAACTTTTTTTCTTTCGTTACTGGTGCTTTTGGTATTATGTCTTTAAAAACATTGCCTAATCCAAGGTCGTGAATATATACACCTGTGTTTTCTTCTAAGAGTTTTTTTGTTTTTTTGTTTGTTTGTTTTTTGAGACGGAGTCTCGCTCTGTCACCTAGGCTGGAGTGCAGTGGCCGGATCTCGGCTCACTGCAAGCTCCACCTCCCAGGTTCACGCCATTCTCCTGCCTCAGCCTCCCAAGTAACTGGGACTACAGGCGCCCACCACCTCGCCCGTCTAGTTTTTTTTGTATTTTTTAGTAGAGACGGGGTTTCACCGTGTTAGCCAGAATGGTCTCGATCTCCTGACCTCGTGATCCGCCCGTCTCGGCCTCCCAAAGTGCTGGGATTACAGGCTTGAGCCACCGCGCCCGGCCTCTTCTAAGAGTTTTATAGTTTTAGATTTTATATGTAGGTCTTTGATTCATTTGAATTAATTTTTATGTATGGTGTGAGGTAGGGAATCCAATTTCATTCTTTTACATGTGGACATCCACTTGTCCTGTCACCATGAGCTGAAAAGACTATTCTTTCCTTCTACTGAATTGCTTAACACTCTTTTTGTTTTGTTTTGTTTTGTTTTTTTAAGAGATAGAGTCTGGCTATGTTGCACAGGCTGGTCTCAAACTCTTAGTCTCAAGTGATCCTCCTGCCTTAGTCTCCCAAATAACTGGGATTATAGGTGCAAGCCCCAGTGCCCAACCTGTCTTGACACTCTTATCAGAAATCAATTGACTATAAATTTAAGGATGTATTTATGAACTCTCAACTCTAGTCCATTGATCTAAATGTCTGTTCTTATGCCAGTACCACACTGTTTTGATTGCTGTAGCATTGTAGTAAGTTATGAAATTGGGAAGTATGAGTCTTTCAACTTTGTTCATCTTTTTCAAGATTGTTTTGTCTATTCTGGGTCCCCGGTATTTCCATATAAGCTTTATTTTATTTTAATTTAAAAAAATTTTTTTGAGGCAGAGTCTCACTCTGTCTCCCAGGCTGGAGTGTAGTGGCATGATCTCGGCTCACTGCAGCCTCCGCTTCCTTCCTCAACCTCCCATGTAGCTGGGATTACAGGCATGTGCCACAACACCCAGCTGATTTTTTGTATGTTTTAGTAGAGACGGGGTTTCACCATGTTGGCCTCAAACTCCTGACCTCAAATGATCAGCCCACCTCAGCCTCCCAAAGTGCTGGGATTATAGGCATGAGCCACCACACCCAGCTTTTATAAATAAATTCAAATTTATTGCCACCTGCTTTTATAAATAAAGTTTTTTTTTTTTTTTTTTTTTTTTTTTTTTTTGAGACGGAGTCTCGCTCTGTCGCCCAGGCTGGAGTGCAGTGGCGCAATCTCGGCTCACTGCAAGCTCCGCCTCCCGGGTTCACGCCATTTTCCTGCCTCAGCCTCCCGAGTAGCTGGGACTACAGGCGCCCACAACCGCACCCGGCTAATTTTTTGTATTTTTAGTAGAGACGGGGTTTCACCGTGGTCTCGATCTCCTGACCTTGTGATCCGCCCGCCTCGGCCTCCCAAAGTGCTGGGATTACAGGCGTGAGCCACCGCGCCCGGCCATAAATAAAGTTTTATTGGAACACAGCATACTCACTTATGTATTGCTTATGTTTGCTCTAGTGATTCAGTGGTAGAATTGAGTAGTAGTGATAGAGACCATATGGCCTGCAAGACCTAAAATATTTACTGTCTGAGCCTTTACAGAAAAGATTGCTAACCTCTGCTTTAGATGATGGAGTAAACTCATGCTTTGAAGTACCAGAGGGCAGAACTAAGAACTATTCATTAATTCAGTCATATTTTCAAGCAAATATTGAATGCCTGCTATATGACAGAAATGTTCTAGACACTAGGAAAAGAATATAGCAGTGAATAAGACCAACACAATTCCTGGCCCCACGAAGCTTCTTGCCATGACGTGTAAAACACCCTTAGGATTTGGCCTCTGCTCACCTCCCTGAGCCCATCTTGCTCATCTTACTCTGTCCCCTTCATCACTATGCTCTAACCACATTGGCTTTCCTTCTGTTTCTTCGGCATTATCAGGCCTGTTCTTATTTTTATACTCGTTCTTCCATATGCCTGAAATGCTTTTCCTTCAGATATTTGTGTAACTTGCTACTTCTCAGCATTCAGATTTCACCTCAAATATTAATTCCTCAAAGTGGCTTTCCCTGACCACTGCGTCTAAAGTATATCCAGGCCAGGTGCGGTGATTCATGCCTGTAATCCCAGTACTTTGGGAGCCAAGGCGGGTGAATCACCTGAGGTCAGGAGTTCAAGACCAGCCTGGCCAACATGGTGAAACCCCGTCTCTACTAAAAATACAAAAATTAGCCATGTGTGGTGATGCGTGCCTGTAAGCCCAGCTACTCAAGAGACTGAGGCGGAGAATTACTTGAACCTGGGAGGCGGACGTTGCAGTGAGCTGAGATTGTGCCCTGCACTCTAGCCTGGGTGACACAGTGATATTTTGTCTCAAAAAATAAAAATAAATAACGTATATTCATCACACTTATCACCATCTGAATTCATCTTACTGATTTATATGTTTGTTTATTTTCTCTCTTACCCTACTAGAGTTATCTTATTTACCACAACAACCTTTGCATGTGTAAGAATGCCTAGTATATAATAGGTGCTTGAATAATTATTAAAAGATTGAATTAAGGCCGGACACGGTGACTCATGCCTATAATCCCAGCACTTTGGGAGGCTGAGGCAGGCAGATCACTTGAGCCCAGGAGTTTGAAACCAGCCAGCCTGGTCAACATGGCGAAACCCCATCTCTACAAAAAATACAAAAATTAGCCAGGTATGGTGGCACGCATCTCTAGTCCCAGCTACTCAGGAGGCTGAGATGGGAGGATCACTGGAGCCGGACCAGAAATATAATTGCTCCTTTTCATGACTTTTAGGAGGATTTTTCTTTCTCCAATATAGTTCACATTGGGCTGTGCTTACGTTTTTTGTTTCTTGGGATTTTTTTTGTTTTTTTTGTTTTTTTGGTTTTTATGAGACAGAGCCTTGCTCTCTTGCCCAGGCTGGAGTGCAGTGACATGATCATGGCTCACTGTAGCCTCCACCTCCCGGGTTCAAGAGATCCTCCCACCTTAGCCTCCCCAGTAGCTGGGACTACAAGCGCACGCCACCACACCTGGCTAATTTCTTAAATTTTTGTAGAGATAGCATCTGACTATGTTGCCCAGACTAGTCTCAAACTCCTGGGCTCAAGCAGTCCTCCTGCCTAGCCTCCCAAAGTGCTGAGATTACTGGTGTGAGCCACCATGCCCAGCCTGTGCTGTAAGTCTTGAACTCTCTTGGTACAATGGAAAAGACATATTTGGATTTTAGTTCTGATTCTGCCACTCAGCTATCAAAGTAGCCACTCGCAAAGTGCTTTACAAATACTGTTCGTTTCCCACAACAACCCCATGAGGCTATCTACAGTTATTATCTCTTTTACTGATGTAGAGCCTGAGACACAGAGAGGTTAAAGAACTTGCTCAAGGAAATACAGCTTGTACACATAAAACGATATTTGTTGTATTTTATGGACAACTTAATGGATTTTCAAGGGTAATTATGTGAAGTACTTAGGACAGGGCCTGACACATAGAAAGCTAAGTTTAGCTATTCTTATAATTAATACTACTCCATATAAGTAGTTCTTAGGCCCACTAAAATTTGAGAAAACATTGAGCTAGATTAAAGAAGGAACAAAAGGAAAGATTTTATGGAAATGTCTGGATATACAAATCATTCTGACTTTAAGACAACATATCGTTAAGTGAATAGTGAGTGAGGAATTTTTTAAAGTTTTATTTGCTGTCAGAACTTACTCCATTCTGTTAAAATATTGCACCTACATAACCTTAATACATGGTAATAAATATGTGTATTGTGAAGCTTAAATAAATTGACAAAAGTGAAAGCTTAGCATCTACCCTGGAATTTAGTAAGTGTTCTGTTAATTTTGCTGGATTTTAATCTAAATCTTGCTTGTTCAGACTCATTCATGCTGTTTTTTAATAAGTTAGAGAGAAGCACTTGGCTGTCTGCTTCCTGTCTTTCCTAGTTGGCATTTTTTGTGGAGGCTTCATTAAATATCTGTAACTTTCACGCTCTTTGACATTGACCCTTTAGGTTGAGCCTCATTACACAAGGGTTTAGGCCTGAAGTCAGCAGGTACGTTAAATGTGTATATGATGAATCTCACTGGGTTACAGTTAAGAGAGGGTCCTTATATGTAGCTACACAAACTGGATCACAGGCTTTGCCTGAAAGTCAGAAAATGTTCTCAAAGATCCTTTAAGCCTGTTCCTAAAGCCTGACATTCCTATTTTCTTCTGGTTTGTTTGGTATCTCCTTTTTATATATATATATATATATATATATATATATATATATATATATTTTTTTTTTTTTTTTTTTTTTTTTTTTTTTTTTTTTTCGAGACAGAGTCTCTCTCTCTCTCACACAGGCTGGAGTGCAGGGGCACAATCTTGGCTCAGTGCAACTTCTGCCTCCCAGATTCAAGCAATTCTCCTGTCTCAGCGTCCTGAGTTGTTGCGTCCATAGGCATGAGCCTCCATACCCGGCTAATTTTTTTTTTTTTTTTTTTGAGACAGTCTCACTCTGTCGCCCAGGCTAAACTGCAGTGGTGCTACCTCGGCTCACTGCAACCTCCACCTCCCAGGTTCAACCTTTTTTCCCTGCCTCAGCCTCCCGAGTAGCTGGGATTATAGGTGTGCACCACCATGCCTGGCTAATTTTTGTATTTTTAGTAAAGATAGGATTTCACCATATTGGCCAGGCTGGTGTGTAACTCCTGACCTCAGGTGATCTGCCCACTTTGGCCTCCCAAAGTGCTAAGATTACAGGCATGAGCCACCGTGCCCGGCCTGTATTTTTAGTAGAGACGGGGTTTTATCATGTTGCCCAGGCAGGTCTTGAACTCTTGACCTCAGGTGATCCACCTGCCTCAGCCTCCCAAAGTGCTGGGATTACAGGCATGAGTCACCATACCCAGCTGCCTGTTTTTTCGTTTTGTTTTGTTTTGTTTTGTTTTTTTGAGATGGAGTCCCACTCTATTGCCCAGGCTAGAGTGCAATGGTGCAATCTCAGCTCACTGCAACCTCTGCCTCCTGGGTTCAAGCCATTCTCCTGCCTCAGCCTCCCGTAGCTGGGACTACAGGCATGCGCCACCACACCTGGCTAATTTTTGTATTTTTAGTAGAGATGGGGTTTCACCATGTTGGCCAGGCTGGTTTTGAACTCCTGACCTCAAATGATCTGCCCACCTCAGCCTCCCAAAGTGCTGGGATTACAGGTGTGAGCTACTGCGCTTGGCCTCTTTTTTCTATTATGATAGAACTTTGTCTCTTGTTGCTATAAACATGGACCTGTGTTATCCTACTGTTTACTCCCTTTTCTCTCATTACCTTATAAATAATGAGTATTGAATAAATGAGTTGCCTGTTTACTGCCTATATGACTTACTATTTTTCTCTGTGGACCCCACTTTTTTATTGATTGCTATCTACTAAATTGTGTTTGTTAATAACATTTCCCATTTTAAAACACTTTTCCACAGCATGACTACTCATCAGAACTTCCTGAGCAGCATGATTTATAATACAGATTTTAAATATTTCGGTCAAATGCCAAAAATTATGGCATTGGGCCTAGTCTGGGCTGCCTAGTCACTGTAAATGTTCTTTTCTCATTGGATTTTTAAAATACATTGACTCACCAAAATCAGAACTGACCTAAATGTACAACACTAAGGGAGAAGTGAATAAATATGGCTTAATCTTTGGATGAATATTCTATAGCCATTTGGTTTTGGGTTTTGGGTTTTGTTTATTTGTTTGTTTGTTTGAGACAGAGTTTAGCTCTTGTTGCCCAGGCTCAAGTACAACAGCGTGATCTCAGTTCACCACAATCACTGCAACCTCCGCCTCCCTGGTTCAAACAATTCTCCTGCCTTAGCCTCCTGAGTAGCTGGGATTGCAGGTGCATGCCACCACGCCCAGCTAATTTTTGTATTTTTAGTAGAGACGGGGTTTCACCACATTGGCCAGGCTGGTCTGGAACTCCTGACCTCAGGTGATCCGCCCACCTCGTCCTCCCAAAGTGCTGGGATTACAGTGTGAGCCACCACACCCAGCCTCTATAAGCTATTTGAAGTGATGCTTGTGAGGAGATCATAGTAACATGGGGGAAAGCTAATGTTACAGGTTTGGAGAAGAGGGGGAGAAAGCAAAATCTCACCAATTCCCTGAGGACAGAATATGTTTGTCTGATTCAGTCGTGTCTCCCTGAGCCCAGTGCAATGCTTTGAGACAGCTTTAAGTAAAATAAAAGTAGTGTGACATCATGATTAAAAGTCAAGCTTTATTGAACCCAGGAGGAGGAGGTTGCAGTGAGCCGTGATCATGCCACTGCACTCTAGTCTTGGCAATGGAACCAGACCCTGTCTCAAAAAAAAAAAAGCCCTGGAAATCTTTACCATTTACAACAACATGGATGAACTCCGAGGCCATTATGTTAGATGAAGTAAGCAAGCCACAGAAAGACAGATACTGCATGGTCTCACTTGAAATCTTAAAAAGTTGGTCTCATAGAAGTAGAAAGTGGCATCATGGTTACCAGGGACTAGAGTGGTTGGTTGGAGGCTGTAGTGCAGTGGCACAATCACTGCAACCTGAAACTGGGCTCAAACGATCCTTCCACCTCAGCCTCCTAAGTGGGATTACAGGTGCATGCCACCACATCCAGCTAATTTTTTTTTTTTTTTTTTTTTGAGAGGGTGTCTCACTCTCTTGCCCAGGCTGGAGTACAGTGGTGCGATGTCAGCTCACTGCAACCTCCGCCTCCCGGGTTCAAGCAATTCTTCTGTCTCAGCCTCCCAAGTAGCTGGGATTACAGGGGTGCACCACCACTCCCAGCTAATTTTTTGTATTTTTAGTAGAGATGGGGTTTTGCCATGTTGGTCAGGCTGGTCTCGAACTCCTGACCTCAGGTGATCTACCCACCTCAGCCTCCCCAAGTGCTGTAATTACAGGCATGAGGCTTTTGGAGGCTATAGAGTAGAATCTATTTCCTTGCTATTCTGAGCTTTGGAGGCTGCTGTATTTCTTGGCTCCCTGCCTCCTTCCTCCATCTTCAAAGCTAGCAACAGCAGGTCCAGTTTCTTTCATACCTCCATCTCTCCAGTTCTCTGCAACCAGGAAAGGTACTGTACTCCAATTTTAGGGATTCATATGATTAGATTGGGTCCACCTGGATAATCTAGGCTAATCTTCCCATCTCAGGGTCCTTAACCTTAATCACATCTGCAAAGTCCCTTTTGCCACCTAAAATAACATATTCATAGGTTTCAGAGGATTAGGATATGAACATCTGTGGGAGGCCATATTTTGCCACAAGTGCTCAGTTAGACACCGTGCCTTGCTTTTTGTAAGCCCTCAATAAGTGGTGGTCATTCAGGGTCCGTGGTGTTCCGGGAGATTCCAAACTGAAGCTGTGACATCACCTCTTGCCCCACTCCACCCTACCCCCACCCCTGGTACAAGTAATTTACAGCTTGTTGGAAAAATGAGAGCACTAAGGGCAGAGATGATTCTGACCCAGAGACACCAGAGTCATGCGTGAGGTTTGATCCACATGCCATGGGAAGGTAAAAGACCTTAGATCAGCAAGTGATCTGGCAGGCTTGAACAAAGCAGTAATGTATAGAAGTAGAGAGCCTGGGAAGAATGAGTTTTACCTCAGATGAGATTCTTTACAGGACAAGGAGTAAAGAGGGAAGAAGGCCAGGCACGGTGGCGAACACCTATAGTTCTAGCTACTTGGGAGGCTGAGGTGGGGGCAGTGGCTTGAGGCCAGGCATTCAAGACCAGCTTGGGCAACATAGTGAGATCCTGTCTCTTTAAAAAAAAAAAAAAAAAAAAAAAAGGCCGGGTGCGGTGGCTCACGCCTGTAATCCCAGCACTTTGGGAGGCCAAGGTGGGCGGATCATAAGGTCAGGAGATCAAGACCATCCTGGCTAACACAGTGAAACCCTGTCTCTACTAAAAATACAAAAAATTAGCTGGGCGTGGTGGCGGGCACCTGTAGTCTCCAACCACTTGAGAGGCTGAGGCAGGAGAATGGTGTGAACCCAGGAGGCGGAGGTTGTAGTGAGCCGAGATCGCGCCACTGCACTCCAGCCTGATTCTGTCTCAAAAAAAAAAAAAAAAAATGCTGGGTGAATAAAAGATTAGCCTTCTAGTTAATTGGCTGTCCTTGGATTGAATGTTTCCTGGCAAATTTTCTGTGGCTGAGAGGATGTCCCTTGAAGGTACTGTTTCAGACATATCTCTTTTTCTGTTTTTGTTTTGTTTTGTTTGAGACACGGTCTGGTTCTGTTGCCCCGACTGGAGTGCAGCAGTGCGATCTCAGCTCACTCCAACCTCCACCTCCCCGGCTCAAGTCATCCTCCCACCTCAGCCTCCCGAGTAGCTTGGACTACAGGCACATGCCACCACACCCAACTAATTTTTGTATTTTTTGTAGAGACGGGGTTTCGCCATGTTGCCCAGGTTGATCCCAACTCCTGAGTTCAAGCAATCTGCCCCAAGCAGATTGGGTGGCCTCACAAAGCACCAGGATTATAGGTGTGAGCCTCTGTGCCTGGCTGACGTACTCCTAATGGTAAAAGCAAAAATACGTTTGGATCTCACTTTTACTTCTTTGTACTGTCTGAACTTCAGTTTACTTTTCTGCAAAACGGAATCAATGAAACCTGTCCTTTATGGCTCAGAAGTACCTAGTATCAAGTGAGATCATGAATATGAAACTTTATATATTGTAAGACGCTAGTCAGTTTTAAGTCCACTCTGGCTACTCACATGCACTTGGGAAATATTGAAAATGGAAAGACTGGTTTACCTGTTCAGTTCCACTTCTTGGTGTTGAGTTCCCCAAGAGAACCCCTAACCAACTCTCTTCCTGTCCCTTTTCATTTGCTCCCGCAGGGTCACTCAGGATGTGTCAACTGTCTGGAGTGGAATGAGAAAGGAGAGTAAGTATGAGCTAGAGCACCTGAAGGGTGCTGGGGAAGGAAGTGAGGAGGGTGGAACAAGGGAGGTCCTGAGTGGATCCAAGGAAGAGTGGACCCAAATGAAGAGAGACTGCTGCTCTCTGCTGTTCTTCAGTTTAGCCCATAATTTTCAACACAATTAAACAATTAATCTCAGATAGATGGAAAGTTGGATGACCATCCAAACCCTGTTTTGTTTTGTTTTGTTTTGTTTTGTTTTAGAGACAGAGTCTCGCTCTGTCACCCAGGCTGGAGTCCAATGGCGTGATCTTGGCTCACTGCAACCTCTGCCTTTCAGGCTCAAGCGACTCTCCTTAATCAACCTCCCAAGTAACTGGGACTACAGGCACGTGCCACCATTCTTGGCTAATTTTTTGTATTTTTAGTAGAGACAAGGTTTTGCCATGTTGCCCAGGCTGGTCTCAAACTCCTGAGCTCAGGCAATCCACCCGCCTCAGCCTCCCAAAGTGCTAGGATTACAGGCATGAACCACCGCACCCAGCCCAAAACCCTGTCTTTTTAATAAGCCAATGTGTTTAAGAATAATGGAAATTGGCCCGGCATGGTGGCTCACACCTGTAAACCCAGCACTTTGGGAGGCCAAGATGGGCGGATCTTGAGGTCAGGAGATCGAGACCATCCTGGCTAACACTGTGAAACCTCGTCTCTACTAAAAATACAAAAAATTAGCCGGGCGCGGTGGCGGGCTCCTGTAGTCCCAGCTACACGGGAGACTGAGGCAGGAGAATGGCATGAACCCGGGGGGCGGAACTTGCAGTGAGTGGAGATCGCACCACTGCACTTCAGCCTGGGCAACAGAGTAAGACTCCGTCTCAAAAAAAAAAGAATAATGGAAATTTCTCAGGACAAAGAAGAGAAGCAGCTGTTTACAAGGCATCCTTAAATTCTGTGACATTTACTGTTCTTCAAGTTCTGTAGCCTAGAAAATGGGATGGGGAAAGGGAGCCTAGAAATTAGAGGAGAGGTTACAATCCCTCACTCTGCTTTCAGCTTGCTGGCCTCTGGTTCCGACGACCAGCACACGATTGTGTGGGACCCGCTGCACCACAAGAAGCTGCTCTCCATGCACACGGGACACACTGCAAATATCTTCTCTGTCAAGGTGAGCAGGACAAGCCACAGAGCAAGCACAAGAGTGACTGGGATGGGCTGTAGCCACGCCATGTTGGTATGTGTATGTCCCATATACCGCCTAGGGTCACAGACAACCTTAAGTATCTGTTGGTGATTCCTAAAACTTCATTTCTCTTCCATGTTCTTCTTCCTCTTTTAGAGCTAAGAGGCCAATTCTAGATGAATTTATCTTTATGTGAATGGTAGTGGTGGGGGAATAGTTCTGAACATGAACTTAGAGAGCAGGCATACCTGGGTTTGACTCCCTTATCTGCTTCTTGGGCATTGTGTGAACCGGGAAAATCACCTGACTTGTCTGAGCCTGTTTGCTCATCTGTGAAAAAGGAAGCAGCGAAGGAAAATCTCCCAGATTTGTAAACAAATGAATTTTTTAAAAAGGAAATAATAGTCTACAGGGTTGATGTGACAGTTCAGTGAGATAATTGATAAAAATAAAGTCTGTGCCCAGTGCTTTTATCTGTTCTACCTCTTCATAGGAAATGAATATTTCGATTTGTTGGAGGAGGACAGTTGAGCTAAGGAGAGGTGAGAAGGGGACTTACAAGTGTCTTCAGACCTTTGAAGCTCTTTTGAAGCCCTGGAAATGACATGAGACGGGTTTTTTTGTTGCGGAAAACAGACCTAGGACTAGTGACTCTAAGTCCACAGAATTAAATGTGGGCCTGAGGAAAGGAAGAACTGTCTAATGCTTAGAGCTCTTTGAAAAATGTAGAATGGGCCCCTGGAGGAGATGAGTAAATGTCCTATCCCTGCATTTGTCCACTTGCCAGGTGCTTTATCTCCAAGGTTTAAAGTTGGAAGAAATGGCCTGCAAGGAAGGGCCTTTCCAGCTCTGAGATTCTAAAATGGATAGATGTGAGAATGAAGTTGTCCTTCAGAAAGTCTCACTATTCTTTTTTTTTTTTTTTTTTTTTTGAGACGGAGTCTCGCTCTGTCGCCCAGGCTGGAGTGCAGTGGCCGGATCTCAGCTCACTGCAAGCTCCGCCTCCCGGGTTCACGCCATTCTCCTGCCTTAGCCTCCCGAGTAGCTGGGACTACAGGCGCCCGCCACCTCGCCCGGCTAGTTTTTTGTATTTTTTTAGTAGAGATGGGGTTTCACTGTGTTAGCCAGGATGGTCTCGATCTCCTGACCTCGTGATCCACCTGTCTCGGCCTCCCAAAGTGCTGGGATTACAGGCTTGAGCCACCGCGCCCGGCCAAGTCTCACTATTCTAAGAAATATTTTCCTAATTGATATCAAGAGGAATTACAAGATACCTGAATAAGACAATAGCTCCTAACCCACTTGTTTTCCTAAACCTTTTTTTTTTTTTCTCAAGCTGTGATTCTCACCTTTAGAGACAGAACAGTGATGATTTACTTCTTACATGACTAACGGAAACTGCTTTCTGCCCCTGCAAAGAGTTTCGGTCCAATTTTAGTCTGTACAGTCAGGCCTGGGGAAGGGAACCTAAGCCATTAGTTTAGCATCAGAGCATAAGACATTAAGTTCTAATACCAGAATTTCACAATGGTCTTGATACTCCCTAACGGTAAGACCTTGGGAAAGGCACTTACACGCAGACTCTCAGCCTCCTCTTCCATTAAAAACAAACAAACAAAAAAAAACCAAAGAGGATTCTTCTTTCTTTAGGTAGTGGAAACACTGCAAATTTGTATGTATTTAACTCATGCGCTCCCCCTGGTGGTGACTATGGTATGTGATGCGTGTGGCAGTAGACACAAGATCATGACAAGAGCGCCCCAGTTTATTTCTTATGTGCATTGAGTGTATGCCGTCTCTAGACAGGATTAAAGACTGCTGGTTGTCCCTAAAAAATGATTAAATCATGTCTATTTCATCTAGACCTTGTTCTTTTTTTTTCTTTTCTTTTCTTTTTTTTTTTTTTGAGGCTGAGTCTCACTCTGAATGTCGCCCAGGCTGGAGTGCAATGGCACAATCTTGCCTCACTGCAACCTCCAACTCCGGGTTCAAGCGATTCTTGTGCCTCAGCCTCCTGAGTAGCTGGGATTACAGGTGTGCACCACCACGCCTGGCAAATTTTTGTATTTTTAATAGAGACAGGGTTTCACCAGGCCGATTTCGAACTCCTAATCTCAGGTTATCCACCTGCCTCAGCCTCCCAAGGTGTTGGGATTACAGGCATGAGCCACAGTGCCCAGCTAGACCTTGTTCTAATGAGCCCTTAGAGAGAAGCCTATGTGAAAAGAGTGAATTGTTGCTCTTTGTGAACATTTAAAGTCAAGTGGGACATCAGCTGTTTCAGTGTAGGACATTGCCCCTCCCCCAATACTACCACTCAGCCTTGTTGTGGGTAGGGAGCAACTTTTCAATTAAAAAAAAAGATATTTCAATTTTTTGAACTTACACGAGAATTCAACACCACTCCCAAATATTTTTCATTCTCAAAGTTATGTGATAGAACTACATACTTTCTGGTTGTTGTTTTGTTTTGTTTTGTTTGTTTTTTTTGTTTTTTTGGAGACAGAGTCTTGCTCTGTTGCCCAGGCTGGAGTGCAGTGGCACGATCTCATCTCACTGCAACCTCCGACTCCCGGGTTCAAGTGATTCTCCTGCCTCAGCCTCCTGAGTAGCTGGGACTACAGGCATACGCCACCACACCCGGCTAATTTTTTTGTATTTTTAGTAGGGACAGGGTTTCTCCATGTTGGTAAGGCTGGTCTCGAATTCCCGACCTCAGGTGATCCACCTGCCTCAGCCTCCCAGAGTGCTGGGATTACAGGTGTGAGCCACAGTGCCCAGCCGAGAACTGCATACTTTCTTTTTTCATTATTTGAAGCTATGGTTACAGCTGTTTTTTTCTTATCAGATGTCATCTGGAGCATTTTGTTCTTGCCTTTATCAGGATGGTGGTTTGTGTGGTTTTTTTTTTTTTTTTGAGACAGAGTCTTGTTTGCTCTGTCACCCATGCTGGAGTGAGTGATGCCATCTCAGCTCACTGCAACCTCCACCTCCCGGGTTCAAGCAATTCTCCTGCTTCAACATTCCAAGCAGCTGGGATTACAGGTGCACACCACCACACCCAGCTAATTTTTTTTGTAGTAAAGACAGGGTTTCACCATGTTGGCCAGGGTGGTCTCAAACTCCTGACCTCAGGTGATCCGCCCACCTCGGCCTCCCAAAGTGTTGGGATTACAGGTGTGAGCCACTGCACCCGGCCTTTTTTTTTTTTTTTTTTTTTTTTTTAATAAATACTGCACAGAGATGTATCCTCTAGATGCTCAGCCCTTCCTTATGGTCCAACATTTGAGCTGTTTCCAATATTTGCTATTACAAAAAGCATCCAAGCATTTCTGACCAGGTCCCTTTTTTCTTTTTGGATTATTTCTTAGAAGTGGAAGTTTTGAGTCAAAAGATGGAAAGTGTTTTTAATCTTTGTTACTATTGCCAGATTGTTTTTCAGAAACAGTCAAACTAATTTAAAACACTCATTCCCAGCCAGGCATGCTGGCTTATGTGTGCAATCCCAGCACTTTGGGAGGCCAAGGCAGGTGGATCACCTGAGGTCAGGAGTTCAAGACCAGCCTGGCCAACATGGTGAAACCCTGTCTCTACTAAAAATACAAAAATTTGCTGGGTGTAGTGGTGCATGCCTGTAATCCCAGCTACTCAGGAGGCTGAGACAGGAGAATCGCTTGAACCCGGGAGGTGGAAGTTGCAGTGAGCTGAGATTGCACCACTGCACTCCAGCCTGGGCAACAGAGCGAGACTCTGTCTTAAAAAGCAAAAACCAACAACAACAACAAAACACCCTTAAAACACTGAAAGTCTTTTTCACTTCAGGACTAATTTATTACTCAATCTCTAGGTTACTAAGTAGTCATCATGAAGCAGGTAGGGCATATGGGAGTCAGACAGACTTCGGCTTGAACACAATCCTGCTGCATGTTACTGCTGAACCTCAAGGGTTTTGTTTTGTTTTGTTTTGTTTTGTTTTTGTGTGTGTGTGTGTGTTTTTTTTTTTTTTTTGAGACAGTCTCCCTCTGTCGCCCAGGCTGGAGTGCAGTGGCACAATCTCGGCTCACTGCAGCCTCTGCCTCCTGGGTTCAAGAGATTTTCCTGCCTCAGCCTGTTGAGCAGCTGGGATTACAGGAATGAACCACCATGCCCAGCCTGAATGGGCTCATTCTCTTATCTGACATGGAGAGAGAAAAGGGTGCAGACATCCAGGCTAGCCTCCTTCCGTAGCCATTTCTACTCTCACCACCCACCCCTTCCTCCATTTCTCCTGAATAGTTCCTGCCTCATGCTGGGGACCGCATCTTGATCACGGGGGCAGCTGACTCTAAGGTACATGTGCACGACCTGACGGTAAAGGAGACCATCCACATGTTCGGAGATCATACAAACCGGGTGAAGCGCATCGCCACAGCGCCCATGTGGCCCAACACATTCTGGAGTGCTGCTGAGGATGGGCTTATCCGGTAAGAGTCTTGGGCATCTAGTGGGGCCTGTTGCTCCCCCATCCCATCATCCTATAGTGTTTCCTTCTACAGGCCTAGCTCTTTCCCTCTAGCAGAGGTCCAACCTCCTTTGTCTGCCCAGGGCAGTTGTCTGTGTACTAACTCCATTGGGAACATTTGCTTACTCTGCTTTCACCTTCCTCCTCCTTTGCCCTCCCTTGTACTACCTCTAGGCCCACAAGCCTTTTCTCACCACCTCAGGTGTCCACGGTCTCTTCTGCCTCTGGGCATTCACATTACACTTTACTTTGAGATTCTCTGTCCCCAGCTCTTCCCATGTCGGACTCTTTCTTATCCTAAGGAGATCAGCTTGAGTTACCTCTTCAGAAGCACCTTCTCTGACCATCCTGTCTAAAGTAGACAGACATTATTGCTTGTTTTAACACACTAATTATATCCTCTATAACTCTAATTGCCACCTGTAGTTACTTTATTTTTATTAATTAATTTATTTTTTGAGACAGGGTCTCACTCCATTCTGTTGCCGAGGTTGGAGTGCAGTGGCGTGATCATGGCTCACTGCAGCCTTGTCTTCCTGGGCTCAGGTGATTCTCCCACCTCCACCTCCTGAATATCTGGGACTACAGACACGTTCCACCATGCTTGGCTAATTTTTTTTTTTTTTTTTTTTGTAGAGATGGGGTTTCTCTGTGTTGCCCAGGCTGGTCTGGAACTCCTGGACTCAAGTGATCCTCCCACCTCAGCCTCCTACAGTGCTAGGATTACTGGTGTGAGCCACCACACCTGGTCTTATTTTAATTTTTACTTATTGGTTTACTTTTTTGTCTGTATCCTCACTAAATAGAAAAGTAAACTCTCTTAGAGCAACTCCATGTCTGTCTTGTTCTTGGTTGTGTCCCTAGAGCCCAGCACAGTGCCTGGCACACAGAGCTGCTTCATACATTTCTCTTGAACAGTTGGTCAGTGGCCATATACCTGGGAGGGGGCAAGCCAGTGGAAATGGTAAAATGGACTGACCCCTTTTCCAGTGCCCTACATTGTTACACATTTGCCTCTACTTCCCTTCATTCTAAAATGGTGTTGTTGCCCTTCTTTAACTCCTTTCTTCAGATGTGACCTTAGAACTTCTTCCTTATCTCCCCAGCCTGCTTTAATCTGTCTCCCTTGAGTTCCTGTAGGACTTTGTGCCCTCTTTCCTTTTACAAATGAGGAATATCTAACTCATATATAAATTATAACATAGTCAAGAACAAGGCAATAAAGTCTGACAGACCTGGGGTCAAATCCTAGCTCTCTCACTCAGTATTTGACTGGGATAAATCACTGCATCCCTGAACCTCAGAAGACAGAATGCACTTGGTCAGTGGCAGGTCCAGCTCTGTGTAGCACTTGTTGACCTTGGCTGACCAGATTTTGCCAGGGCCAGCTGGTAGAAGCTGAGCGTCTAGCACATCGGGTAGGATCCTAAGTGTTTAGGCATAGGCACAGTCAGAGAAGGTGTCCTAGCAGAAGGTGAACATAAGCTGGGCCTTCCAGAACAGACAGGATTTGGATGGGCAAGGAAAAGCAGAGTGTATTCCCCAGCTTGAGCAGAGTTTGCAAAGGCAGAAATAAACATGGCATGTGCAGGATAAAGAATTCTGTAGTTATAATTGACCCACATTTAGAAAACTGAGGAATAAGGTTGGAGAGAGATGTGAAATTGAGTCTTGAAAACCAGACTGAGGAGTTTGGTAAAAGTAAACTTGTGCTAAAAGTATTGAGGAATCTCTGCAATTTTTTGAGCAGGAGAGTGATGTAAAATAATATTTTAGGAAGAGCAACCTGGTGAAGATGGCTTAGAAAGACAAGGTGAACAGCAAAGAGGTGGTAACAGATGTCCAGGCAAGAGGGGTGAGCATATGGGTGATGTCCCCACTACCCACCACTCTCTGAGGATACCTGTGTATTGGCAGCAGAAAGTTTCCCCATCTGGAGCAGTGGGAGTTTGCTGCTGTTTGGTAGCCTTTTTGGCATTACCTTTACTACATGGATGAGACTTTTAGGCTTGCCTTGGCCCATGGTATATCTAGATAGCTCTTAGATGATCTGCAGATTCTCTTTTCTGTCACCTCCATACCTTGTTTCATGAAAGAAACTAGATTAGGTAGGAGTGGAGCAGAGTGTTTAAGATGCCATCTTAGAAAGCTTCCCCAGCTCTGCACTTACTAGCAGTATCATCTCAGTCAGGTTATTCAACATCTTTGAACCTCAGTATTCTAATGGTACCTAGGGATGACGTTAGGATTTAATTAAGGGGCAATACTGGACATAAAGCACATTTTCACTAAGTATTGGTAATCAGTAGTAGTATAATAGTAGCAATAATACTGACATCTGTAGAATATGTACAGTAGTGTCCACCTTAGGAGTTTTAGTGGAATAAAATAGAATGTGTGAGAAGCCTACTACAGGTACCTGGCACACGGTGGGCACTCAAGAAATGGGAATTGTTTTTGACATTCTTATTTAGAAACAGGTCCAAAGTCCCTCCCAATCCTCTTGCATAACAAGAACTTGTCTTTTCCCCTGCCTTCCACACAAGGACCCCAAGCCCCAATTCCCTAACTCTGTCCTCTCTCACAGCCAGTATGACCTTCGAGAGAACAGCAAACACTCGGAGGTGCTGATTGACCTGACAGAGTACTGTGGCCAGCTGGTGGAGGCCAAGTGCCTCACCGTCAACCCCCAGGACAACAACTGCCTGGCAGTTGGGGCCAGCGGGCCCTTCGTGAGGCTCTATGACATCCGCATGATCCATAACCACAGGTATGAATAGTTCAGCCTCCTGTCTCCTATGGGTAAGTCCCTGGAGAACCTGCTGCCCCTTTCCCTCACTGCCATTGCCATGCCCTCTTCTTCTATCACAGCTCACTGCAGCCTCGACCTCCCAGGCTCAAGCAATCCTCCCACCTCAGCCTCTCTAGTAGCTGAGACTACAGTCACAACGCCACCCCGCTTGGCTAATTTTTTAATTTTTTTATAGAGGCGGGGTCTTTCCATGTTGCCCAGGCTGGTCTCAAACTCGTGAGCTAAGGCAATCTTCCTACCTCGACCTCCCAAAGTGCTGGGACTACAAGTATGAGGCACTGTGCCTGACCCCTTCTTTTATTTATTTATTTATTATTTTTTATTTTTTTGAGACATAGTCTTGCTCTGTTACCCATGTTGGAGCGCAGTGGCATAATCTCAGCTCACTGCAACCTCTGCCTCCCGGGTTCAAACTGTTGTCCTGCTTCAGCCTCCTGAGTAGCTGGGATTACAGGCACCTGCCACCATACCCGGATAATTTTTGTATTATTAGTAGAGACAGGGTTTCACCATGTTGGCCAGGCTAGTCTTCAACTCCTGACCTCAGGTGATCTGCCCGCCTCAGCCTCCCAAAGTGTTGGGATTACAGACGTCACCCACCACACCCAGCCTGGCCCCTTCTTCTTTATGAAATGGACTTTGTTCAATTTTGTGATTTTTTAAAAACTTAATCCTTGCTTATGTTGGAAAATATGAAAAGTATAAATTACCCATAATCTCTTATATAATTTCTTATATAAATTCCTTATAATTTCCTTATATTTATTTATTCTTATAATTTCTTATACAAATCTCTTATAGTGTCTTTCTGAAAGAAATCACTGTATATAATATTTCCTGCTTGTTCTTATAATACTCAGAACCCCCACAGCACTCCCAGACCTGAGTTGCCTCTCGAGCCTGTTGCCCAGGCTTTCCATGATTCTTGGGATGGATACAGGAATGTCTGGCCGCTTATTTTCATTCATGGGCTTGGTGACCACTGCTTCCCCTCACACACTGCATGGCTTGGAGCGGGTCTTGAACCTTAGCTTGCTTGTTTGTAAAATGGGAAAGATAAGGTGGTCATGAAGACCCAGACAGCTTATAAGACCTACTTGGTAAAGCACTGTAACGTATGTGTCTGTAATTGTCTAGTTGGTGGGCCTTTGGGGTTGCTTAGGTAAGGAAGAAAAATACCTCCTGTATCTCTCAGATACAAATGTAAGTTTTCTTTTAGTGAGTGTGGTCTGGTCTAGCCAGGGGCAGTGCTGTGACTTTAACCTATATGATTTTCCTTCCTACCAGAAAGAGCATGAAGCAGAGCCCTTCAGCGGGTGTGCACACCTTCTGTGACCGGCAGAAACCGCTTCCGGATGGTGCAGCACAATATTACGTAGCAGGTAGTGCTCAGCACAGCTCTGGCGCCAAATTGTTGGCTAGATGCTGACTCTTTTGGGGGCAGTCCAGGGAGACAGCATGGCATGGTGGTCAAGAAGAAGAGTTTTAGAGTCAGACAGACCTGAGTTTTAATCCCAACTCTGCCATGGACAAGCTATGTCACCTTCAGCAAATTACAGAAAAGAAACTCATTAAGGTTAAGTAAAATGGGATTATAATGACTAAATGAGATTAAATATATAAAGCAGCTGGCCCAGTGCATATAGTAAGGGCTCAACACTTGTAGCTGCTTTTATGCTAAAGTTGATTGGTATCATTTTTGCTATGACTGACTTCACACAATCTCATGCCCCTTTGAAGAGGACTGGGACCCTAGTATGACTGGGCTATTCCCTGCAGGTCACCTGCCAGTGAAGCTTCCTGACTACAACAACCGTTTGAGAGTGCTGGTTGCCACCTATGTGACCTTCAGCCCCAATGGCACAGAGCTGCTAGTCAACATGGGAGGGGAACAGGTATGTACAGCATAAGGTGGTTCTGCCCCATCATCATTCCATGCCCAGCAGCCAGGGGCATGTACCTTATGTTCACTGCTGAGGCAGACAAGACACAACAGCCTTATGGTAAATGATGTTACAGTGAAATGTGGCAGTGATGTGGCATCATTGGAGTTCCCAGAGAGGTGTCCTAGCTCAGTCTTTTTATTTCATTTTTTCTTAAGGAACTAGATAGAAATAGGATATTATGGTATTTTGGTTAAGAATATGGAATTTGGAATTGGCAGACTTCTGTTCAAATGCTGGCCTGCTGTTTACCAGCTGTTTACTGTGACTTTGAGCAAATCTCTTTATTTTTCTGAGCCTCAGTTTCCTCATCTGCTATTTTCCTAGGGGGAAATCCCTGGGGCTCAGAGCATGCAGCTCAGAGCAAGCTATGGGTTAGGGCCAGCTTTGGGAAGTGTTCTTTGATAATGGCAGGTTGCTAAACCTTCTGTTTGTGTGCTCTCAGGATATTTAGTAAGCCTTGCATACATTTATTTACTCTACCAACACTGAGCACTTACTCTGGGACTAGCATTATTGTCAATATAAGAGAGACAAGTGGGAAATATGATCCATCCCCAGGCTGATGGGAGACATGACAAATGAAACAGTTAATGATGTTACAAGGCAAGGCCCAAATATATACAAAGGAAATGGGATGCAAAATAGGTGAGGATAAGCCAGACACTCTTGCACCTGTCCAAGGAATCGTGAAAGGCTCAGGAGTAGTGCCAGGGTAAATGTAAAATGAGACCTTTGGCTTTGTGACCTTTGAGGACTTCTTCACCTTTTTAAACATATGACATGTGATTTTTTTTTTTTTTTTTTTTTTTTTTTGAGATGGAGTTTTGCTCTTGTTGCCCAGGCTGGAGTGCAATAGTGCAATCTTGTCTCACTGCAACCTCCGCCTCCTGGATTTAAGCAATTCTCCTGCCTCAGCCTCCCAAGTAGCTGGGATTACAGGCATGCACCAGCATACCTGGCTAATTTTGTATTTTTAGTAGAGATGGGGTTTCACCATGTTGGCCAGGCTGGTCTCAAACTCCTGACCTCAGGTGATCCACACACCTCACCCTCCCAAAGTGCTGGGATTACAGGCATGAGCCATCGCACCTGACCTTCTTTTTTTTTTTTTTTTTTTTTTTGAGGCAGGATCTCACTCTGTCACACAGGCTAGAGTGCAGTGGTGCAATCTCGGGTCACTGCAGCCTCGACATCCCAGGCTCAAATGATCCCCCCACCTCAGCCTCCTGAGTAGCTGGGACCACAGGCACATGCCACCACACCTGGCTAATTTTTGTATTTTTTGTAAAGATGGGGTTTCGCCATGTTGCCCAGACTGGTCTCAAACTCCTGGGCTCAAGCAACCACCCTCCTGCCTCAGCCTCCTAAAGCACTGGGATTACAGGCTATGCCACCATGCCCAGCCAAATATGATTCTAATTAATCATAGTATTTCAAGCAGGGCTTTGGGTAGATCAGATAGCCCACCCTGAATGCCAGAGCTAGGAAGATTTTCTGGCCTGAAGTTTGCTGGAAACACCTTCTAGTATAGCTTGATGGTTCTATGCTCAACACTCACTGTGTTCCAAGACCCTGGTTCTTGAGAAGCAGTCCTGGTTACTGGTTCAACCACATCTTTACCTCACAGCTTCCATCTCTTTTTTTGTCCCCTCAACTCTAGGTCTATTTGTTTGACCTGACTTACAAGCAGCGACCGTACACCTTCCTCTTACCTAGAAAATGCCACTCCTCAGGGGGTAAGTTCTCCCTTAGGGTATCTCTGCTGAGGCGGTGTAGGGGAGCTTGAGTGCATGCTACACCTGCTGAGAAGCCTGCCCTTTACTCTGGACGGTGATCCTCAAAAAGAGCAGATCTCTGAAATAACCCTGCCTATGCAGTAAGAAAGAAGATGACAATAGAGCAGAGATCTCTTAAAGAGCTTTGCATCACTGCCCTTTTTGCTTCCCTCTGGAAAGACAGGTTCCTTCCATGGCTTGGCTCTTGAGAACCTGAAGTAGTTCTCCTGTCCTTTGTATCCTGGCCCAGTGTTCTCATTGATTTCTTCCTGGGGCCTGCAGTTGATTTAGGCACATCCTCCCTCCATTCCCACCCCCAGCCCCAGCCCCAGCCCCAGCCCTAGCCCTAGCCGGAGCCCTAGCTGAGTAATGCCACAGTGAAGTTGTGTCTCTCGCCAGCCAGCAGAGGGCGCACGGGCTTTTCTTTATGTCAGAACTTGCTTTCTGGGAATGGATCTTACTGAGAGAGAGTAGTCCCACGATGGAACCATCAGACCCTGTGATGGAAGCTGGAGGGCTGCCAGGAAGAAATGGGTCCTCTTCCTGAGTTGTTGCTGTCACTTTCTCACTATCTCCTGCCAGAAGTCCAGAATGGCAAGATGTCCACCAACGGTGTATCCAACGGTGTGTCCAATGGCCTGCACCTTCATAGCAATGGCTTCCGGCTGCCGGAGAGTAGGGGACATGTCAGGTGAGGCCAGCTGGCTTGTCCAACCCTCCAAGCCCCAGTTACACTATATGTACTGGAGGGAGGGACATAACCTGTAAATTTTCCTCCTGACCCACACCCACTCATGCATCCCAGAGAGTGAGGACCAAGGCAAAGAGGCTTCTTGGAGGGTGGCTAGTGTTTCCAGTGCCCCTCTGCCTGGCAGGACACTAGTCCTAGTCAGACTGTAGCTCTAGCCTGTTGGTACCAGTAACTGGGGTCAGGACCCAGGGGCTAGCTGCCTCTTGGCACTGAGCTCTCTCCAAAAAGGGGCTGCATACAAATGGGCCTCCCCATTATATTATTCCCCATCCTATAGCATATCCTTGCCTCTTTTCTCTGCCAGGCCTTGTGCTAGGCTTTGGATACAGAGGTGCTCAAATTCCCTAGCCTTGAGAGAAATAGAATTCTTTAGACAGTGATCCATAGGAGGGACTCAGGTGGTCATAAAGTTCAGCTCAGTATGGAGGCAGGTAGTGTCAGCTACTGCCATGCCCAGGAGTTTAAGTACAGCTTCGTTTCTGCCCTTCCTCTTTTCACTGGCTGAGAGTATTTGGAATGGTGTCTGTTCCCTATCACGGTAATAGGTAATAGCCCAGGCCAGGGTAGTGGTCCCCTCTTCCAGAAAGCAGTCAGATCCCAGGAGCCCAGAAAACCTGGGTGACCCTCAGGCTGTGTTACAGACTTCCTGAGAGGCTGCTCTGACCTTCTTTGACTGTTCTGACTTGGCTCTATTTCCCCTGCAGCCCCCAAGTAGAGCTACCGCCATACCTGGAGCGTGTGAAACAGCAAGCCAATGAGGCTTTTGCCTGCCAGCAGTGGACCCAAGCCATTCAGCTTTACAGCAAGGCTGTGCAGAGGGCCCCTCACAATGCCATGCTTTATGGAAACCGAGCAGCAGCCTACATGAAGCGCAAGTGGTGAGTGGCCACTGCAGAGGGGATCTGGGTCAGGATGAGGGACAAAGCAACTGGACCAAAAGGCAGGGGCCTGATGGAGCCAAGTTGCCAAGGCATCCAGGGAAGGTGGCAGGAACATATTGCTGCCTCTTAGGGCTTCTTGGCCTCTCCTCCCCACCTCCAGGCTAATGGTGGGCAGGCGCCAATCAAGCACTAAGGAAGCTCACAGTTATGTGGAACATGTTCAAAGCTAGTTCCTACCTGGCATATTATTATAAAGTGCTGTGGCCCCTGGGGAAGTAGGAGTTGAGGATTGTTAGTCCCAACTGTTGGAGAACTGGACTTTGAAGAGCAGTGGAATCTTGCTAAGTGGAAATGAGGGGTTTGGTGAATTCAGTTGGTATGTGTCTAAAATATTCTGCAGTCCCTCGGCCCCCCCTAAGGCTTGCTTTCTGTGTTCTTAGACCCTTTGGACTGAGTACAAACCATATCCCAGAAATCCAAAGCTGGCTGTGGGTCACGCTAGGGTATGGTGGCTGGTAATAAAGAAGTAGACCATATCTGAAAGAACTCCTCATCTTTGGAGACCATCAGGGCCCCCAGCCCTTCTGCCTGCAGCACCAGCAGGCAAGCAGACATGCAGACCCCGCCCCCCATCCCCTAGCCAGGGCCAGGACTAGAGATGGATAGAGCTGGGCCCACAGCCATTTCTGCTCCGTCTGGCATCCGTCGGCTCTGCCCAGACAGACAGGCCAGCTGGTGTGCCATCGTCTGGCTGCAACTAGGCAGGCCAGAGAGGGAAGCTTAAGAAACCCACCCAAGTCAGCAGGATGGTAGTGCTAGGTAGGAGTGGGGAAGATGCTATCCCCCAGCCTTAGCTGAGGCATCAGGAGTTGGCCAAGGGCTCAAGTGGCAGCCAAACCCAGGAGATGACTGTTTTGGGTGAATCCTGAGTTGATTCACCTCTCTGTCCAACAGTTGGGTAGAACTCAGTGGTCCTCATCTAAGCTGTAGGCTGAGAGCTCAGCTTCACTCCTGCATTCTTGCTAAGTGAGGTTGGTGTTTTCCCAATCCATATGTGCCCTCAGCATGTTCTCTGAGCTCCTACTATGTGCTAGGTACTAGGAACACAAAGTTCCTGTGCTCCAGAGGAGCCGCCAGACAGTGGGTAAAGTAGTGGACATACTTCAGCATTAAAGAGATAGAAAGCAGTGAGTCTTGTAAATGGTCAGGTAAAGGGCTGTGGGCATCAAGAAAAGTTGGGTCGCTTTAGCTGGGGAGCAGGGAAGCATCAGAGAGACATGGCGTCTGAATGGGCTTTAAGTGTAGGCAGGCTTAGACAGGAGATGAAGGAGAGGAGGGGCCTGTGGGGGAAGGACATTCCAGGGAGATGAAATGGTGTGAACAAAGGCGTGGGGGTGGGGGACTGACTGAAGAGCTTGTTTGCAGAACAGCAAATCCATTTGGCTGGAGCAGAGGGTTCGGAGAGGGACTGGCAGGAGATGAGTCTGTGAGGTAGCCTGGGGCCGGCCTAGGGAGGGCTTGGAATGCAGAGCGGTGACGTTGGCCTCGATTCAGTGCATGATGGGCAGCTACTGGAGAGTTCTGAGCAGGAGAGGGATGTGCCGAGGGCTGTCCTTTCAGGGAGATTGATCTGGCAATGAGTCTAGGAAGGGTGAGCCCTGGGGCCAGCCTGCTCTCTACCCCCATCCCCACATGCCTGCCAGTGACCCCTAGAATGTCACATTCTGTCCTAGGCCAGTCTCCCCAGGGCTGCCATCTGCTCCCGGATGCAGTGGGAGCTGTCACCCTCTGGCTCCTGGCTGGTCTCTGGTCTGGCTCTCCCCAGGAGCTCAGAGGGGCACCTTGCAGGCAGTAATTGGGTTTCCACACAGTGCCTGCTCCTTCGTCACAGCCACTCATCCTGACGCAGGCCACACCATTGAAGCAGCTCTGTTTCCTGCCTGCCCCCACATGGGCTGAGCTGCTGGTTGCTGGTCTGAGCATGGCTGCTTCAAGGACTGGGTGCTCCCTCTGAGTGCTGCAGAAGGAGGCTCGGGAAGGACCTTCCCATGTCAGACCTGCCTTAGCCATGCCGGATTGTTGTGAGCTGTGCCCTTGGAGAAGGGGCCATTAACTCTAGGGGGTGTCTCTTACTGCTGCTTGGCACAGTTGAGTCGTAGGCCTACCCCAGCCCAGTTGGAAAAAAAAAAAATGGCTTCCAAAGAAGCAGCTCCTGTGGGGCCCGTCTGGCTCTCCAGACAAGAGGCAAAGACAGGTCTGTGGGTGCTGGGGGAGTGTGCTTCCTATATTCTGGCACAGGGTGGGAAAAGGAGGGCTTCTCTGACCTCCTTTCACTTCCTCTTTCCCCACTTCCCCACTAAAAGCACTCCCACTTCCCTTCATCCATGCTTCAGGAGGTTGGAGAAGTGAGTGGGGACGATTTGGAGCTCCTGGTGTGCACAACCCCCCTTACCATCAGCTTCCAGAGAGCCGACTCTGCCAGACTGTCAGGCCCCATCCTCCAGCCCCAGGAGGTAGAGGCCACAGCTGCTGTGGATCAGTCAGCCAGGACAGAGGGGGGTCTGGCTGAGGGCTTGCTGCCTGCTGATCAGACCCTGCGTCCCCAGCCTGGCACTTCTGGCTTCCCCAGACCACAGAACTGTCCTTGAGGGCCCCCTGCCTTGGACATGGCTTTGAAGGCCAGCTGGGGGTGATTTGAGGAGGTGGATGGGGGAAGAGAGAAGGAGGGCTTGGGGAGCCTGTGGTGGGCAAGATGCCAGGCCTTCTGCTGCAGAGCTGCGGGTGCCTGGGGTGAGCCAGTGTGCAGTTGCACTCTGTGCCCAGCAGAGGGCAGCCTGACACCAGCTTTTGCCACCCTCAAGACCTCAGGGTTTCCTGGCTTGCTCCTTAACCATACTGTCTCCTGATGGGGGAGGCCTGGGCTGAGCCAGGATTCTCTTCGTCCTCAAGTCCCCTTGCCATGAGATCTGTCAGTGGTGGGCCGGGGTGGCCACAGGAAGTAGAGGAGACTGAGTGGGGACCCCTTGCTTGCCACGTGGCTCCACCTCTAAGCCACTCTTCCCCACCTTCCCAGGGATGGTGACCACTATGATGCCCTGAGGGACTGCCTCAAGGCCATCTCCCTAAACCCATGCCACCTGAAGGCACACTTTCGCCTGGCCCGCTGCCTCTTTGAGCTCAAGTATGTGGCTGAAGCCCTGGAGTGCCTGGACGACTTCAAAGGGAAATTTCCGGAGCAGGCCCACAGCAGCGCTTGTGATGCATTGGGTCGTGACATCACAGCTGCCCTCTTCTCCAAAAATGATGGTGGTGAGTGGGCACTGAGGAGGGGGTGCTGTTACTCTTTCTCTTTGAGATGCTGCATGACATTCTGGAGAGGTCATGGTTCCGGGATTGGAGAGGCCTGGGTTCAGATGTTGATTCAGAAACCATGCAACCTTGGGGCAGTTACTTGGTCTCTCTCTGAGAGTGTTTCCTTGTCTGAAAAGGACGGAGACATGCCAGCACCTCCCACTGAGCGTTTCTGTTGAGGATCAGCATGTTTAAATGGCATGTTTAAAGCACCTGGGGGAGTGCCTGGTGCCCAGAATAGGAGGAAGCTGAGCTCAGTCAGGCTCCCACTAGGCATCCTCACCTGCTCAGACAGGGCCCTGGTGGTTCCACTTGGGCATCTGAGAAGCAGAAGCTGGTCGTTGTGTTTGTTCCGAGTGTACAAGTGCAGCAGAGACAATAGCGCAGAGCAGTAGAAATGCCTCAGGCTTGGAACGTGGGGCCTTGGTTCCAAATGCAGCTCCACTACGTGACTGTGTGGCTTTGGAGAAAGCACAGCCTCTCTACCTACTGCCTTACCTGCACAAAGAGCACGAAGCCCTGCCCAGCTCACTTCAATGTGCTGGAGAATGAACTGGGCCATTGGTGTGTGGTCTGTGAACATGAACGGTGAGCTCACAGGAGGCAGACATGGATCTTCACCTCTCTCCTTTGCAGTTTACCAACCATGTGATAAATTCATTTGTTTAATGAATAGTTATCAGACACTTGCCATGTGTCAGGCACTGTGCTGAGTCCTGGGAATAGAGCTGTGACTAAGTCAGATGGAATTTCTGTGTTTATGGCATGTACAGTCTAGTGAAGGAACCAAGTGATAAAGGAGAAACAAAAAGTATGACAAGTGCCATGGGGCCTGAATGGTGTGTGTGTTGGGGGGGCTTGATGGCATTCTGGGGTTCTTCAGGAAGAAACATTTAAGCTAAGATCTAAAGGATCCAAAGGAAGCATTAACTAGATACAAAATATAGCTGTGTGGCCTAGTGCAGTGGCTCACGCTTATAATCCCAGCACTTTGGGAGGCCGACATGGGAAAATCGCTTGAGCCCAGGAGTTCAGTATCAGTCAGGACAACATAGCAAGATCCCATCTCAACAAAAGAAAAATTTTAAAAATTAGCCGGCCAGGTGTGGTGGCTCAAGCTTGTAATCCCAGCACTTTGGGAGGCCGAGATGGGCGAATCACGAGGTCAGGAGATCGAGACCATCCTGGCTAACACCGTGAAACCCCATCTCTACTAAAAAATACAAAAAATTAGCCGGGCAAGGTGGTGGGCGCCTGTAGTCCCAGCTACTCGGGAGGCTGAGGCAGGAGAATGGTGTAAACCCAGGAGGCGGAGCTTGCAGTGAACTGAGATCCGGCCACTGCACTCCAGCCTGGGCGACAGAGTGAGACTCCGTCTCAAAAAAAAAAAAAAAAAAAAAATTAGCCAAGGATGGTGGCACACACCTGTAGTCCCGGCTCCTCGGGCAGTTGAGGCAAGAGGATCACTTGAGCCCAGGAGGTCAAGGCTACAGTGAGCCATGATCACACCACTGCACTCCAGCCTGGGTAACGGAGCAAAATCCTATCTCCAACAACAACAACAACAAAGTGTAGCCGTGGGAGATGCAGAGCTCCTGGCATATGGACCAGGATGCTCCAAGGCCCTGAAGCAGGCACGAGTGAGTCACTTTTAAGGAACTGAGAAAACTTGTGTGAATACCTGTCACTTAACTGATCAGTGTCTCTCATTTGGAACCCTAATAACTTGTCTTCCAGAGGGTAAGGGCATGGTCCTTACTGCCCTAAGCGCTACGAATCTGTTTATAAAAGTCACCCAGGCTGGGCTCGGTAGCTTACGTCTGTAATTCCAGCACTTTGGGAGGCAGAGGCAGGTGGATCACCTGAGGTCAGGAGTTCGAGACCAGCCTGGCCAACGTGGTGAAACCCCATCTCTACTAAAAATACAAAAATTAGCTGGATGTGGTGGCACATGCCTGGTAGTAATCTCAGCTACTCAGGAGGCTGAGGCAGGAGAATCGCTTGAACCCTTGAGGTGGAGGTTGCAGTGAGCCGAGATCATGCCACTGCACTCCAGCCTGGGTGACAGAGCGAGACTCCATCTCAAAAAGAAAAAGAAAAAAAAAAAGTCACCCATTCTCTCTTTGCTAGTGCCTCACTCTACCCTCCCCTGCCTCTCATCTCCACAGAAACACACTTTGAGTCTCTGCATCCTTAGGGCTTTCAGGCCCTCGTAGCATCAAAGGTCTCCTCGTGAACATCCTCAGGGGCTAGATCCAAAGATGCATCTTCCTCACAACCTTTCCCCAATTTTCCAGGATAAGGGTGGAGGCAGGTAGCTCTATGTTGTCAGACTTTAGACTGAAAACAGAGCCATAGGTGGGGGGAAATAGGGAAGCAGAGAAAGGAACAGGACGCTTACCTTTTCTGGATCTCTGCCCCCAGAGGAGAAGAAGGGACCTGGTGGCGGCGCCCCAGTCCGCCTCCGCAGCACAAGCCGCAAGGACTCCATCTCAGAGGATGAAATGGTGCTGCGGGAGCGAAGCTACGACTATCAATTCCGCTACTGCGGCCACTGCAACACCACCACGGATATCAAGGAGGCTAATTTCTTTGGCAGGTCCGAGGCCCTGAAGAGGAGGGTGCAGCCCAGTTGGCAGCAGGAGGTTGAGTGGGGAGTATTGGGGCATAATGGTTTTAGAGAAGAATCTCAAATCCCTGCTCTGCCTCTGTACCCTTGGGCAAGTGGCTTCACCTTTGTCAGCCTCTGAAGTTTTTTCATCTATGAGATGACCAACCTGCCATGCCCACTTATGAGGCCATAACAAGGACTAATAAGATAATCCAAGTAGAGCCTCCAGTACAGTGCCTGGACTACTCCTTCACCCCCCACCTCCTTCTCCTTCTGTCTGCATGTGCCAGAGCTTGGTTGCTTTATCTGCATTCAGGGAACCTCCCTCTGTTTGGGAGTGAGGCAGCAGCCCTCCAAGGCTGGGGATCTTGGCACATCTGTTTTGTGCTCAAAACTGTGCCCTGGGTACTAAGGGACAAACTCTGTGTTTCAGACACCATCACCCCCACCCCTCATTTGTAGATGTACTTTCTTTGGGTAGGTGAGACACGTGAACATGAATCAATAATCTCTCCATAGGCAAGGCACAGTGGCTCATGCCTGTAATCCCAGCACTTGGGGAGGATCGCTTGAGCCCAGGAGTTTGAGACCAGCCTGGACAGCATAGACCCCCATCTCTACAAAAAATTTTTTAAATTTTCTGGGTGTGGTGACATGCACCTGTAGTCCCAGCTATTCAGGAGGCTGACATGGGAGGACCAGTTAAGGCCACAGTGAGCCATGATCATGCCACTGTACTCCAGCCTGGGTGACAGAACGAGACCTTGTCTCTAAGAAAAGAAAGAATCCATCAAGATGCCCTCTAAATGTCAGTGGTGTGTGAGGGGCTACATGGGGATTCTGGATGCCAGAAGCCTGGGACTGCTCAGGGAAGGCTTAGAACAGGGTATTTTAGAGACCCGAGAGATGATGTAAGATGATCCTGGCCCAAGGAGGGAATAATGAACTGTGGGGGAGACTGTCTTGGAGAAATCCAGGCAGTTGCTGGCCCTGGGTTTAAGAGAACAGTGACCAGGGCTATGTACATGGAGTTCTGGGTCAAGTGCACACCCCAGCGTGTGGGGGACTGAGTGGCCGCAGACTTCCTTGCTCCCCCTTTACCTAGGCCATGCAGCCTCTGCTTGAGGCTATAGGGCAGTACCCCACCTGACCTCCCTGCCCTTTGCCCCCCCGCCAGCAACGCTCAGTATATCGTCAGTGGCTCTGACGATGGCTCCTTCTTCATCTGGGAAAAGGAGACCACCAACCTGGTCCGTGTGCTCCAAGGGGATGAGTCCATTGTCAACTGCCTGCAGCCACACCCCAGCTACTGCTTCCTGGCCACCAGCGGCATCGATCCTGTTGTGCGGCTCTGGAACCCCCGACCAGAGGTGAGGGTGCAGTCAAGGTGACCAAAGCCAAGCAGAGAGGAGGGCAGGGACTCTGTGGAAGGCTCCAGTGGAGCCTGCTAACGCAGGGAAGAGAAATGAGCCACCCAGAGGCTAGAAGCTGCTGAGTATCTCTTATCTTGGGGCCCAAGGCTGTGTCCTCAGATTCCAGAAGCTCCAAATGCAGTGGCAATTGCCTAGAAACTGTACAGAGGCCCTGGTCACAAGGGAGCTATGCAGGCTTTGGCATCTGGTAGGCCTAAGTTTGAATCCAGTCTCCTCACTGCCTGAGAGACTTCATCTCTGACCCAGGCTTTTAATCATCTGTACGTGGGGAATGGGAATGACAGCATCACCTTGAAAGGTTGCAGTGAGGAGTAAAGAAGAGATGCCTGTGAAGTGTCCAGCCCACAAGGACACTTAGGACGTGTAGTCTCCTCCACTCCCAGGGTGGGTAGCCAGGGAAGCTGGCTTGGTGCCTCCCCTTCCCCTCTGCCCTACTGCTTCCCTCTTCCCAGCTGGCAAAACAAAAGTCAAGTGGTATGTCTGATTCCCAAGATAATTTGCTGTGACTTTTAACGAGAGGACTCCTGTAGGATTCCCCATTGAGGGGAGAGGAGAAAGATGAAGGAAGAGTTGCTGTGGCAACAAAACAGAGTAGGGTGGGGAAGTTGTGTCTGCCCCTTGTCCCAGGTGTCCCAGTATGTGTGTCCAACATATCCTGGTGTGTACTGTCCCCCACGTATATCCCAGCATGTTATGACCTGCCTATATATCCTGAGGTGGCATGTCTCCCCATATATATTCCAGTGTGAGCACCCCCAACAATATGTAGCACGGTTGTGTGTACACCTCCTGGCATGTACGTGTACCTCCCCCTATAGATAGTTAAGTCTGTGTATTTCCCTCCCCCGCCCCATACGTGTACCCTGGTGCCTCTCCCTCCCTGAGCCTCATGTGTGTTACCCCTTTCTCCACCACAGAGTGAAGACCTCACAGGCCGAGTCGTGGAAGATATGGAGGGTGCTTCGCAGGCCAACCAGCGGCGCATGAATGCAGACCCGTTGGAGGTGATGCTGCTCAACATGGGCTACCGGATCACGGGCCTGAGCAGTGGAGGTGCCGGGGCCTCTGATGACGAGGACAGCTCTGAGGGCCAGGTGCAGTGCCGGCCCAGCTAGACCCTCCAGCCCTGGTCCCCAGCCCCTGCTACTGGCTGGACCCTCCGCCCTGGGCAGGAGGTCGGGGGATTCTGTTTTGGTTTGTCTTCCCACCCCACTTTTTTTCATTTCCCCTGTTTTGTTTGTTTGTTTGGCATTAGGGGTGGAGGTTGCTACAACTTGCTGGCTTTCAGACTCTGGGCTGTGTCCCCTGACTATCCCCAGCCCTAAAAAAAAGAGCACGAGGGGATACCCCTCCATATGCCCCCCCCCACCTCCTGCTTCCATGTCCCTGGAGGGCTCTGGCCTGCCTCAGAATCCCTTCTGCCTCAGGTGGGGAGGAACAAGCTGAACTGTCTTCAGGGACTGTCCTGCCCTTCAGCTGGCAGCAGGAGGGGGAGTGGGATTCCCAATTGGTAAGGGCTCACCTTGGCCTGTTGCCACTCTTGCTCCCAAGCCTGCAAGGCTAGCTCCCCTGTGGTCTTCAGGAAAGGTTTTGAAAAAGGATGGGTCCCACCCTCCCCCCAGAGCCACTAGTGTTAGAGCAGAACCAAAAGGAAGGACGGGAGCCCTGGAGTGGGCAAGACCAGGCTACCTGCTGAGGTCGCAGTGGAGCACCCTCACTCCTCTCCTGGCTACTAGCTCTGGCCCTGCACCTACTCTCACTGGCCACCTCTGGAGGCTCTGCCTTTCCCAAGGGCCCTGGCAGAGGGTGGGGCACTGCACCTTACCCCACCCATCCATGCCAGCACTTCTGCACTACGGCCATTCTCCTCTTGGGCGCTCCTCAGCCTCACTGTGACCTTTCTGCCAGAGCTCCCAGCCAGGCCTACTCTGCTGAGGTGGCGCTTCCTGCTAAGGGCCCTTCTCTGTCCTTTCTGCCCGCCTTCCCATGCCTTCCCATCCCACATGCTGAGCCGCCACAAAGACCAAAGAAGTGATGGCTTTTCTCTGTCCCCTGCTGCTCTGAGGGGAGAGGGGTGGGTCTCCTGAGCCACTCAGATGGGAAAGTCCCTTACTCGGCCCCTCCCTCCCCAGCAGCCCCAAGCTTTACACTGGATGCAGCGATCAACCCACCACTCACCAGGCCTCCCCTCCCCTCTGCCCCCTGGCTCTTAGCTCCAGCTGCTCCAGGTAGTTGGTTCATCCTTCCCCCTCTCTCCCTCCCTGCTTCCCCTCAGTGCTTACTTGGCTCCAGCCCTCCAGCTGCAGCCCCTGGGGAAAAGCAGCCTCCCTTCTCCTCTCCCTCTCCTCCCTCCCTCCCTTCCTCAGCCCCTGTCTCTGCCAGGTGCCTCCTCTCATTCAGGCTTCAGAGCAGCCCTGGAGACAGGAGGGCCATGTTAAAAGCTTTTTCACAGTTTTAAGAAGACAAGGGGAGGGTGAGGATAGTGGTGGGGGGTCTGGCACCATCTCATTGCTTTAATCCCAGCAACACAGGTGGCAGCTTCTCCCCCTTCCTTCCCACCCCAGTCCCTCTTCCCATCCCTCTCTTCTAGCTTGGTAATGAAGTATATTTATTGGTGACGGAAACAGCTGCTGCTGCTTCTCCTGCTGCTGGGCCCTGCTCCCCTGTCTCTTCTCCGTGACCTTTCTCTAGCCAGGGAGAAGGGAGAGCAGGAGTATTGGGACTGGGCCCTGGGGCCCAAGTACCAGCTGGGTCCCCTTTGCTTTCTTGTGTTCCAGCCACCTGCCATTTCCTCCCTGCCTCCCACCCTCCCTCCCTGCCTCCTGTCCTGCTTCCCACCCCCTGCCTGCCCAGCCTGGGCCCTGCAGTGTGGAGAGACACATAAGCCTTACTGTCCTCTGGGGGCAGGAGCCGAGCCTTTTTGTTGCTCCGCTCCCAGGAGAGTGAGGGTGACGCAATTGATTAAAACCATTTTGTTCTAGGTGTGGCTGGTGGCATTTGTGGGGTGCAGATGGGTATTGGAACCAAAGTGAGGGCACCTGGTCCCTCACCTCTGTAGCTCTATGACTTTGAGTAACCACACCTCTACTGGGCAGAATCCTGCCTTGAAGGGTCACTGTGAGCAGTGACCACCCCGCCCAGCAGGACTGAGTGCAGAGCCAAGCTCTCATGGCTGTGATTTGTAGTCATCAGCTTTCACTCTCCAGCTGTTTTTTCATCAGTAAAATAAGGGGCTTGGAATCTTAGTGGTTTTTCAAACCAATTTACATTGTGACCCAATATACACATGATTACTTGTATATATATGCGTGTGTGTGTATATATATATATATATAAAATGAACAAAAGTTTTACACAATAATATTTACCCTTGCTACACGCAATGTGCTCTGCTTACCTTTCTGTTTTGTTAGGGAAAAAAATATGGTTATAACCCACTAAATTGATTTCACATATGCAAGTTTTTGATGTGCCCTGGATTAAATAATCTCTTAGACTACAGGTTCCTGAACTTTCTCAGCTCACAGCACCATTACCATCTCAGTAATTTTTTCATGGAGCCTCTAAGCCAAAAGAAATACCTAACAGTTCAATTTATTAAGTAGTTAAGCCCAAATAACTTAAAAAGTATTTATGTCCTAACAAGTTAGTTGCCATTTAAAAAATAATACATCTGAATTGGAAGAAACAATATTTCATTCTTTTTTTTTTTTTTTTTTTTTGAGACGGAGTCTTGCCTGGCTAATTTTTTTTTTTTTTTTTTTTGGAGATAGAGTTTCGTTTTTGTCCCCCAGGGTGGAGTGCAATAGCGCGATCTCTGCTCACTGCAACCTCTGCCTCCCAGGTTCAAGCAATTCTCCTGCCTCAGCCTCCCAAGTAGCTGGGATTACAGGCGCCTGCCACCACACGCAGCTAATTTTTTGTATTTTTAGTAGAGAAGGGGTTTCACCACCTTGGCCAGGCTGGTCTCAAACTCCTGACCTCAGATGATCTGCCCGCCTCAGCCTCCCAAAGTGCTGGGATTACAGGCATGAGCCACCGCACCCGGCCTTCATTCTTAAACAACTGCAATTACTAACGGAATCTATGCCGCCCATTGGGCACTGAACAACTTGTTAAATTTTCTAATGAAAGCAGATACTGCTACCTTCATTTCCTGTCCCACATCGACTTTCATTTGCTTTTTATCACAGCAACCACTAAAGACCCAGCTTCTTAAAGATGACATAATCAAAAGGATTGTGGCATAATCTAATAATGGAACTGTGAACTACCTTGAGCTAGTAGTTCACTCATTAGCCAAAGATGTTGAGTATCTTTCAAAATATCCTACTTTGCCCCCTGTGAATTTGCTGTGGGTGCCCTCAGGTGCCTTGATGCACAGTTTGGGAACTGTGGTGTAGTCTATGGGAACAGTAGTTTCACTACTGAAACTACTGAGAGGTCCTGCCAGAAATACCATAGGTGGTATTATAAAGCAGATACCATGGGCTGGTATTATTCCTTTGTGTACCCAAATTAACATCTGCAGAAGCTTCTTGAAGGCATTTCCAGACCAGGCAAAGAAGGGACGGTGTTCCAGACCAGGGAGTAGTGCAGAGTCCCAGGTTCCTTCATGAGCCCTGAATGACTCCATTTGGCTGGATGGTAGAGGGTGGACTGGAGGGGCAGTCAAATTGTGAAGGATTTTCTGTGCTTGGTGAGAGACCATAGACTTGATCCTGTAGGCAAGGGAGGCATTGGAAGACTTCACCAGGGTCTCCTTTTCATTTGGAGTTGGTACTCCATTTTTTAAAAAAATTAATAGCCTTTACTTTCTAGAGCAGTTTTAGGCTTACAGAAAATTGAGCAGATAGTATAATGAGTTTCATATACCCGTCTTTCCCCAGCTCAATTTTCCCAATTATCAACATCTTGCATTAGTACATTGTTATAATTAATGAACCAGTATTGATACATTATGGTAACTGAAGTCCATAGTTTACATTACGGTTCACTTTTTGTGTTGCACAGTTCTATGGGTTTTGACAAATGCATGTCTTGTATCCACCATTACATTGTCATACAGAATAGTTTCACTGTTCTAAAAGCACCTTGTCCTCAACCTATTCAGTCTTCATTAGCATCCTCCCAAAAAAGTACTTAGGAATAAATCTGACAACATATGTACAAGGTTTGTATGAGCAAAACTACAAAACTGATAAACCAAGGAAGATCAGGTAAATGGAGAGATGGTCCATGTTCACGTATAGGAAAACTCAACAGTAGGATGTCAGTTCTTTCCAACTTGATCTCTAGCTTCAACATGATCCTGGTCATACTCCCAGCAAGTTATTTTGTGAGTATCACCAACTGATTATTCTAAAGTTTACATGAAAATATAGAAGACCCAGAATACTTCCACTGTTCCACCTTCTTCTGCTTCTCCTAGTGCTGTTTGTGTGCTCATTCATTCTGTGCAGACCTGGTGCCTCATTTGTGAAGCAGCAGCTGAGGAGACTCCAGCACTCACGTGGCTAAAAAGCCCAAGGAAGGAGTCAAGACTGAGAATAACAATCTTATTAATTTGAAGGTAATAGGGCAGGATGGTTCTGTGGTGCAGTTTAAGATTAAAAGTCATATACCGGCCGAGTGTAGTGGCTCACGCCTGTAATGCCAGCACTTTGGGAGGCTGAGGTGGGTGGATCACCTGAGGTCTGGAGTTCGAGACCAGCCTGACCAATATAGTGAAACCCCATCTCTACTAAAAATACAAAAAAATAGCCGGGCGTGGTGGTAGTCTCAGCTACTCGGAAAGCTGAGGCAGGAGAATTGCTTGAACCCGGGAGGCGGAGGTTGCAGTGAGCCAAGATCGCACCACTGCCCTCCAGCATGGGTGACAGAACAAGACACCATCTCATAAAAGAAAAAAAAGAGTCATATACCACTTACTAGAGTAATGAAAGCCTGTTGTGAAGGACAGTTTGTCAGTGAGACAGATCAGATTCTAGTTTGACAGGCAACCAGTCAATGAAACAAACACACCTGCACAGTTGGAAATGGAGGATGAAGATAACAATTGATGTGTTTCAGCAACAGACAAGAAGTATCTACTGAAAAAGGAACCTGCCTCTTTACTCTAGAACTTTGTTCTTATAGATCAAGATTATATTCTCAATTAGAAAACTGCAATTTGGTTCCACCACATCATGACTATTACTATAGTATAGTTTTCTCTATTCTTTTATTTTATTTTATTTTATTTTTTGAGACGGAGTCTCGCTCTGTAGCCGGGGCTGGAGTGCAGTGGCCGGATCTCAGCTCACTGCAAGCTCCGCCTCCCAGGTTTACGCCATTCTCCTGCCTCAGCCTCCCGAGTAGCTGGGACTACAGGCGCCCGCCACCTCGCCCGGCTAGTTTTTTTTTTTTGTATTTTTTAGTAGAGACGGGGTTTCACGGTGTTCGCCAGGATGGTCTCGATCTCCTGACCTCGTGATCCGCCCGTCTCAGCCTCCCAAAGTGCTGGGATTACAGGCTTGAGCCACCGCGCCCGGCCTTTTATTTTTCCCTTACCCAGAACTTTGTTCTTACAGATCAAGATTATATTCTCAATTAGAAAACTGCAATTTGGTTCCACCACATCATGACTATTACTATAGTATAGTTTTCTCTATTCTTTTATTTTTCCCTTACCTATTCCTTTACTGTACATAAAATAACGGGTGTATGTTCACAAGCATTTTGCTGTCTTAAATATTAAATGGCCAGTGACATCCACTTGATGTCAATCAAAACATACCCGTGAGGAAAAATACTGATTCTTGAAAATTACCTCCCTTTCTCCGTCAGTGGCATACTCATTCAACTCTTATATTGCAATGTTATTTTGCTGTCACTATTTTAACAAAAAAACAAAAATCTTTGCATACCTTATTCACCTGGAGAATTTTAGTGTTTTTCATTTATTAATTGTAAAACCAAGGACAATTTTATAACTTTTTTTGTATATAGCTCTTACACGTAGGGCAATCTGTCTGTAAGTAGGGATAAATTACTCTTTAAAAAAAAAAAAAAAAATCCTAAATAGTTTTCCCTTCAAATCAAGCATCTTCTTGTTTAAATAAACTTCTTGTTAGAAATGGAGAAAAAGGGCCGGGCACGGTGGCTCAAGCCTGTAATCCCAGCACTTTGGGAGGCCGAGACGGGTGGATCACGAGGTCAGGAGATCGAGACCATCCTGGCTAACACGGTGAAACCCCGTCTCTACTAAAAAATACAAAAAACTAGCCGGGCGATGTGGCGGACGCCTGTAGTCCCAGCTACTCCGGAGGCTGAGGCAGGAGAATGGCGTGAACCCGGGAGGCGGAGCTTGCAGTGAGCTGAGATCCGGCCACTGCACTCCAGCCTGGGCGACAGAGCAAGACTCCGTCTCAAAAAAAAAAAAAAAAAAAAAGAAATGGAGAAAAAGGCCGGGCGCGGTGGCTCACGCCTGTAATCCCAGCACTTTGGGAGGCCGAGGCGGGCGGATCACAAGGTCAGGAGATCGAGACCACGGTGAAACCCCGTCTGTACTAAAAATACAAAAAATTAGCCAGGCGCGGTGGCGGGCGCCTGTAGTCCCAGCTACTCAGGAGGCTGAGGCAGGAGAATGGCGTGAACCCGGGAGGCGGAGCTTGCAGTGAGCCAAGATCGCGCCACTGCACTCCAGCCTGGGTGACAGAGCGAGACTCCGTCTCAAAAAAAAAAAAAATGGAGAAAAAGAAGAAAGACCCAGAATAACCAACACAATACTTACGAAAAACAAATTCAGAGGATTAACACTGCTGACTTCAAGACTTACTATCAAGCTACAATAATCAAGACAGTGTGGTACTGGCAAAAGAATAGACAAATAGGCCAATGGAACAAATAGAGAACCCAGGAATAGACCCACACAAATATAGTCAGCTGATCTTTGACAAGGCAGTAAAGTCAATTCAATGGAGAAAAGATAGTCTTATCAACAAACAGTGATGGAACAATTGGACATCCATATGCAAAAAAAATCTAAATACTGACCTAACACTGTTTACAAAAGTTAACTCAAAATAGATGACAGACCTAAATTTAAAATACAAAGCTATGAAACCTCTAGAAGATAACATAGGAAAAACATCCAACTTGATCTATAGCTTTAACATAATCCGAGTTGTAGTCCCAGCCACTTTGTTGGGTTTGGCAATGAGTTTTTAGATACAACACCAAAACCTCAATCCAGGAAAGAAAAAAATTGGTAAGTTGGACTTCATTAAAATAAAAAATTTGTCAGTGAAAAACACGGTGGAGAGAATGAAAAGCCAAGGACTGGGAGAAATATTTGTAAAACACAGATAAAGGATTTGTATACACAAAGAACTCTTTTTTTTTTTTTTTTTTTTTTTTTTTTTTTTTTTTTTTTTTTTTTTTTGAGACGGAGTCTCGCTCTGTAGCCCAGGCTGGAGTGCAGTGGCCGGATCTCAGCTCACTGCAAGCTCCGCCTCCCGGGTTCACGCCATTCTCCGGCCTCAGTCTCCCGAGTAGCTGGGACTAAAGGCGCCCGCCACCACGCCTAGCTAATTTTTTTGTATTTTTAGTAGAGACGGGGTTTCACCGTGTAGTCAGGATAGTCTCAATCTCCTGACCTCGTGATCTGCCCGCCTCGGCCTCCCAAAGTGCTGGGATTACAGGCCTGAGCCACCGCGCCCAGCCAAGAACTCTTAAAACTCAACAATATGGAAACAACCCAATTTCAAAATGGGCAAAAGATCTGAACACCACACCACAGATGATTCCCAGGTGACTAGTAAGCATATGAAAAGATTTTTAATTTTTTTTTTTTTTTTTTTTTTTTTTTTTTTTGAGGCGGAGTCTCGCTCTGTCGCCCAGGCTGGAGTGCAGTGGCGCGATCTCGGCTCACTGCAAGCTCCGCCTCCCGGGTTCCCGCCATTCTCCTGCCTCAGCCTCCCGAGTAGCTGGGACTACAGGCGCCGCCACCACGCCCGGCTAATTTTTTTGTATTTTTAGTGGAGACGGGGTTTCATTGTGTTAGCCAGGATGGTCTCGATCTCCTGACCTCGTGATCCGCCCGCCTCGGCCTCCCAAAGTGCTGGGATTACAGGCTTGAGCCACCGCGCCCGGCCAAGATTTTTAATATTATGTCATTAGGGAATTGCAAATTAAAACAATGAGATACCATTACACATCGCACACTTACTAGGATGGCTAAAATGTTAAAACTGTCCACAGCAAATGCTGACAAGGATGTAGAGCAACAGGAACTCTCATTCATTGCCAGAGGAAATGCAAAATAGTACAGCCACTTTGGAAGACAGTTTGGCAGTTTCTTACAAAGCTCAACATACTCTTACCATACAGTGCTGCAGTCACTCTCCTTGTATTTAACTAAAGGGGTTGAAAACATGACCATGTAAAGACCTGTACATGAATGTTTATAGCAGCTTTATTCATGATTGCCAAAAACTGGAAGCAACCAAGATGCCCCTCAAAAGGTGAATGGAGGCCAGGTGCGGTGGCTCACGCCTATAATCCCAGCACTTTGGGAGGCTGAGACAGGTGGATCACTTGAGATCAGGAGTTCGAGACCAGCCCGGCCAACATGGTGAAACACCATTTCTACTAAAAATACTAAGATTAGCCGGGCATGGTGGTGTGCACCTGTTGTCCCAGCTACTTGGGAAGCCAAGGCAGGCCAATTGCTTGAACCCAGGAGGTGGAGGTCACAGTGAGCCAAGACCATGCCACTGCCTAGGCGACAACAGAGCAAGACAACGTCTCAATTTAAAAAAACAGGCCGGGCGCGGTGGCTCAAGCCTGTAATCCCAGCACTTTGGGAGGCCGAGACGGGCGGATCACAAGGTCAGGAGATCGAGACCATCCTGGCTAACACGGTGAAACCCCATCTCTACTAAAAAAAAAATACAAAAAACTAGCCAGGCGAGGTGGCGGGCGCCTGTAGTCCCAGCTACTCAGGAGACTGAGGCAGGAGAATGGCGTGAACCCAGGAGGCGGAGCTTGCAGTGAGCCGAGATCCGGCCACTGTACTCCAGCCTGGGTGACAGAGCGAGACTCTGTCTCAAAAAACAAACAAAAAAAGTGAACAGATAAACTGATACAGCCATAAAATGGAATATTATTCAGGATAAACAGAAATGAGCTATCAAGCCACAAAATGATATGGAGGAAACTTAAATGTTTATTGCTTTGGGAAAGAAACCAGACTGAACGGGCTACATCCTGTATGATTCCAACTATATGACTTCCTGGAAAAGGCAAAACTACAGAAACAGCAAAAAGATGAGTGGTGCTGCGTTTTTGAAGAGTGTCCACATGTGTGACTCCTCCAAAGCATTCACGAGCCCTGCTGATAAGAGAGTCTACAGTAAAGCAGAGATGAGAAATTGAGACTTCTGCATTTGTGGAGGGCAATTGTGGCCCCAGAGGGCTGCTCCTGTCTCTGCTTAGGAGCATGCCCAAATATTGTTGCAGAACTTAAAAGGTGATGAGAAGTCATCTAGCTCAGAGGCTCTCAGCCCTAGCTGTAAATCAGAATCACCCAGGATGCTTTTGTAACTTTCCATGCCCCACCCCAGAGATTCTGTTTTAATTGGTCTGCGGTGGAGCCCAGACATCTGTCTTTTTTTTTTTTTCCTCCTTTTTTTAACTTAAGAGATGGGGTCTTGCTTTGTTGCGCTGGCTGGAGTGCAGTGGCTCTTCACAGGCGCTCCCGCTACTAAACAGCATGGGAGTTTTGTCCTCCGTTTCTGACCTGGGCTGGCATCCATTGTTTTAAATCATCCCAGGTTCATTTTTAATATGCAGCCAGAGCTGAGAACCACTGATCTAGCTCTTTCTCCACATTGTACAGATAGGGACCATGAGTTTCAAAGAGGGGCAGGAAAAGGGATGGTGTTGCCTGAGGCCCCCTAGTGAATTAGAACCAAAGCCAGGACTGGATTCCTGATCCCTAATTCCTAGTCCTTTTTTTTTTTTTTTTTTTTTTTGAGATGAAGTCTCACTCTGTGACCCAGGCTGGAGTGCAGGGCGCAAATTTGTTTTGGCTCACTGCAACCTCCACCACCCAGGTTCAAGCAGTTCTCCTACCTCAGCCTCCCGAGTAGCTGGGATTACAGGCATGTGCCACCATGCCCAGCTAATTTTTGTATTTTTAGTAGAGATAGAGTTTTGGCATGTTGGCCAGGCTGGTCTCAAACTCCTGACCTCAGGTGATCCGCCTGCCTCAGCTTCCCAAAGTGCTGGGATTACAGGCATGAGCCATCACGCCTGGCCTAGTACAATTCTTTATAAACCATTTTTTTATAATGTAATAGGTCACAATACTTTTTTTTGAGATGGAGTCTCGCTCTGTCACCCAGGCTGGAGTGCAGTGGCGCAATCTCGGCTCACTGCAAGCTCCGCCTCCCTGGTTTATGCCATTCTGCCTCAGCCTCCCGAGTAGCTGGGACCACAGGTGCCCGCCACCATGCCTGGCTAATTTTTTGTATTTTTAGTAGAGACAGGGTTTCACCATGTTAGCCAGGATGGTCTTGATCTCCTGACCTCATGATCCGCCTGCCTTGGCCTCCCAGAGTGCTGGGATTACAGGTGTGAGCCACCGCGCCCGGGTTTTTTTTTCTTTAAATAGAGACAGGGTCTTGCCATATTGCCCAGGCAGGTCTCAAACTCCTGGGCTCAAGTGAACCTCCCGCCTCAGCTTCCCTAAATGCTGGTATTACAGGTGTGAGCCACCATGCCCGGCCCATGATACTTTTGAACTCCTACTCTGTGTCTGGCATTGGGCTAGGCACTGGCATAACAAAATTGTACACAACATATTTCTTGCCTTCCTGGGGCCTCCAGATTATCTGGAGGAGTAGCAAATACAGGGATTGTGCATGGTTGCTGAACACTGGATTTTACTGTGAAATGTGAGTCCTCCCCAGTATATTCTGCCATCATTCAGTGCCCCACACGTGCCAGGTTCTTTGTCAGGTCTAGGGATATTAACATGTCTGGCAGGGGTGGTGGCCTGAAGAAGGAATGTCCCACTTGGTTGCTCGGCCTCCTGCTCCCACTCAATTCTTTTTTACATATAAAATAAGGTCCTGATCCTAATGAGGCCATAGTTTACCCCTATTTTAGAGGTAAAACAGTGATTTAGAGACTCTCACACTGGTCTCCCCTCATCACTCTAGTAAGCCCTAAAAGGGGTCGTCACCAGGCCAAATGTAGTGGCTCATGCCTGTAATCCCAGCACTTTGGGAGGCTGAGGCAGGAGGATCACTTGAGGCCAGGAGTTCAACACCAGCCTGCTCAACATGGTGAAGCCCCATCTCTACTAAAAATACAAAAATTATCCGGGCATGGTGGTGTGCGCCTGTAATCCCAGCTACTTGGGAGGCTGAGGCATGAGAATCAATTGAACTCAGGAGGCAGAGGTTGCAGTGAGCTGAGATCGTGCCACTGCACTCCAGCCTAGGTGACAGAACAAGACTTTGTCTCAAAAAAAATAATAAGAACTTAGGAACACAAAGGAGACAACACTGGGGTCTACTGGAGGGTGGAGGGTGGGAGGAGGGAGAGGAGCAGAAAAGATAACTATCAACATCCAGGCTTAATACCTGGATGATGAAATTAATAATGGCTCACTGGCTGGGCGTGGTGGCTCACGCCTGTAATCCCAGCACTTTGGGAGGCCGAGGTGGGTGATTACCTGAGGTCAGGAGTTCAAGACTAGCCTGACCAATATGATGAAACTCCATCTCTACTAAAATTACAAAAATTAGCCGGACATGGTGGCAAGCACCTGTAATCCCAGCTACTCGGGAGGCTGAGACAGGGAGAATCACTTGAACCTGGGAGGTGGAGGTTGCAGTGAGCCGAGATCACGCCATTGCACTCCAGCCTGGGTGAAACTCCGTCTGAAATAAATAAACAAACAAAAAAATAGCGGCTCACTGCGGCTCCTCCAGGCTCAAGCAATCCTCCCAAGTAGCTGGAATTACAGCAGGCATGTGCCACAATGCCCAGCTAATTTTTTTTTTTTTTTTTTTTAAGTAGAGATGAGGTCTTTCTGTGTTGCTGGTCTCAAACTCCTGAGCTCAAGCAATCCTCCCCTCTTGGCCTCCCAAAGTGTTGGGATTACAGGTGTGAACCACCATGCCTGGCCTATTTCTCATTTTAGAGAGAAGGAAACTGATGCCCTAACAGGTTCTGCTACTTTTCTAAGGTGCGACAGATACTGACAGAGCTGAAGTTCAAACACTGAGCTGCCTGACTCCCGAGTCCACATGTATAGCCATCATGCTTTACTGGGCACCCCAAAGTGGGAGACTTAGATCCTGGTCCTAGCTGTGCTTTCTATAACCTTGGGTAACTTAGCCCATCTATAAAATGGAATGGAGGCCGGGTTTGGTGGCTCACACCTGTAATCCCAGCACTTTAGGAGGCCGAAGTGGACAATCACTTGAGGTCAGGAGTTAAGGCCAGCCTGGCTAATATGGTGAAACCCCATCTCTAGTAAAAATACAAAAATTAGCTGGGGCCGGGCACAGTGGCTCACGCCTGTGATCCCAGCACTTCGGGAGGCCAAGGTGGGCAGATCACCTGAGGTCAGGGGTTCAAGACCAGCCTGGCTAACTCAGTGAAACCCCGTCTCTACAAAAAATACAAAAATTTGTAGGTATGGTGGCACACACCTATAGTACCAACTACTCAGGAGGCTGAGGCAGGAGAATTGCTTAAACCTGGGAGGCAGAGGTTGCAGAGAGCCAAGATAGCGCCACTGCATTCCAGCCTGGGCAACAGAGCAAGATTCCATCTCAAAAAAAAAAAAAAAAAAAATTAGCTGGGCGTCATGGCAGGCACCTGTAATCCCAGCTACTCAGGAGGCTGAGGCAGGAGCATCACTTGAACCCATGAGGCAGAGGTTGCAGTGACCCAAGATGGCCCCACTGCACTCCAGCCAGGGCAACAAAGGGAGACTCCATTTCCAAATAAAACAAAAAATTGAATGGAAAAGGAAGTCGTTTTGTGAACTCTGATGTCTAAAGGGCCAGTGGGTTTGCTCTGAAATGGTTTCTTGCACTGAGTTGGTCCCCTTAATCTCCTCCCCACCATGGGAAGGCTTGGAGTCAGAATGGAGAGAGGCCCAGCTTCCAGGGGCCAGAGAGGGCTGAGCAGAAGAGAGGATGCTGCCCTCCCACATGCTGCGTACACTGCAGCATGCCCCTGGCTCAGGCTCTTTCCCTGGATTGAGGTGATTCTTCCCCAGAGCCCTTAAGGAGACCATCTACAGTCAACAAATAACTCCAGTGACATTACCTGAGCACTTCCTCTCTGCCAGTTGCCTGGTTGGATACAGGGACCAATAGATCCAGTTAGTCCCCTTCTCAAGGAGTTCACAGTCTCTTGGGAGCGACAGACATGTAAACAGCTAATGCTAATGCAAGTACACATGAATATTCAATAGGTGGAAACACAGCCTTCGTGCTCTGGGAGCAAAGAGGGAGCATTTGCCTGAAACCTTGAAAGTAGTGTAGAAGAGGAGAGGAAGGACGTCCCCGATGAGGGAACGGTGTGAGCAAACACACGAGGTATGAAGTGCAGGACTCATTCTGTGAAGGGCAAACAGGCCAGTGAGGCTAACTCCAGGCAAGTCCCAAAGGAGACTGTGAGAAATGAATCTGGAAAGAAAATTTGAGGGCATCATGAGGGGCCTTGAAAGCCAGTAGCGAGATAGCCTGAGAGAGGAGATTTGTGAGTCCTGGGGACTTATACATGGGGCCAATTGAGGGGGTGCTCTGACACCCACCAAGAGAGGAAATGCCCCAAGCTCACCCTTCAAATAAGCAGCATCTTACCCTCAAAGGTTTCCCAGCTTGACAGTTTCAGCTCTGGCATCCTTCCCTCCCCCAGCCAAACCCATAAGTGGATCCAGATGGTCATTCCTATTTTAGGTTGGGGTGTGTGTTGGGGGAGGGATAGCTCTGAAACCTATCAATCCTGTCCCAAGCTCAGCCATAACAGGAGCTTCCTCCAGGACCCTGCTGTGATCCTGTAAGCCTGGAAGGAAATATTAGTCTTTGATGGAGATTTCCCATCTGTTTATGGGTGATGAGGAAGCAACAGCAGAGGAGTCCAGGGCACAGGCCAGAGAGACTCTTACAATTGGGTGAGAGAACCAAGGTGTATATGTGAGAAGGAGCGTTCTGCAGGGATGAATCCATCATTTAAAAAAAAAAAAAAAAAAAAGGCTGGGCGTGGTGGCTCACGCCTGTAATCCCAGCACTTTGGGAGGCTGAGGCGGGTGGATCACAAGGTCAAAAGATCAAGACCATCCTGGCCAACATGGTGAAACCCCATCTCTACTAAAAATACAAAAATTAGCTGGGTGTGATGTCGCGCGCCTGTAGTCCCAGCTACTTGGGAGGCTGAGGCAGGAGAATCGCTTGAACCCAGGAGGCAAAGGTTGCAGTGAGCCGAGATCATGCCACTGCACTCCAGCCTGATGATAGAGACTGTCTCAAAAAAAAAAAAAAAAAAAAATCTTGTGGATGGGTTGTGGTGGGGGGCAAGCCAAACCTGGGAGACAGGCCCCAGAGGATCTGGCTTCTATCTCCAGGTACCTGGCTCTCCTCATGCCCCTGTTTCTGCAGCTGCCTAGGCCAAGGGTAGGATGATGTGGACCTTAGGAAAGGAGCCAGGGCTCTGTGGTCTGACCCTCTGCCTGAGCACTGTGCCCACCAACCCAAGCCCATTAAAAAGACTTGAGACACCAAGAGGTAGCAGGTAACAAGCTAGGTTCCTGCGTTTCGACTGTAACCAGCATGTGATACCAAGCCTGTAAGTATTTGCTTTTCATTCGATTTAACAAATATTGATTAAACAAATACCATGTGCTAGGCACTATACTGGGCATTGGGTATACACATGTGAGCAAGACAAACGGAGTTTCCAGTCAAGTGGGGGAGGCAAATAGTATACAGCTACAAAGAAGCTATGAAGAAAAAGAACAGGCGATTAACAGAGGCTTTCTCATTTAGATTGGGAGGCCAGCGATGGGCTCTCTGAGAAAGTAGTATTTTATCTGAGACAGGAAGAATGAAAGCTAGCCACTTTAAGTGGGTAGGAGGAGTATTTCAGGCAGAGGGGAACAGTGTGTGCCAAGTCCCTGGAATATGAAGAAGTGCATGAGAGGAACTGAAAAAAAGGGCCAGGATGGCTGTAGTATAGTAAATAAGGAAGGGGCGTGGTCCAGATGGTGCAGGGCTTTGTGAGCCATGGTAAGATATTTGTGTTTCATACTAAGTGCAATGAGAAGCCATTGAAGGTTGGCAGATTAAATGTGGTACGTATATTAGTACTACCAAACTTATGGCAGGTCCTGAGAGACTTACTTTGGTTGGTTATTCATCAATACCTACAATAAATGTTTAAAGGGTACCCAGCAACCCTATGCTAGAATTATGGGTTGACAGTCATGGTAGAGAGATGTCTAAGGCACAGACTTTCCTCACAGCCTGTGGTCCAGAAGAGATTAGATAACTACAGTGATTGAATCAAGAAGTAATGTAATTTATTCTCAACAACTGTAAACTACACACCTAATCTATTCCAAACCCTGTGCTGGATGCTGGTTGTTGCCCTTCAAGGATCACACACTGCAGAGGGGTCAAGGAGAGGTACAAATGTGCTCAAAGAATTTAGAGTGGGTTATAATCACTTTCTAACCCACCATAATCATTATCACACCTGTGAATCTGTGAGGTCTTTATAAAACATCAATTTATTCAATCATTTAATAAATCAGTAAACATCTAGTGGGCATATGCTTTGCACCAGGAACTGTGCCAGCTACTGAAGTCAAGGACCTTAGAGTTCCATAGCAGAGGCAGACATCCCCCACAAAAAAAACATGAAAATATTAGGTGCTACAAACAGGACAGCAAGCTCTCCACAGATCAGCATTGAGGGAGGGTAATTCAATGGAAGAAGGACCTTCCCCAAATGGGAAGCTCCTAACTTCCTGAGTGCATTTGTCCATACCTTCCTTTACCTGATTACTCTTTCTGTTCTTTTTTCTTTAAGCCTGATTTTTAGTGGCAGTCTTCCTTCTGACTTTGGACTCTCCCCCACTTCCCCTCCCCACCCCAGTAGACTTCATTTCCTTTGTCTGTCTTGGTATCCTTTAAAAAGCCAAAAGGCGGCCGGGCGCGGTGGCTCAAGCCTGTAATCCCAGCACTCTGGGAGGCCGAGGCGGGCGGATCACGAGGTCAGGAGATCGAGACCATCCTGGCTAACACGGTGAAACCCCGTCTCTACTAAAAAAAATACAAAAAACTAGCCGGGCGAGGTGGTGGGCGCCTGTAGTCCCAGCTATTCGGGAGGCTGAGGCAGGAGAATGGCGTAAACCCGGGAGGCGGAGCTTGCAGTGAGCTGAGATCCGGCCACTGCACTCCAGCCCGGGCGACAGAGCGAGACTCCGTCTCAAAAAAAAAAAAAAAAAAAAAAAAAAAAGCCAAAAGGCTCCAACATTTAAGCCTGGCTTCTCTGTAAGTATGGTTGTGTGTGATCTCAAACAATTAACTTTCCTGAGCCCGTTTTCCCATTTGTACAATGAAGGGATTGGATCACATCTAAGGCTTATCATTTACTCCAGTAAGTATTCACACTCTTGTACATAGTGCTCTGCACGGCCTTCCTTTCTTTGCACCGCTGCACCCATACCCCCACTCCCGTGCCACATGGCAGACATCAAGACTCAATAATATCCTATCTTCTAGCAGGTCTTCCCTGTATATACAATAAAATACATACACACACACACACACACGTGCGCACACACAATCGTAGTCTCTCATTACGCTACCACTACCTCGTGAGAGGACCACAGAATGAAAAGGGCAAGGGAGGTATAAGACTTGGGTTTGCGCCGGACGCGGTGGCTCACGCCTGTAATCCCAACACTTTGGGAGGCCAAGGTGGGCGGATCACAAGGTCAGAAGTTCGAGACCATCCTGGCTAACATGGTGAAACCCCACCTCTACTAAAAATACAAAACTTAGCCGGGCGTGGTAGCGCACGCCTGTAATCCCAGCTACTCGGGAGGCTGAGGCAGGAGGATCGCCTGCACCTGGGAGGTGGAGGTTGCAGTGAGCCGACATCGTGCCATTGCATTCCAGCCTGGGCAACAAGAGCAAAAAATTCCGCCCCCCCCAAAAAAAAGACTTGGGTTTGAATCGTGGCCTCTCACCTCACCTCTTGAGCCTCAGTTTCTCACTTGTAACAGAAGGGAAATACCTAATTTGGATGTCTAATCAGTTTATGGGGATTAGAAACAATTCTTGCCGGGCGCGGTGGCTCAAGCCTGTAATCCCAGCACTTTGGGAGGCTGAGACGGGCGGATCACGAGGTCAGGAGATCGAGACCATCCTGGCTAATACGGTGAAACCCCGTCTCTACTAAAAATACAAAAAACTAGCCGGGCGAGGTGGCGGGCGCCTGTGGTCCCAGCTACTCGGGAGGCTGAGGCAGGAGAATGGCGTGAACCCGGGAGGCGGAGCTTGCAGTGAGCTGAGATCCGGCCACTGCACTCCAGCCCGGGCGACAGAGCCAGACTCCGTCTCAAAAAAAAAAAAAAAAAAAAAAAAAAAAAACAATTCTTGTCAAGTGCTTGGCACCTAAGAAGTGCTCAATAAATAGCGACTGTACCACACCTCCTAAGAGCCCTCAGCGTACTGAATTACAGAGTTCTTTATAAGTCTCCGGCGCTAAACTGCGAACTGCCTGAGGGCATCCTTTCTGCAGCCGCGGGGCGTAAGCTGCAAAGACTCGGGGCTGGCAGGCCCAGACGGAGTGGGGCGGGGCTGGCCGGGCCCAGAAGGACGCGGCTCGGATTCCCGGGGGAAAGCAAAGCGGAGCGGACCCATCTCCCGGAAGTGACGCCACTAGAGCCGGGGCCAGTCGCAGCGGGGCGCGCGCAGCATGGCGGAAGCGGAAGGGGGTTCTCCGCTCTTGTTGCCGCCGCCGCCACCCCCGCCCAGGATGGCGGAAGTGGAGGCGCCGACGGCGGCCGAGACGGACATGAAGCAATATCACGGCTCCGGCGGCGTCGCCATGGACGTGGAACGGAGCCGTTTCCCCTACTGCGTGGTGTGGACGCCCATCCCGGTGCTCACGTGAGTCTCTTCCGGCATCCGCCTGGGGACGAGGAGGGCCCAGGGAGAACCGGAGTCCACTTGGTGTCCCTCGGCTGGCCCGGGCTAGCCTCCGGCCCCGACGCGCAGCAAGCCTTTTCCTCTGGTCTGGCCCGCACGTCTCGCCCAGTCACCAGAACCCCGCCGTCCATGCAGTGCCAATTTGTGCACACCGTTGGGACACGCTCCCTGCTCTCAATACACCTAGTGTAGCCGGGTAGAGAGTTGTAGGCCAGCAGGAAAGGGCAAGTGGCTGGGAGACTCGAGCTGTGAGTGTGTAGAAGAGGGAGTCCCTCATCGGATCTGAGGAGACATTTTTATTAATTCACTGGTTTATTCACTCATTGAGCAAATGCTTACTGGTCGCTTACCATATTCGACATCCTGCTGGGTCTGGGAGCAGGAGTGGGAGTTTGGTTGGGACCACACAAGATCCTGGGATGTCAACATTGGAAGGGCCCCCAGAGATCTGGAAGTCCAACCCTTTGTCTCACGTGCCATCTCAGTTGTAAAGCGGGTTTAGATCCCAGGTTGTCTGCCTCACAGACCAAAGTTCTTTCTATAACGTCAGCCTTTGTCAGGGGAGAAGCAGGTGTTCTGGTACCGCTTGCCGCCTTTTGGGAGGAGCTCTCATAAGGGGAGAGGTGGTTTGCCCTCCTGCTTCAGCCTTGACAGCTGATAAATATAACCTCTCCTCACCGTGCTGGACAGTTTGCCAAGCTCTTAAACATCCATTTTCTCAGAATTAAACATCCATTTTCTAAGGTGGGTTATCTTCTCAGATGGTGAAGCTGAGCTGCTTGTAGCATTAAGTGTCTTGATCAGGTTCGCACCCCAATAAGCAAAGGCATTAAGAACTCAGTTTTCTGATCTAACTTGCTCTTTGCCCTATGTTTTATCCACTCTCACCTGATGGGATAACTTGTTCCCCTGATATCAGTAACAGCCAAGTGGTGATGTGGAGAAGGGATCATTTGGGGCCTTAGGTGTTGCTGATTCTAAAAAGATCGTAGTTTTTAAATTATGTTAAAATACTTGAATTATTTTGTGTTTTCAAATACTTATGCACATAAGAGCATCCAACTGTTCTTTAAAAATAAAATCTTGGGCCAGGCGCCGTGGCTCATGCCTGTAATCCCAGCACTTTGGGAGGCCAAGGCAGGTGGATCGGGAGTTTGAGACCAGCCTGGCCAACGTGGTGATAAATTAGCTGGGCATAGTGGCACGTGCCTATAATCCCAGCTACTCTGGAAGCTAAGGCAGGAGAATTGCCTGAACCCGGCAAGTGGAGTTTGCAGTGAGCCGAGATTGCACCCCTGCACTCCAGCGTGGGCAACACAGTGAAACTCCGTCTCAAATAATGAAATAAAATCTTAGGAAAATGTGTACATTAATTCATTCAGTGTTCTTTTAACACATGTGCTAAGTGACCCCTGTGTTCCCAGATAGTTCTAGGTGATGTGAATATACAGTGATGAATAAAGGAGATATGGTCTTTACACCTTTGAGAGTTTAAGTCATAGTGGAAGGAGATAGACAGTAAATAAGTAAGCTAATAAAAGAGCACCTGATAGTGATTAGTGATGTGAAGAAAATAAAATATTAGTGTGAAAATAACAGGGAGGGGCCGGGTGTGGTGGCTCACGCCTGTAATCCCAGCACTTTGGGAGGCCAAGGCAGGCGAATCACCTGAGGTCGTGAGTTCAAGACCAGCCTGACCAACATGGAGAAACCCCATCTCTACTAAAAATACAAAATTAGCCGGGGTGGTGGCGCATGCCTGGAATCTCAGCTACTCAGGAGGCTGAGGCAGGAGAATCGCTTGATCCCAGGAGGTGGAGGTTGCGGTGAGCCAAAATTGTGCCTTTGCACTCCAGCCTGGGCAACAAGAGCAAAACTCCGTCTCAAAAAAAAAAAAAAAAAGAAAGAAAGAAAATAACAGGGAGGGATACTCAGGAAATGTATTGATTTTCTTAAAACTGTCTTGTGATCCTAAACTCTCTTTAGCCTTTCTTATTCTCAAAAACACCATTTGTGGCATGGTCCTCCACAGAGGGTGGTAGCAGCGTGAGGTGGAGGCACCACAATGCCTGATCATCTGGGCCAAAAGCAGCTCATAGCCCATTTCTGTTCAGATCTGTGTACAGGTGTTTATAAGACAAGATGAATAAGATGCTCTGTTCCTGTCAAACGGTTCATGTTCCCTTCTGTGTTAGTCCATTCTTGCACTAATACTTGAGACTGGATAATTTGTAAAGATAAGAGGTTTGATTGATTCATGCTTCTGCAGGCTATACGGGAAGCATAGCAGCTTCTGCTTCTGGGGAGACCTCAGGAAGCTTCCAGTCATGGTGTAAAGCAGAGGGGGAGCGAGGCATCTCACATGGCAGGATTAGGAGCAAGAGGGAGTGAGGGGGGAGATACTATACACTTTGAAACAACCAGATCTTGGGAAAACTCACTACCACGAGAACAGCACCAAAGGGATGGTGCTGAACCATTTATGAGAAAGCTAGCCTCATGATCCCACCACCAGGCCCCACCTCCAACATGGGGACTGCAGTTTGACAGGAGATTTGGTGGGGACAGATCCAAACCATGTCACCTTCAAAGGACTTACCTCCAGCAGGAGGGAGGTAAAGGTCAATTAGCCATCGTAGTATTAGTGTATAGTGATGATTGCAGAGCTAGGCATAGATGTGACACAAGGAACTCTCACCTGTCTTGAGGAGAGATCAGAGGAGGAAATGGAACCCAAAGATCTGTCTACCCTCTCAGAGATGTTGGTAATTCTGCTTGAAAAACCAGTTTAGTGCTCGCCTCGGCAGCACGTATACTAAAATTGGAACAATACAGAGAAGATTTGCATGGCCCCTGCGCCAGGATGACACGCAGATTCGTGAAGCATTCCATATTTTTGTCACCCTGGACTTCGAGCAGGAGATGGCCACTGCTGCATCCTCCTCCCTGAAGAAGAGCTACGAGCTGCCCGATGGCCAGGTCATCACCATCGGCAACAAGCGGTTCCAGTGTCTGGAGGCGCTGTTCCAGCCTTCCTTCCTGGGTATGGAATCTTGCGGAATCCACGAGACCACGTTCAGCTCCATCATGAAGTGTGATGTGGACATCCGCAAAGACCTGTACACCAACGTGGTGCTGTCCGGCGGCACCACCATGTATCCGGGCATCACCGACAGGATACAGAAAGAGATCAACGCCATGGCACCCAGCACCATGAAGATGAAGCTCATAGTGCAAGTACTCGATGTGGATCAGCGGCTCCATCCTGGCCTCACTGTCCACCTTCTAGCAGATGTGGATTAGCAAGCAGGAGTACAAGTCAGGCCCCTCTGTCGTCCACTGCAAATGCTTCTAAATGGACTGCGAGCAGATGCATAGCATTTGCTGCATGGGTTAATTCAGAAGTGTAAATTTGCCCCTGGCAAATGCATACACCTCATGCTAGCCTCACGAAACTGTAATAAGCCTTCGAAAAGAAATTGTCCTTGAAGCTTGTATCTGATACCAGCACGGGATTGTAGAACTTGTTGCTGATTTTGACCTTGTATTCAAGTTAACTGTTCCCCTTGGTATTTGTTTAATACCCTGTACGCATCTTTGCTTTCAACCCTTAGTACATGTGGCTTGGTCACTGCATGGTAAGGTCAGAACGTGCTTGTGGAAGACAAGCCTGTGGCTTGGTGAGTCTGCGTGGCCAGCAGTCTCCAATCTGTGCAGGGTATTAATATATCATGGCTGAGTGTTCTGGGATTTCTCTGGAGGCTGGCAAGGGCTCCTGAACCAGTTGTTTCTGTCCTGCGGGTCTGTCAGGGTTGGCAAGTCAAAGCCATAGGACCCAGTTTCCTTTCTTAGCTGATGTTTTCCTGCCAGAACACTGTGGGCCGTTACTTGCCTTGAGTTGGAAGCGGTTTGCATTTACACCTGTAAATATATTCATGGTTCTAATTTATGTAAGGTTTTTTGTATGCAGTTCTCAATTCTTTAAAGAGATGAGAACAGATTTTGTTTTTCTACTGTTACGTGAGAACATTAGGCCCCAGCAGCACGTCATTGTGAAGGAAAAATAAAAGTGCTGCAGTAACCAAAAAAAAAAAAAAAAAAAAAAAGAAATAAAAACCAGTTTAATGGCTGCTGCTACTAAAAAAACAGCTAGATTAGATGCTTCCTCTGTCCTAAACATTGTATGTTCACTCATTCAATCCTTATGTCAACCTATGAAAATAGATACTGTTGTCCCCATTTTATAGATGAGGAAGTAAGGCTTAGAAGCCAGTGTGGGGCTTTTTTGCTGAGTTAGCCTACCTTCCCAGATTGAGCTCCAGGGTGAGTGAGTCATTTATTCATTCATTAAATCTTTATAAAGCACCTATTATATACTAGATCCTGAATAGAAGTTAGTCCACAAAGCGGCTCTGGACCTGCCTTCCTGGAGCTTCCAGGCTGACAAACCACTCTGAGGGTTTCTTCTCTGGGGCTTCCAGCCTTTACTCTGATTTCCATCAGCTGCTGCCAGCACAGCTGTGGCGTGTGGAATCCTGGTTGGACCCAGACTTCCTCCCAAGCAGATGAAAAGAATGGGGGCAGAGATGGGGGTGGAGGGCAGTCCTGAGATCAGGATGAGCTACTTTCCCATAATCCTGAGTGTTCATCCTGTGGCCTATGGATCTTCTGCAACTTATTCTATGTTAGTGCAGTCAGATAGTGCTTATGTATTGAATACCTCGAGATGACAACACTGAGCAGCTGCCAAGCAGAAAGCAGGGTCCTAGGCACTGTGTAAATGGATAAGTCTAGCCATTTAATCCTCACAGTAGCTCCTCATTAAGGTAACTTTTACTATCCACAGAGAGATGAGAATGAGTAACTTGCCCAGAACAAAGTCAAGCCTCAACCCAGATGATATCTGAGCATGACTTCACTCTTGGTGTGTGTTTGTTGTTTTTAATTTTTTATTTGTTTGTTTATTTATTTATTCATTTATTTAGAGACAGAGTCTTGCTCTGTCACCCAGGCTGGAGTGCAGTGGCGTGATCTCAGCTCACTGCAACCTCCGCCTCTGGGGTTCAAGTGATTCTCGTGCCTCAGCCTCTCGAGTAACTGGGACTACAGGCACACGTCACCATGCCCAGCTAATTTTTGTATTTTTAATATAGGCAGGGTTTCCCCATGTTTGCCAGGCTGGTCTTGAACTCCTGACCTCAAGTCATCCACCGGCCTCTGCCTCCCAAAGTGCTGGGATTACAGGCGTGAGCCACTGAGCCTGGCCTTGGCTTACTGCAACCTCAACTTCCTGGAATCAAGCGATCCTCCAGCTAATTTTTAGATATTTTTTTAGATACAGGGTTTCACTGTGTTGCCCAGGCTGGCCTCAAATTCCTGGGCTCAAGCAATCCAACTGCCTTGGCCTTCCAAAGTGCTAGGATTACAGGCGTGAGCCACAGCACCCAGACCCTGACTCCACTCTTAAATGCAGGATGTTCATTCATTATTTAGTCAACAAATATTTAGTGAGTTGCAGCTATATGCAGGCACTGCCGTAATAAACAAGACAAAATCCTTGCTGTCTCCGAGCTTATGTGCTAGTGGAGAGACAGCATGTAAATAACTGAGATAATTTTGGATAGTAGTAGATACTATGAGGGAAGTAAAGCATTGTAGTGGAATCTGGGATTGGGTGGCTGTGCAGGAAGACACCGTTCAGGCAAGACCTCCGAAGCTGACAGTGAGGCTGAGGCCTAATCAGTGAGGAGTTAGCTGTGCCATGCTCTTGGGGAAGAGTGTTGCAGACGGTGGAGAGGGCAGATACAGAGAAAGCATGGGGTGGGAGGATTCGGCATGTTTGAGGAGCCACAAGCAGGCAGTGTAGCTAGAGAGGGGAGTGAGAAGAGGTTCGAGGGATAATTACCGCCACAGTGTTGGAAGAAGTTTGAAGTGTATTATAAGTGTAGTAGGAAGCCATTAATGGGCATTGAGCAGGGGAATGATGGAATCTGAATTCAGTTCTCAAAAGACCACTCTGTCCCCAACATCCTCTCAAGCGCTGAAGCTGTAGACCCGGAAGACCCCTGTCCTGTCAGTCGTAAACTCTCCCGTCTTCATTTGAAAGATCTTTTGAATCCATGTGCTTTTCACCACCCTGCCCGGATCCTCTAGTCAGGACCTCCGTCATCTCTTGCCAGTGGTACAGCAGTGGCCCCTGAGCTGACCTCTCCCCCTTTCATTCTTGCAGGCACATGCACCACTTTCTTGCTCTGCAGTGGTGTTTTCTGCCTGTCGATGTTCTGTCCTTTCACAGGTCAAGGTTAAAAGTCACCTCCTCTGTGAAATCTTTACTGACTCCACCCCAGTCCCCTGTAACTGCTTTTTTGAACTGCCTCTCTGGAGGCTTGGCCTCCACCCCTAGCCAGGTGCTTTGTGCTCGTGCCCAGACAGCATTGAGGCCAGGACCTGGCCACTGGCCCTGTGAGTTCTCCTTAAACTGCATCAGTCTCTCCAGCACCCAGGTCCTGTAGGGCCATGGTTCTTAGAACGCAGACAGGTCTGGGGTTCCTATGTGTGGCATATTGGGGTGCATCTGGGATTTGTTGTTGTTTTTTAATGCCCATGTTTTTTTTTAAAAGGAACTTTTATTTCCTGGCATACACTATGCTTCTGTTCCAATTTCTACCCTTGCACATTCTGTTTCTTCGTTATTTTCTCAGGGAAGCCTTTCCTGAACTCCCCCACCCACATTGGTGTCATGTCCGCCCACCTTTTTTTTTTTTAACTTTCTTATTGAGGTATAACTTATGTACCGAACGGTGCACGAATCTCAGGTATACAGCTGAAAGAATTTTTGCATATCACACACTCATGTAACCACCACCCAGACAGAGGCTAGAAAGCATTGCCAACACCCACAGGACCCCCTTGTGCCCTCACAGTCAGTTCTACCACAGATTCCTCCCTGCTGTGGACCTCTAGCCGTAGATCAGTTTTGCCTTTTCTTGGACTTCGTGTAAACAGAGTGCTGTGTTATGTACTCTGTGTAAGATTTCCTTCATTCACCCTTATGTCTGTGAAAGCCTATGTTGTGTGTATCAGAAGTTACACTCCAAAAAAAAAAGAAGTTACACTCTTTTTCATTATTATGGACTATTTCAATGTATAACTATACCACACTTACTCATTGTACTGTTGGACATTTGGATTCTTTATAGTTGTTTTTATCAATTTTATTGAATTATAGTTATATACAATAAAATGTACACATTTTAAGAGTACAGTTCAATGAGTTTTGGCAAATGTTATTTCCCAGGGGTGAGGGCAAAGAGGGCTCCAAAAGTGAAGCTGCTGAGGCATAGAGTATAGTGCCAAACTGTTTTCCCCAATGGTAGAAACAGTCCGGGCGCGGTGGCTCACGCCTGTAATTCCGGCACTTTGGGAGGCTGAGTCAGGCAGTTCACCTGAGGTTGGGAGTTCGAGACCAGCCTGGCCAACATGATGAAACCGCGTGTCTGCTAAAAATACAAAAATTAGCCAGGCATGCTGGCATGCACCTGTAGTCCTAGCTACTCAGGTGGCTGAGGCAGGAGAATTGCTTGAACCCGGGAGGTGGAGGTTGCAGTGAGCCAAGATTATGCCACTGTACTCCAGCCTGAGCGACAGAGTGAGACTCTGTTTAAAAATAAATAAATAAGTGGTAGAAACAGTTCATCCCTCCCACCAGCAATGAATGAGAGAGCGCTGGTTGTCCCTTGCCCTCACCTGCATCGGTGTTGCTGTCGTTTGAGTTACAGCTGTCCTGGTGGGATGCCGAGGTATCCCATTGTGCTGTCAGTTTGCAGTTGCCCTTGTCTGTGCTTCCCCAGCCCTCTGAATCACCCGAATGGCCGTTCATCAACGAAACGTAATATTCACATGCTTCTGTGCGGTATGAAGCGTCCCCAGCATCTGTCTTAACTGGCTGAAAGATCCCCTAAGCTCTGTCCCTTCCCTGTCCTTTTCCTCACAGGTGGTTTTTCCCCATCATCGGCCACATGGGCATCTGCACATCCACAGGAGTCATTCGGGACTTCGCAGGCCCCTACTTTGTCTCGGTGAGTCCCCATTCTGCCCACCCTGGGGGGTCCAAGGTTTAAGTGGAAGGCTGTCCTGTCTTGCCTGCAGGTTTCCTGTCTCCCCAGACCCAGGAGAACACAGATAACCCGCAGTCCTGGCCCTGGCCCTGTACCCCTCACCAGTGTTTGACCCCTTTCCCCCTTCTCTTGCCTCCAGGACAGGCCGGGAGGGCAGTGTGGCCAGAAGGATTCTTAAGTAACTGACCCAGCCCTTTGCCCCCACCCCTGGGGTACCGAGACATGGGTAGGGATTAGAGGCAAGAGTGGAGAGTCAGACCATCCAGGAACCACATCTCTGGACCTTCAGAAGGTGGGAGTCAAGGTGGGGGGACAGGGGAGGCTGATACGGTTCCCTGGGTGTGGTCATGGAGAAGAGGGGGTGGGGCTTTAGAATGAACCAGCTGTGTTCTCAGGTCTGTTCCCTGGGGATGTGACCGAGACTGGTCCAGTGGGCCAGCAGCAGAGAAGCATGCATCATCCTGTCTCCAGGTGTCAGAGACTGGACTGAAGGGGTGTGGTGGCACCAACCTATTTATATTAATAGTTGTCATGATCATCTTAACACGACAAAGGTCTGTCACTTTGTACTTAAAAATACTTTCACATCCATTACTTTGTCATATATTTTTATGGTGATTAATCATTGGCCAGGTCTGTCAGCAGGGTCTCCCTGATCTGCACCCAGAGTCTGTCTCTGTGTAACTCCTGTACCCCAGGTCTAATGTGATGAGTCTAGGACTTCACTGCAGAGTCTCCCTCACAGGAAGTCCCTCTGGGCCCAGGGCCTCCGCCCTGCTATGAATGCAGACTGCTGGGTGCGGAAATGGGCTCCATGTGGGCCACCACTGCTGAGTCTGGAGGCCAGACCATGATGGAAACCTCCTGCTGGTCCTCAAAGATCAGAGAAGACTGACCAGAGAACTTGGAGACAATGAGGCCCAGAGAGGGCAAGAGAATTCCTGGGTGCCACACGAAGGGACAGTGGCAGTTGGAGCCCTAGGTCTTTATCTCTGATGCAGTGCTCTGTGCACTTGTGCCACACTGCCTTCTTCCTGCAGAACAGCCGCTAGCTCTTCAGATGCCATGCCAGCCCCAAGGCAGGACCCAGGCACCACTTCTGGCCCCCCCACCCCAGACATACCCCCTTCTAAGTCACTGCGCTTCCACCACCTACCCAGGTTTGTCATCTGGCCCCAATGTAAGTTCTTTACTGACCTCTGCTTTTGTCCCTCAACAGGAGGACAATATGGCCTTTGGAAAGCCTGCCAAGTAAGTGATGAACACCCATGTGACTGGCTCTAGAGGCAGGTTGCTCCTGCCCAGGTGGGCCAGGCCTTCTGGGGCACAGTAGGGGACAGCACCCTGAGGATAGAGTATTTGGGGTGGAGGGGGAGTCAGCCAGGGTCCACCAGAGCATGGCAGCCCCGTACGGAGTGCCTACCGCACCAGCCCCTGGCTAGGGCCTTTACCTGTAGACCATCTGGGCCTTACCACAGCTCTTCAGGTTTGTATGTTCAACTCCATGGCAAGGGTGAGGAAAGGGAAGGGACTTGGTCAGGGTCACACAGGAAGTGGCAGAGCTGGGACCCACACCCAGATCTGTCTCCCTCGAGACTCACTCTCCCGCCCTTTGGGAACAAATGAGCTATGGAAGGTAGAAGAGAGGCATTGTTTGGAGCTCTGCTGGAAAGTTCTGGTTGGAGAGAATAAAAACTGTTCAGCCTTTTGGGAGCTATTGCTGGTTTGGTTTTGGGACATTTTGTCTTCATCTTTGCAGTCTTGGGTGCCCACCTCAGCTGCGGGCCTGGTGACAGTGCCTCAGTCATCAGTGTCCTCAGGTGACCTGTTGCCCAAGGCTGCACTTGGGGGAGGGACAGGGCCAAGGAGGAGTTGGTGTCCCACACAGCCGAGATGGCCTGGAGCAGGGCTTCCTGCTGCCTGCTCTGGCTTCCTCCGGCAGGCGGCAGTGTGGTCCAGGAGCCTCTGGGCCGCCAGGTATTCGCTGCCAGCTGCTCTTCAAGGACAGCTTTAAGGGCATCATTTTCCAAGCAGTAGCCCCTAAGCGGCCCCAGTCCAGGCCGTGGTCTCTAGACTCCTCCACCAAGCCATTCCCCTACACAACAGCCAGGGGGCACCCTGACCTCCTAGCTCTCCTTGGCCTGAGACCCACCGGGCACTCTGGTGCTTGGAGCCTCACCCACCTTGAGGTTTATGGGCTTTAGCACCATCAGCTTCCCTCCCACTCACCCTGGCAAGCTGCATGGGAGACAGGGAGAGTGCTTGCTGCTGGGTAAACTCCCCACATGATGTGGCCTCACCTGCATCTCCAGCCTTAGCTGCCAGCATTCCATCACCGTGTTCCTCCTTCCGCATCCTCCAGGAGGGCTCAGTCACTTCAGTTATGGGACACACTGCACAATTTTATGCCTCTCACTTAGCTTAAGCTGTTCCCTTGGCCTGGAATGCCCACCTCTTCTTTCTTTGCCTGGCTAACCCTCTTCCTTCAGACTGGACCCAGGTGTCACCTCCAGGAAGCCGCCTCACACCCCATCTTAGTCCTTCTGGCTGCCATAACAAAATCTCATCGATTGGGTATCTTAGAAACAGCAGAAATGTATTTCTTACAATTCTGAAGACTGGACAGTCCTGGGTGCAGGTGCTGGTAGAGTCAGTGTCTAGTGAGGACCTGAGGCGCCTTCCCACTGTGTCCCGCCGTGGTGGAGGGGTGAGGGGTCTCCCTCAGGGCTCTTTTATAAGGACATGGATCCCATTCATGAGAGCTAATCACCTCCCAAAGGCCCCACCTCCTCATACCATCACCTTGGGGGTTAAGATTTCAACATATGAATTTGGTGGGGACACAGACTCTCAGAGCATAGCACCCCTAACTTCATTCCATATCCCCCCAGGATCCCCCATGGCACCGGCCACCTCACCCTATGTCACAGTTGACTGCCACGTGACACCCCAGATGTGGTTCACTGCACACCTTGGCACCCAGCTCAGGCCCGGGCACAGGGCAGGCCTCAGACGACATGCGTAGAGCTGAGGGCACAAAGGAGCCAAGTCAGTTTCCAGAGCCCTTCTCTCCCACCAGGTACTGGAAGTTGGACCCTGCTCAGGTCTATGCTAGCGGGCCCAACGCGTGGGACACGGCCGTGCATGATGCCTCTGAGGAGTACAAGCACCGCATGGTAGGTGGGCCAGGGCGGCACCAGCACTCCCCAGGCTGGGACCAGGGGGGAGACTCCCTTGCAGCCTGTCCTGACCAGCCCTTCCGGTGCCTCCAGCACAATCTCTGCTGTGACAACTGCCACTCGCACGTGGCATTGGCCCTGAATCTGATGCGCTACAACAACAGCACCAACTGGAATATGGTGACGCTCTGCTTCTTCTGCCTGCTCTATGGGAAGTACGTCAGGTGAGCTGCCCTCTTGCCCGCCCACCCACACGCTGCGCAGAGGCTGCTCTCCCAAGGATCCTAGAAAGACCATTCCTGGCGAACTGCAGTCAGCCGGGACAGTTGGAACATCTAGATGCCAGTTGGAGCCGTGGTGGTTCTAGAGTGACGAGCTAAGGGCCTGGTGGAGAGGGAGGTGGCTGTACTGGAGTCCAGCTCCACCTGGGCCCCAAATGCAGCTCTGGCACTTACCCGCTGTGAGACCATGGGCAACTGCCTTGGTCTCTCTGAGCCACAGCTGTCCTTGGTGAAATGCAGACAATGATTCCGGCGCCTCAGGGAGGCTTCTACAGATACCTGTGCTCCGGTAGAGTGGGCAGATAGATCCTCTCAGAATGACTGCCCCCACAGGTCCCTTCCCAGGCAGAGAGGTTGAGTGAGTCGCCCATGGTCCCCACAGCATGGCCACAGCAGAGCCCAGACTCGTGAGCCAGCATAGGCTAGTGCTGATCTGGCCGCCTCTCCAAGCTTTCCTCTTAGCCATGTTCATCATTAAGAGCTTCTGAAAAGCAGACTTTTAGGGATATTTTTAAGTACTGCATGGCTTTTAGAAGTCCCGTGAGAATAACTGTGGTCACACATAGGTTGAACTCAGGCCGCCGGCTCCCAGCTGCTTTGCTGCAGCCACAACACTGCTGACCCCTGCCAGCCCCAGACCTCCCAGCAGTCCCCATTATGAAGTCCGTGGGCAGAGGGCACATGTGGCTTCCATACCGAAACTGCAATTCCTGGTCCTCTTGCTGGAGACCTCACCCCAGAGGTGGGTGGCTATAGATGGAGCCAGTGAAGCCTAGAAAGGGGGAGCATGTCTCCTGTTCCCAACCATCGAGGTGTCCGTAAATCTCCACCAGGAGCGTGGAGCAGCCCCTGACCAGGACCATAGCTGGTGATCCCCCATAGTGAGCAACCAGGCCCACCCTGCTTCCTTGATTGACCGAGTTTGGGGTGAGGGGTTGGTTGTAGGGTTTTCCTTAGGGATGGCAGCACCATCAGGGTCTGTGGGTGCACAGGGCTGTGGGCCGCATACCTGCTCACCAGGCCCTGCCCACCTATGCTCTCTCCTTTCTCTCTGTCAGTGTTGGGGCCTTCGTGAAGACCTGGCTGCCGTTCATCCTTCTCCTGGGCATCATCCTCACCGTCAGCTTGGTCTTTAACCTCCGGTGATGGCTGCTCTGTGGCCCCGCACCCACCAGGGTCCCGAGGAAACAGCCGCCATCCCTTTTGGTTCCAGATTTTTTTCTCCTCACCCCAAAAGGCACGGTTGGGCCTGCTGTTGTGGACCGGGGATCGGGGCTGGCAGGATGGAAGGGCTGAGGACCAGCATGAGGCGGGGGTTTGTTGTCTCCCTGCCTCTCAGAAGCACCCTGTTCCCTCCTCCCCAGGCCTGTGACTCCGGCCCTGGAAGCCCCTTTGTTCTTCTGTTGAAAGGCCTTGTCTTCCCTCTGTAAAGCTGCTCCCGTCACTGCCTGCTGGGGTCCTGCCTCAGCCCAGCCCAGAACGGGGAGAGGAGGACATTTGGGCTCACCTGTCAAGGTGGCCTTGGGACCAGAGCTGGATTGGGAGCCTGTCCTGCATTAGCTCTGGTCCCAGCATGGGGTGGGGTACACTTAGTAGTCTCTATAAGCCAAGCTGCCCTAGGACCTTCACCAGTGACCTCTAGAATGGTCCGGAGGGGCTGGCTGGTCCCTTTGTCAGACTTCTGCCGGCAACTGCCCTGGGGGACATGTGTGCCCACCTGGCATCCTCCAGCCCATGCAGTCCTCTCTTCACTGTCCCACGGCCTCCCAGTGCCTCCCAGCATTGGACCCATCTACCCCTGCAGTTTGGGGCGAGAGAGGTGAGTGGACCTGACAAGTGCCAGAGTGACTGTGTAGACAGAGCAGTGTAGACAGCACTCAGCCCCAGCCCCAGGTGTGGACATCACGCTGGTGATGGCTCCCCTGGGTGGCCTGCCAGCACAGCCAGTGCCATCAGGGAACTGAAGGGGCTGTCCACCGCCTAACTCCAGCTCCCCCTTTCTTCACGTCACCAAGGCCCTGTGCCGCCCACCTCACCCCTCTGCTCTGTGGATTCCTTTGGGAAGGGTTCCGGGGCAGGACAATAAAGACTTTTGACTCCAGTTGGTGCCCTGTCATTGTTTTCTCCCTCTCTGGGGCCCCCTCGCCCCTCAACTCATAGCGTCTTGGTATTCTTGGGACCCTCTTACCCTTGACAAGGGTCTGGTTGCCAGCACCATGGTTGAGTCTGTGTCCAATGCCTGGAGCCATCAGCATCCCTCAGGTATATCCCGCCCCTGCAGTTTGGGAATTCCCTGCCATTCTACATTCCCTTCCAAAGCTTTCCTCTTGAGGCAGGTGAGCATTGAAACCCCTTCCATTGTCCCTGTTGGGAAGGACTTGTAGGATTGGGGTTAGGGCTGAGTAGGGCCTCCACTGCTGTCCCCACCGCCCCCAGGGGTGCAGAGTTGGGGATGAGCTAAGAGCACTGCCAGCCTCTGGCCCCTGTATCCATCCAGCCCTCGCCTACCTCTGATCCTTTGCTCTCCACCGTCCCTCTCATGGCGGCCCTGCCTAACCAAGGCCCAGCTTAAAAGCTGCTTCCTCCCTGAAGCCTTTCCCAATCCTGTCCATGCATCACTTAAGTTGAACTAGCCAAGGATTTGGTCTCGAAGGTGACCTTGAGGACATGCTCTAGCAGCTGACCATGGAGTCCCTGGTCAGGCATCTGCCAGCTCACCCCAGACCCTGTAGTGCTGTGGTCTCCAAGCCTGAGACTTCTCCAGGGCAAGGCAAAGGTGCCCTCTCCCCACTTCAGAGCAATTCCATTTACTTTTCTTTTTTCTCCTTTTTCTTTCTTTATTTTTTGGGAGACAGAATCTCACTCCGTTGCCCAAGCTGGAGTGCAATGGTGCGTTCTCAGCTCACTGCAATGCCTGCCTCCTGAGTTCAAGTAATTCTCATGCCTCAGCTTCCCAAATAGCTGGGATTACAGGTGCCTACCATACAAATATTAATTTGTATTTTTAGGAGAGGCAGGGTTTTACCATGTTGGCCAGGCTGATCTCAAACTCCTCAGGTGAACCGCCTGCCTCAGCCTCCCAAAATGCTGAGATTATAGGCAGAAGCCATTATTTTCAGTAGAGACAGGGTTTCACCATGTTGGCCAGGCTGGTCTCAAACTCCTGACCTCGTGATCTGCCTGCTTCGGCCTCCCAATGTGCTGGAATTACAGGTGTGAGTTACTGTGCCCGGCCTAAGTCCCTGTCTCTCAAAAAAAAAAAAAGTCACCAACAGCGAGTGCTTACTCTGTGTTAGGCCTTGTGATGAAATATCGTCTTAGCCTCACAACAGCCCCACAACAAGGTAGATGCCACCATCCCATTTTACAGATGAAGAAGTAAGCAGAGAAGTGATTTGCTCCAGGTCACAGAGGTAGGAAAAGTGGAACCATGGTTCAAACCCAGCAGCTGGGCTCCAGCGCCCCCACTCAGAGCCACCCTGTGCGATGCCCTCACTGGAGCACAGGAGTGGAAATGAGAGGTGCTGTGATGCAAAAGGAGAATGACCGCGGAGGTGAAAAGCTCTCCTGGCGGCAGCAGGCCTGTGAGATGGCTATTGTCCCCGCTTCATAAAGGAAGAGAGTGAGGCTTACAGGGATTGTCATTGATCCCAGGCCACAAGGGAACCATGCGGCAGAGCCAGATTTTAACCCAGATCTGCTGGCCTCTAGCACCCTGCCTCTTAACAGAGGGACGTTGCCTAGAGACTGGCTGCAGTGCAGGGGCACTGAACTCGAGGAGGCTGAGCGAGTCCTAGAGCTGGGGAAAAGTATTCCCACAGGGAGCACAGAAGGCCCAGGGGTGTTGAAGGACAGGAAATAGTCCGTAGCTAAGGCTCTACGGGTATAGGTGATGAAGGGGAGAAAGCCAGAGTAAGGGCAGCAATCCTGAGGGTCAGGCTGAGGGCCAGGCTGTCCTGGGAAGTGGTGATGCTTCCATCTCAGGACGTGTCTAAATGGGACTGGACTGGTTTGGAAATGTGTGAATGGGCCCGAGGGATGGCCTGGCTGTCTGCTGGCACGTTCCAAACCAGAGGATGACAAAGAAAAGTATGTTCGAAAGCTGTGCAACAAAGGGCCAGAGGGGCCTCGTGTGGCCACAGGGAGGCAGGAGAAGAGGAGGCTTCCAGAAGAGGCTGAGCGGGGACTGAGACCTGGGCAGGGGGAGGACAGTGGAGACAGACAGATGGGAGGGCACCTGGAGTGAAGTGTGGACAGCACCCGGAGGTGGCAGGAAGCAGCAGGAGGCCAGGGGCCAGGATGATGGGGGCTGGTTAGAGGTGGAAACTTGGAAATAGGTTTCAAGTGGTGAAGAGGCCAGATGAATGCAGGTTGAAACACAGCAGGAGAGATGGCTGGAAGTATCAGCGTCAGGGAGTCACAGCTATAGGAAGGACAGGAGAACAGAGAAAGGAAGGGAAATTTAGAAACCCGAAGACCAGATAATGAAGTTTCATGCCTTCCAGGAGGGAGGGCTGCTGAGAGGTGAGAAGGGGGCAGAGAAACATCATTGCAGGCGCCGGGACCAGGATGGCAGGAAGGTGTGAGGATGCTGTTGGCCACTCTCCTTCCATTTTGAGGGCCTTAATGGAGGAGGCAGCATCACAGTAATGGTCCCACAGCAGCTGCTCAATGGGTATTGCATGTGTGGGTGCATAAATGCATTAATCAAGAGTCTACTGGGGACTGGGCAAGGTGGCTCACTCCTGTAATCCTAGCACTTTGGGAGGCTGAGGCAGGTGGATCACCTGAGGCCAGGAGTTCAAGACCAGCCTGGCAACATGGTAAAACCCCATCTCTACTCAAAATACAAAAATTAGCCGGGCATGGTGGCGGGCACCTGTAGTTCCAGCTACTCGAGAGGCTGAGGCATGAGAATCACTTGAACCCAGGAGGTGGAGGCTGCAGTGAGCCAAGAACGTGCCACTGCACTCCAGCCTGGGCAACAGAGCGAGACTCCATCTCAAAACAAACAAACAAATAAATAAAGTCTTCAAGGATCTCACTGAATTTTAGTGAAAATCCTCTGAGGAGGGATTATTACCCCCATTTAACAGATGAGAAAAATAAGATTAACTTGCAAAAAATAAGTAGGGAAGCCTCAACTGTGGGCTGAGATGGAGGAGGGGCCCTCTGTCTCTCAGTGGTGGTGGGAGCCAGTTCTGATGACGGGGAGGAAGAGTGGGTTTTTTGTTTGCTTTTCTGAGACGGAGTCTCGCTGTGTTGCCCAGGCTGGAGGGCAGTGGCAAGATCTCAGCTCACTACAACCGCCGCCTCCTGGGTTCCAGCGATTCTCCTGCCTCAGCCTCCCGAGTAGCTGGGACTGCAAGCACTCGCCACCATGCCCAGTTAATTTTTGTTATTTTGAGTAGAGATGGGGTTTCACCATGTTGGCCAGACTGGTCTCAAACTCCTGTCCTAGAGTAATCCGCCCACCTCGACCTCCCAAAGTACTGGGATTACAAGCATGAGTAACCGTGCCCAGACCGGTTTTGTTTATAAACCACCCCTTGCCCTACCTCTCCCAGGGGTCTATGAGGAGCCCTCTAATCTTTAATCCATGGCCCTAGGTTCAGGGGAGGGGGTCGGGCCAGGGCAGGCCATGGAAAGTGAAGTGGACTTGGGGGGAGTCAGAAAGCTTTGGTGTGCCTCTTGTGCCCAAGACAACCCAGGAGGTTCAGGGTCCTGAAGCCAATGTAATCTAGGGCCTAAACCTTCTAATCTCAGGGTGGGCAGAAGCTGGGTGTAGAATGGGGTGCTCAGAGGGGCTCAGGGTGTTCAGGGTGCCAGTGTGGGACCCTCACCTTGGCACTCGAAGATTTCAGGCCTCCTCAAACAGATGGGGCCCAGGACAGCAGAGGGGACAGAGAGGGCTGCTCTGCTGTGGCCAGCATGTCCCAGAGGTACATGTGGATACAGAGGGCAGCCGCTGCTGAAATGGCCATGGGCATTGGACTATGCTGGAGTGGGGACACCTCACCCCGACTCTGCCAGCTCACACCGGGCACTTTCACTTCCCTTAGAATAGGCCCCTTGCACACTGCTACCCACAGTTTGCATCAGAAGAAATGGAAGAGACCTGCTTAAGGTCGCACACCCAGTGGCAGAGCAGGGAGTCTGCGCAGGGCGGCCTAACTGGGGAGCTGGGGCCAAGCCCGGCCTCTCCAGTCAGCTGCGGGGGCGCACCCCGGGGCGCTGGGAGTCCAGGCCCGGTTTTGCATCAGGCCCTGCCGAGGTGTTTCCTCCTCCTCAGTGTGGGGCAGCTGCTGGCTGGGCTGCCTGTTGAGTCAGCCTTCTTCCCTCACGGCTCTTCTCCCAGTCCCTGAAACTCGGCTGCCAGGGGAGCTGGAGTCACCTGCGAAGGTGTCCTCCCATACTGGACCCCTACAGGTAACACATGTCGGTGCCAGGGTCCCCTGCCAGGGTCCAGAGACGCAGGCACTGCCACCTGGTATCCTGAGCACCCTCCAGCACCTTGGGGTTGGGGGAGGTGGGCGCATGTCTGGAACTGGAACAGCCGGACAGATGGACAGACCCTCCTCTTGACCAATGGGTCTGTCCCACAGTGTCAAAACAGCAGGGAAGACCAAACACTTGATTCTGCCTCTGGTAGGAGAGGGGACTTCAGGGAGGGGAACTGCTGAGGAGGCTGGGCTGATGCCCATGGCCCAGCTCAGGCAGGCCTGCAGGACAGAAATAGGCCCAGTTCTGCCAAATGTCCTCTCCCACCTCCATCCACACTCAGACACACATACCTGGTGGCCCCCAAGGCACCAGGGGACACCCCACAGCACACAGCCCAGTCACACGTACAGCACAGGAGGAAACGCACAATGCATACTGCACACACCCCACATGGCGCTGTCACCTAGAACGTCACTGAACACACCGCACAGACAATATAGTCACCATGCAGCATCACACCGCAGCAGGACACAAAGACACACTCACACAGCAACTACACAGCTCACAGACCCACACTACGCAGACATGCCCACCAGACTCGGACCAGGGCACAGAGAGGGACATGGGTTCACACACCAATCCACGGGGGAGCCCGAACTGTGCGTTTGCAAGACCCACACCTTGGCCATAGAAGTTCAGGGACACTGCTGTTGTGGAGCACACAGGTATCCACAGAGCGAATGCACACCGGGCAGCCAGGCCGAGGCCTTCAGCTCCTGAGGGTGTCAGGAGGGATCGCTGGGACTCGGCCACTGACTCAGCTGGGAGGGGACAGAACATAGCAGGCGGTGGACACAAGCCAGGACCTGCCTGCCAAGCTGCCTCCACCGGTCCCGGCCCCACCTGGAGCCCTGGCATGGAAGGGGCGGGGAAGAGAGGAGAGGCCGCCCAGTGGGCTCAGGACACAGCCCTGACCAAGTCATGGGCCCCTTGCCACGTCTACATGCCCCTCAGCGCTGGGCAAATGTTTTCTTTCCGGAGTCACTGTGGTACCTGAGCATGGGCTGCTGTGCCAGCTTAGGCCTCCACCGCCGGGACCCCACCCTGGTCTTGGGAGAACCGTGTGGCCAGAGCAGAGGGGCCCGGTGGCTCCAGGCAAGAGGGCAGGGCTGGCGGCGGGGGCATCCCTGGGTTGGAGGCCTCGGTGGGAGTGTGTGCGGCAGTTACCTCAGGGGAGGAAGTTGGGGGTGTGGGCTGAGGAGAAGGTTGCCTCAGACAGGAAGGCCAAGTGGGCCAGGGCAGGGTGGAGGTGAAGGGTGGCGGGAGGGGACCCAGGCTGTGAGGTTCCTGGCCCAGGGGAGTGAGCATGTGTGTGTGTGTGCGTGTGTGTGTGCACGTACGTGTGTGTGTGCGCGTGCATGTGTGTGTGTATGCGTGTGTGTGTCTGTCTAGGTGGGTGGTTGTATGTGTGCATTCCCATGTATGTGCAGGCATATTTCTGCATTTAATTAATCAAAATTTTACCAACCATCTGTTGTGTGCAAAGTACTGGCTTTGAGGGTCACTCCCTCTCCCTGCCTCCAAGGAGCTCACAACTCAGATAGCTGGACAATGTGTGTGTGCCAGAGTCTGTGTGATTTTTATGTATATCTTTATTGAGGGACACATTTGTCCCCAGACTTGTTCTTGTCTAGGTGAACCCATCCGGGTGGGCCCATCCCTGTTGGTGTGCATATGCTGTGTGCAGGTTTTTTTGCTTGTTTTTGTTTTGAGACAGAGTCTCACTCTGTTGCCCAGGCTGGAGTGCAGTGGCACCATCGCAGCTCACTGCAACCTCCACCTCTCGGGTTCAAGAGATTCTCCTGCCTCAGCTTCCCAAGTAGCTGGAATTACAGGCATGTGCCACCAAGCCCAGCTAATTTTTCTTTTCTTTCTTTTTTTTTTTTTTTTTTTTGGAGACGGAGTTTCGCTCTTTTTGCCCAGGCTAGAGTGCAATGGTGTGATCTTGGCTCACCGTAACCTCTGCCTCCCAGGTTCTAGCAATTCTCCCACCTCAGCTTCCCGAGTAGCTGGGATTACAGGTATGCACCACCACGCCCAGCTAATTTTATATTTTTAGTAGAGATGGGGTTTGTCCATGTTGGTCAGGCTGATCTCAAACTCCTGACCTCAGATGATCCGCCCGCCTCGGCCTCCCAAAGTGCTGGGATTACAGGGGTGAACCACTGTACCCGGCCATAATTTTTGTATTTTTAGTAGAGATGGGGTTTCACCATGTTGGCCAGGCTGGTCTCAAACTCCTGACCTCAGGTGATCGGCCCACTTTGGCCTCCCAAAGTGTTGGGATTACAGGTGTGAGCTACCACGCCTGGCCACTGTGTGCAGATTTAAGAACATGTGTAGGGCTGGGCGTGGTGGCTCACATCTGTAATCCCAGCACCTTGGGAGGCCGAGGTGGGCGGATCACAAGATCAGGAGTTCCAGGCTAGCCTGGTCAACATGGTCAAACCCCGTCTCTACTAAAAATACAAAAATTAGCTGGGCGTGATGGTGTGTGCCTATAATCCCAGCTACTCAGGAGGCTGAGGCAGAATTGTTTGAACCCGTTGGGTGGAGGTTGCAGTGAGATGAGATCGCGCCACTGTACTCCAGCCTAGGCAAAAGAGCAAAGCTCCTTCTCAAAAAAAAAAAAAAAAAAAAAGAATGTGTGTGCATGTCTCTCGTGGGCACGGGTCCAGGTCTGTGTCTGTAGAGGGCCCTTTCTGGGGGAACAGCTGTACATGCGCCTGTCTTTATGCAGGTGTCTATGTGCATGTGCGGCCATATCTATGCCTACGTGGATCCGCGTGTGCACGTGTGTCTGTGTGTTCCATCGCTGCAGTTCTGTGTGGCCCTACCTCAGGGTGTGTGCATGTGTGTCTCTTGCGTCTTCCACTGTGTCCCTGAGTGCGTTCAAGGGCCAGTGTATGCATGTGTGCATGAGTGCCTGGCACCCCACCTTGAGCTCAGCCGTCCTGGGGTGGCACCCTACCCATACCTGGCCAAGTGTTTGGGGAGAAAAGGGCTGTTGGTTCCAGGATGTGCCAAGCATTTGTGCAGGGCTTGACCTGACCCTTGGTCTGCCCCCAGGAAGCTACGTGTGCCCAGCTGGGGCACAGCCCCAGCTGATGCCCCAGAGGGGCCACCCATCTCAAGAGGGGCTTTGGGCTCTGCCCTCCCTCCCCATGGCGCATGGGCCAAAGCCTGAGACTGAACGACTATTGGACCTCAGCTTCCTGACAGAGGAGGAGCAGGAGGCCATTGCTGGTGTCCTCCAACGAGATGCCCGCCTGCGCCAGCTGGAGGAAGGGCGGGTCAGGTAAGGCAGGGCAGACCCTGGCCAGGGAGCATTGAGAGGCTTGAGTGGCCCCCACCCTGCTCCCTACTGACACCACTGCCGTCAGATGTCTGCGTGGTTCTTGGTTTCGCCCTTTAGTCTCCTCTGGCCTTGGCCAGCTCACAGCTTATCACTTCTCCAGGGGTGACTGCACCAGCTTTCTCGCCAGCCTCTCTGCCTCCAGGCTTGCCTCTTGGGCCCACCTCCTGCAGCTGATGCTCCCCAGATCTGTCCTTTTTTAATTTTAATTTTAATTTTTTTTTGAGACAGAGTTTCATTTTTTCGCCCAGGCTGGAGTGAAGTGGCACAATCTTGGCTCACTGCAAACTCCGCCCCTCCGGGTTCAAGCAATTCTCCTGCCACAGTCTCCCAAGTAGCTGGGATTATAGGTACATGCCACCACGCCCAGCTAATTTTTTGTATTTTCAGTAGAGATGAGGTTTCACCATGTTGGCCAGGCTGGTCTCAAACCCCTGACCTCAGATGATCCACCCGCCTCGGCCTCCCAAAGTGCTGGGATTACAGATGCGAGCCACCGTGCCTGGCCAGATCTGTCCTTAATGTCCCCGCTGAAACTTCTCCTGGCTCCCCAGTGTCAAGGACAAGCTCCTAGGCATGGTCCACTGGGCCTCCCTGGTCGGTCCTTGCCAGCCCCCACCATCTCCTCTTCCACCATAACCCCCACCCAACACACAGACACAAAGTGACCCCTCCAGCCACTCAGGTGCTCCCCAGTCCCTGAACCCACACTTCACTTCTATGCCTATGCTGGTACTGGAAGAGCACGGTGGTGGAAGAGCATGGGTGTTACAAGCAATGTTTGGGGACAGATACTTCCTAGATTTGTAGCCTTGGCAACTCACCTGACCTCCTTGAGCACCATGCTCCTTGTCTATAAAATGGGGCTAAGGAGTCCTACTTCACTGATTTAAGAGGAATTGGCCAGGGATAGTGGCGACTCCTGTAATCCCAGCACTTTGAGAGGCTGAGACGGGAGGATTGCTTGAGCCCAGGAATTCAAGACCAGCCTGGACAACACAGTGAGACCCTATTTCTACAAAATATAAAAAAATTAGCCTGGTGTGGTGGTATGTGCCTGTAGTCCCAGCTATTTAGGCAGCTGAGGTGAGAGGATTGCTTGAACCCAGGAGGTCAGGCTGCAATGAGCCATGATCATGCCACTGCACTCCAGCCAGGGCAACAGAGCAAGACCCTATCTCAAAAAATAATAATAAAATAAAAAGTGTAATAACTATTATCCTTCTCTACCTGGAGAATTCCAATTTGTCTTTTAAGAAGAAATTCAAGACTGGGCACAGTGGTTTACAACATTTTGGGAGGCTGAGGCAGGTGGATCGCTTGAGTCCAGGAGTTAGAGACTAGCCTGGGCAACATTGAAAAGCCCCGTCTCTACAAAACAAAATAAAAAAAATTAGCTGAGCAAGGTGGCACGCGCCTGTAGTCCCAGCTACTCGGGAGGCTGAAGTGGGAGGATCACTTGAGCCTGGGAGGTGAAGGTTGCAGTGAGCTGAGATTGCGCCACAGCACTCCAGCCTGGGCATAGAGGGAGACCCCATCTCAAAATAATTAAGTAAATAAATAAATAAAGGCAATTCAAATGTCACCTCCTCTGGGAAACCCTCCCGGATTCTCCCAGGCAGAGCTGGCTCTTCTTATTTCTATCACATCATCCGGTTCACTATAGTGTACTTGTCTCCCCAGCAGCCCGAGCTCCTCCACAGCACAGATCAAGTCTGATTTGCTGTTGGGTCCCTGGCCCCTGGTCCCAAGCCTGGTACCATGTGGGTGGTGGAATGTTGCTTGAGTGAGTCATGACAGCCACACCTTCCCCCTTCCTCCAGCAAGCTCCGGGCCTCACTGGCAGACCCTGGGCAGCTGAAGATCCTGACAGGGGACTGGTTCCAGGAAGCACGCTCCCAGCGGCACCACAATGCCCACTTCGGCTCTGACCTTGTCCGAGCCTCTATGCGCAGGAAGAAGAGCGCCAGGGGTGAGAGATCTTCGGGGCAGGGCAAGCCATGTGCCGTCCAGGGCGCTGTCTGTATGTGGACAGGGAGAGAGGACCACCGGGGCTCCAGTCCTGACTGCCCTTGGTACTGTGTGTCTTTGAGTGGGCAATGTTCCTCTGTGGGCGTGGGGCGGGTGGGCATCTCCCAGGGCCTCTCTCGAGTCACAGCCAGGCTTCCTGAGCATGGGGGCTCACAGAACTTCTCACCTGCGCCCAGGAGACCAGGCTCCAAGCAGCGACGGGGAGGCTGAGGCTGCTGTGAAAGAGAAGGAAGAGGGGCCAGAACCCAGGTGAGGAGGGGTCTCGGGAAGAGGGAGATGGTGCCCACCAGTAACCAGGGTCCCTCCCTCTGAGAGCGTCCTCTTCCTACTCCTAGGCTCACCATTGATGAGGCCCCTCAGGAGAGGCTCAGGGAGACTGAGGTAAGAGTGAATGAACCAGCAAGTCAGTACAGTGTCCCTGGAGGGAAGGTGGAATGTGGGGGGGGGGCAGGGGGGAAAAGAGCCCCAGCCTGGGAATGGGGAGACCCTGGACATGTCCCTTGCCGTGTCTGCACCTCATCATCTCCTGGGTGGAACAGTGGTGAACAGTGGTATGGATCCAGCCTCTAAGGGAACTTCTGAATCTGGCTATTAAGGGGTGAAGTGGGGCCAGGCGCAGTGGCTCATGCCTGTAATCCCAGCATTTTGGGAGGCTGATGCAGGAGGATCGCTTGAGCTGAGGAGTTCAAGGCCAGCCTGGGCAACATAGCAAAATGCCCCCCATCTCTATAAAAAATAAAATTAAAAAAAAAAAAAAGGGCCGGGTGCGGTGGCTCAAGCCTGTAATCCCAGCACTTTGGGAGGCTGAGACGGGCGGATCACAAAGTCAGGAGATCGAGATCGAGACCATCCTGGCTAACACGGTGAAACCCCGTCTCTACTAAAAAATACAAAAACTAGCCGGGCGAGGTGGTGGGCGCCTGTAGACCCAGCTACTTTGGAGGCTGAGGCAGGAGAATGGCGGAAACCCGGGAGGCGGAGCTTGCAGTGAGCTGAGATCCAGCCACTGCACTCCAGCCTGGGTGACAGAGCGAGATTCCGTCTCAAAAAAAGGCCGGGCACAGTGGCTCACGTCTGTAGGGGAGGCTGAGACGGGTGGATCACCTGAGGTCGGGAGCTCGAGACCAGCCTGACCAACATGGAGAAACCCCGTCTCTACTAAAAATACAAAATTAGCCGTGCATGGTGGTGCATAACCTGCAATCCCAGCTACTCAGGAGGCTGAAGCAGGAGAATCGCTTGAACCTGGGAGGTGGAGGTTGCGGTGAGCCAAGATCGCGCCATTGCACTTCAGGCTGAGCAACAAGAGTGAAACTCCCTCTCAATTAAAGAAAAAAAAAAAAAAAAAAAAAAAAAAGGAGTGTGGAGGGACTGGGACTGGCCTGGCCTGGCAGAGGTGCAGGACTCAGGTACCAATGCTCTCACCAATGGGAGCAGGGAGTCAGGCGGCACAAGCCCTGCGGGGTGGGCTGTGAAGCCCCGGTCCCACCGCTCCTGCAGCTTGCTGCCAGCCCTGCCCCGTGGGCTGCCCTAAACCTGAAACTGGGGTAGCTGGCTGGAGTCTGTGACCTCTGACCCCAATATGACCTTTGACTCCTTCTTCACCAGCCCCCACACTGTGACCTCTATCCCTTCCTTCCTTCAGGAACCTGATTTCCCATCGCCTTCTGTCCCGCTAAAGGGTTCAGATCCTGAGGAGGCGTCCCAGGCCCAGGAAGGTGAGTGGGAGCGCCTGTTGGGGAGCACAGAGAGGTTTCAGGGGTCAGAGGCAGCTCTAAAGGGCCCCAACCACCTGCGTTCACCCTCCTCACCCCCACTCCCACCCTGCCTCGGAGGTGGGGACGATCCCAGGGCAGCACCGGGGCCTGAATCTGCAGCTCGCTGGGGTTGTAAACCAGTTCCTCCAAATTCGTTCAGGGGCGGGCAGGAGAGGGCTTGCTTAGCGTCTCATGCCCCACCCCAGACCCTGGCCAAGGAGACCTGCTGGTCTGTGCCGAGAAGGCGGACCCGGAGCTGGAGCCCGCGTGGAGGGGAGGGCAGGAGCCGCGGCCCCCGCAAGCCCAGGTAGGCGGGAGTGGCCCGCGGCTGCTCTCAAGATCCGGAGCGGATTCCGGGCGGGGAGCGCTCCTGCCCAGGGCTGCGAGCCGCCCGCGACCCAGGGCGCTCCGGGCAGGGGCGGGGAAAGAAGGGGCGCCCCGTCAATTGCCCCCTCTGCAGACCAAGGCCGAGTCCCAGATCCTGGAGAACGGGGAGGAGGCCCCGGGGCCGGACCCCTCACTCGACCGCATGCTCAGTAGCAGCTCCTCGGTGTCCAGCCTTAACTCCTCCACGGTGAGGCGGGAGGGAGGGGACCCGGGCGGCCGGGGAGGTGGACACGTTCCGACGCGTAGCCCCTGCCTGCCCCTCCCTCGCCGCGGGACCCAACGCTGCAGCCCCCTGGCCTACCACCCATAACTCCGGTCTGAAGCCTCCGCGCTGCCCCCGGCCCCGACGTGAGCCCTGCGAGCGGCCCTGACTCCCACCCAATCCCGTCCGCAGCTGAGCGGCAGCCAGATGAGCCTGTCCGGCGAGGCGGAGGCGGTGCAGGTCCGCGGCTCCGTGCACTTCGCGCTGCACTACGAGCCGGGTGCCTCCGAGCTGCGCGTGCACGTGATCCAGTGCCAGGGCCTGGCCGCCGCCCGACGCCGCCGCTCAGACCCGTGAGTGCCCGGTCGGCCAAGCGGGGCGCGGCTGTCACAGCCCAGCCCACCATTCACAGGGTCTCGGCCGGCCTCCTCGTTCTCATGTTCAAAATGGGAACAACAGCGTTATTGGGAGGTGTGGGATTGAGACAATCCCTGTAAAGCGCTTAGCACGAGGCCTGGCATGTGTTCAGGGTGGTGGCTGGGGGAGCCCACAGGCAGGGGAGAAGACTCTGGGAGGGCCCCTCCTCACCTCGGGTTCTCACCTTCCCAGCTACGTCAAAAGCTACCTCCTCCCGGATAAGCAGAGCAAGCGCAAGACGGCAGTGAAGAAACGGAATCTGAATCCGGTTTTCAACGAGACTCTCCGGGTGAGGCTGGGACCACGGTGCGGTTCCCCGTTAATGAACAGGACGCCCCTTCCTGCGGGGCGAGGTGGCAAGGGCAGCCTGGAGGATCGGCGGGGGTGCTATTAACTCGTTCTCCAGTGTGTCAGCCTTGTGGTGGGCGTGGTGATAGTCCAGGCCCCCATTAATGCCCTTCGGGGCTCCCCAGAATTCCTTCACGGTAGGAACGCGGTAGGACCCGCCCCAGCCAACTCGCGCAGCATCTACGCGGGCCACCAGCAGTGCTCCGCTAAAGTGCACCTCCTGTCCCCAGTACTCCGTCCCGCAGGCCGAGCTGCAGGGCCGCGTGCTGAGCCTGTCCGTGTGGCACCGCGAAAGCCTGGGTCGCAACATCTTTCTGGGTGAAGCTGAAGTGCCCTTGGACACGTGGGACTGGGGCTCTGAGCCCACCTGGCTCCCCCTGCAGCCCCGGGTGAGGCAGCCAGGCCGCGTGGGGAGACCTGCGGCTCGGGTCTCCTGCATTTACCCCACCAGGCTCTCCCGCAGCCCCCTCAGACCCCTCCTTCGACAGAGCCTCCCCTCAACCTCTTAACCTCACGGCCCCAGGTGGAGCCGGCCTGCCACGGCCCCTTCCATGAGGGCACTGGGACCCCTAGGTTCCGCCCTGCAGGCCCCGCCGTTTCTGCTAACCGCACCCCTTCCGGGTCTGCAGACCCCACCCTCCTGAGACCCCTTTCCATTAGCCCCTGCTCCACGACAAGCCCACCTCTCGCAGGTCCCACTCTCTCCCGACGACCTTCCGAGCCGCGGGCTACTCGCCCTGTCCCTCAAGTACGTCCCCGCCGGCTCCGAGGGTGAGTGATAGCCGGAGAGGCCAAGCTGGACACGCCCTGAAAAGCAGGAGACTCCTGTCCCTGGGTTTAGGGGTGGTGGACTTGCGGGCCTGAGCCGAGCCTCTCCGCAGGCGCTGGACTGCCCCCGAGCGGGGAGCTGCACTTCTGGGTGAAGGAGGCTCGGGACCTCCTGCCACTGCGGGCAGGATCCCTGGACACTTACGTACAATGGTGAGGAGTGCTGGCCCTCGGGGCTTCCCTTTCTTTTGACTGCAGTGGAGTGCCCAACCTCGAGAAACCCCTACTAATCAACCCTTGATCATTCAGCCATGGCTTTCCCCACTGAGCAGGGGTGAAGGGGATGGTTTGAGCAAAGGCCTGGAGTCAGGAAAGTTGAGGACACCTTTGAGGAGCTGCATTTCAGTGTGACTGCCGCCTGTAGGACTTGTTGAAAAGCTGAGGCTGAGGGCTGCAGGGGTCCTTCCACAGAGAACCTGAGAGGTCAGGCTGTGGGGCTTGGCCTGGAACTTACAGTTCAGTGGTCTTCAAAGTAAGCTTCCAGGGGACTTCTAGGGGTGCCTCCAGGTGCTGCCCCCACCCTTAGAGAGTGAAATGGCCGTGGGCAGATCACTTCTGGGTGTCCACCCTGATGCAGCCAGAGGCGTTCTTTATTTCAGGTATTGTACTTCTGAGCAACACTGTATTTTGAAGAGGGGGTTCCCAGGCTTTGAAAACCTTGGAAACAGGCCAGGCATGGTGGCTCACGCCTGTAATCCCAGCACTCTGAGAGGCTGAGGCAGGTGGATCACTTGAGGTCAGGATTTCTAGAACAGCCTGACCAACATGGTGACACCCCATCTCTACTAAAAGTACAAAAAATTAGCCAGGCGTGGTGGCGGGCACCTGTAATCCCAGCTACTTGAGAGACTGAGGCGAGAGAATCACTGGAACCTGGAAGGCTGCAGTAAGCCAAGACCATGCCACTGCACCCCAGCCTGGGCAAAACAGAGCGAGACTCTGTCTCAAAAAAACAAGAAAGGAAGAAAGAAAGAAAAACCTTGGAAACTGCTTGAGGAGGGGTGGTGGTGGAGCAACAGGGAGATAATGAAAGTCACTGAGCCAGCGAGAGTAGCAGAATTGCATTTCAGAGACATCGCTCGGCAGCCCTGTGAATAGGAGTTGTAATTTTTTCTTTAGTATTATTTTTTTTAAGACGCAGTCTCGCTCTGTTGCCTAGGCTGGAGTGCAGTGGCACGATCTCAGCTCACTGCAGCCTCAGTTTCCTGGGCTCAAGCGATTCTCCTGCCTCAGCCTCCCGAGTAGGTGGGATTACAGGTGCACGCCACCGTACCCAGCTAATTTTTGTGTTTTTAGTAGAGATGGGGTTTCACCATGTTGACCAGGCTGGTCTCGAACTTCTGACCTCAGGTGATCCACCCACCTCAGCCTCCCAAAGTGCTGGGATTATAGGTGTGAGCCACTGTGCCCAGCCAGGAGTTGTAACTTTTAAAGCCAGGAGACCTGAGAGGAGGCTGCTGCAAAGGTCCCAGGGCAGTGAGGGTCTGAGGTCAGGCAGGCAGGAGCCAGGGGACATGGTGACTGGATGACTCTAGGGAGTGTGAGGGGTGGTCACCTGATGCCAGGCCACCTCCCGCACAGCTTCGTGCTGCCTGATGACAGCCGGGCCAGCCGCCAGCGTACAAGGGTTGTGCGACGCAGCCTCAGACCTGTGTTCAACCACACCATGGTGTACGATGGCTTTGGGCCTGCCGACCTGCGCCAGGCTTGTGCTGAGCTCTCCCTCTGGGACCATGGGGCCCTGGCCAGCCGCCAGCTGGGGGGCACACGCCTCAGCCTGGGCACCGGTAAGTGGGGTAGCTCCCTGAGACAGGCCCTGGGAGATGGGGGCTCAGCATGTGGCCCTGGATACCTCTCTGTCCTTTCCTGAGCTTTGATATCTACTGAGAACTGAGGGTGATAATGGGGGACAGTGCATAATCTGGGACCAGGCAGATTATGTGTTTGGGGGCCCCAAGGTGTCCAATGTGATCATGCCCTCAACCCCTGCCCACCCACATCCAGGCAGCAGCTATGGGCTGCAGGTGCCCTGGATGGATTCCACACCAGAGGAGAAGCGGCTGTGGCAGGCCCTCCTGGAGCAGCCATGCGAGTGGGTGGATGGCCTTCTACCCCTCAGAACCAACCTGGCCCCCAGGACGTAGCCCGACCAAGCCTCTCTCTCTGGACCCCCATCTCAGGGCCTGCCCTTGGCTAAAGTCAATAAAGTCTGCTCTAAGGGCAGTAAAAGGCTGGTGTCTGCTGGGGCAGGGAGGAAGAAAAGTGATTGCAGGAAAGAGCCAGGGAAGTAAGAGGGGCCAGATTAAGGAACTTTAGACTCCGCCACAAAGACTTCAGAGAAGCCAGGCACAGTGTTTCACACCTGTAATCCCAATGCTTTGGGAGGCTGAGGCAGAAGCATCACTTGAGCCCAAGAGTTCAAGACCAGTCTGAGCAACATAACAAGACCACATCTCTACAAAATTTTAAAAATTAGCTGCAAGTGGTGGTGTCACATGCCTGTAGTCCCAGCTACTCAGGAGGCTGAGGCAGGCAGATTGCTTGTGCCCAGGAGTTTGAGGCTGCAGTGAGCTATGCCACAAAGCAAGATGTTATTTCTACAAAAAAAAGTTTAAAAATTAGCTGAGTGTGGTGGTGCACACCTGCGGTCCCAGCTACTCATGAGGCTGAGGAGAAAGGATCGCTTGAATCCAGAAGCTTGAGGCTGCAGTGAATATGACTATGCCACTGCACTCCAGCCTGGATGACAGAGTAAGACTTTGTCTCTAAAAAAATTTTTTTTTTTTTTTTTTTTTTTTGAGATAAAGTCTTGCTCTGGAGTGCAATGGCGTCATCTCGGCTCACTGCAACCTCTGCCTCCTGGGTTCAAGCGATTCTCCTGTCTCAGCCTCCTGAGTAGCTGGGATTACAGGCACAAGCCACCACACCCAGCTAATTTTTGTATTTTTAGTAGAGACGGGGTTTCACCATGTTGGTCAGGCTGGTCTCGAACTCCTGACCTCGTGATCCACCCGCTTTGGCCTCTCAAAGTGCTGGGATTACAGGCGTGAGCCACCACACCCGGCCTAAAAAATTTTTTTTTAAAAGACCTAGGAGGCTCTTCCCAGGGTACCCCTCCCCCCATACACCTCCAAAATTGCCAGGACAAAGGTTCAAAAGTGTTCTGTTTAATACGTTTTGTCTGGTAGTGCTTGGGTGCCTGTGGTTGGTTTCTCTCACTGGAACCAGTCCTGGCCCCCACTCGCCTGGCTTCCTCCAGTCACCCCAGGTCCTGGGGCTGGTGTGTCAGAAGCTGCCTTTGTCCTCTCCATTCATCCATCCTTGGATCTGTCTGGCCTCTGATGCCCTCATTCAGCCTCTCGGGGTCCAGGGGTGACTGGCGTGGATCCTGCTCGCTGTGCCAAGATGGCCCTCCAGATGCGGCATACCATCCCTCCCCTGGGGGTAATGGACTCTGTGTGGCTCAGCCAGAAGGTGGCCCTGGACTCTCTCTTGCACCCACTGCCTGCCCAGTGCCCCCTCTGTCCTTAGGGGACCCAGGTGCCCCTTTGGTTTCCAGGAAGGAACCTAGGCAGGCCTGCAGTTGGCCAGGATGAGGCCACATGCATGGTTCACCCTTGGGGGACCCAGGATGTACCTGATGCGGGTATAGATGAGGTCATCTCGAGTGGCATAGGTGAGCAGGGTATGGAGGGTGAAGCTATGGTTCAACAGCTGGATGTGGACAAAGACCCGCAGAAACAGGGAAATAAGAAATTACAGAAAGATGTGTCCAGAGACCCAGGTACTAGCTCTGCTCTGCTGCCAAAATACTGAGGCAGATCACACCCCCCTTCTGGGCCTCAGTTTTCTCATCCATACAATGGGAAGAGAATACTAAGTGTTCTTCCAGTATTGAGATTCTCTGCATCAGAGGGCACAGTGAGAAGAGCGGGCAGATGGACAGAGATGGAGGCTTTGGCTGGTGAGGTCAGAGATAGCCAAGCACTCCCCACCTCACCATTTGGATGGTGCCTGAATCCACATTCAGTTCCTGTAGCCATTGCACCAGGCCCTGGTCCGTTGAAAGAGTGGCTGTCAAGAAGCAGTCAGGTGATGAGCCCAAGAGTGCCTCCTGCTAGAAGCTGCCTCGAACCCACCAATAGTGTTCTCCAGCCAAGGCCCACTCACCTGGGGGCTCTGGGGCCAGGGCATAGGTCCGGACTTCCTCATTCAGCCGCTGTAGAGCCCGCTGCACCAGGGCCTGGTACTCCCGTTCCTTCTCCGCCAGGACTTCCCGCAGCCTGTGGGGCAGAGAAGAGTAGAATGGAGTGGTGAGTGGGGAGTGAGTTGAAGCCCGGCAGAGGCTATGAGCGATTCCAAGGGGCTTTACCGATCAGTCTCTGCCCTCAAGAGGCTCAGCTGCACCATCAGAGGAGCGGGGCCCTGCTCAGGCTCCACTGGAAGCAGGCTCTGCTGGCCTGGGCTCTGCTGTGGCCTCTGCTGGGAGTCCCCTTCTTTACTCAGCTCCTCTGACCTCAGTGAGACCGCCTCCTTCTCCACCTCTGCAGCGGGGTGCCGTGAACTCAGGCAAGGCTACAACGCCTGTTTGGGACCCCTAGACCCCAGCAAGGGAGTGCGGGGGTAGGGTGCCCAGCTCTGGGCAGGCCCCAGGCAGTGCCGGTATGGGAGATGTCCATTTAGTCACGCCCCCACCGGCGCCTGCCTGCCCCTGTCCCGCCTGGCCCCCACCGGCCCCATTCGATGTTCACCGCGCCCAGCAAGCACCACACCCTCGCTGGCAGGAGGCCCGTGGCACTCCCCTCCTACCCGGGCCCAGCACAGCCAGGGCTGCCCGCACAGCACGGCTGAGCAGTGAGTCCAGAACGAACATCCAGTGTGGACGGATCTGGCGCCTGCGGAGGATCTGCTTCACCTGCAGGGGAAGGGAGGGCGCCGCTGAGACAGCTGAGCCTCAACTAGAGGCAGGGCTTGAGTTGGAAAGGCCTAGAAAGTCTTCGGCGGGAGGCAAGTGGGATGGGCGGGCTTGAGGTCCAGGGAGGGGCTGGGAAGCTAGGACTGGGCAGACGGTTTTTTGCTGCAGGCCTGATCTTCAGGGAGGAGACAGGGAATCTTGGAACATCAAGTCCTGGCACCTCCCCAGGCACGGGGAGCTCACTACCTGTTGTTGGGCAGCTCTGACTACCAGAAGGCGCCCTCACCGCATCCGGGAAGGCAAAGAGCGGTCCGTGCAGAAGTGCAGGCCCAAGGCCCTGGGCCCTCAGCCGTCCTTGCAGAGCCCGCAGCTCCTGGGCCAGCTGCCGGCGGTTGGGAGTGTGGATGTGTGCCCCGAGGCATCGCAGCAGCTCTTCCACATAGTTTCTGCCCAGACGGGACCCCTGAGAAGGAAGAGAGGGGTGGTCAGCGAGTGTTCCAGCCAAATGAGACGCTGCCGCGGAGGTGGGGTGGTGGGGTGCGGGGACATCAACAGGTGTCCTGACCCCGTGCTACCACCAGGGGGCGCTAGGGTGGGCCGCCCACCTGCTCCTGCTCCTGCTCCTGCTCTTGCTCCTGCTCCTGGTGCAGATTCTCCGCCAGCGCTGGCAGCTCCTGCTCCAGCACCGCGGCCAGCATGGCCCGACGCTTGCTTTCCTGGTGCAGCAGGCTCAGCCCTGAACTCTCCTCCGGAGATGCAGGCTCCTCGGCCGCAGGCTCCTCGGGCACCCTGGGCACAAGGGCGAGCGGCTGATTGAAGACCGGCAGCAACCAGCCAGTCACCTCTGCTGCCGGGTTTGAATTCTGGCTCTCTTACTTTTATGCCTACCTCACAGGGATGGACATAGATAAATCCCGCACTGAGAGGACACAACAAGTCCAAGTTAGAGTTGCCAGAACAGGGCATGGGGAGGCACCAAATGCCACATTCACAAGTGGTCAAGGTGCCCAAGTCCCCAAGGAGGGCTTTTGTAGGAGGGGAGAAAAAGGCAAAACCAGGCAAAGGGAACCCATCCCAGGAGCCTAGGTCTCACCGGAGCTGGCTGATGCCCCCATAACTGAGGCAGCGCTTCGGGGGGCTGGGCGGGTGCTGAGACGGTGCCTGAGGGCGCGGGAATGTCTGAGACTGGGTGGTTGAGTCGGCTGAAGGAATGGGACTGGCGGAAGGGGCATCTGAGGGAGGGACAGAGCTGTCAGCAGGGCCCTCTTCCCCCCTCACAGCTCCACAACTCCTCTGCCCTCCAGTGTGTCCATCCTGCCACCTCCAAGCACCTGAGGGCCGTGGAACATGTTGGGGGGAGCTGGGGCTGCGGCTCCTTTTCCCAGGCTGCAGGAAGGGGTCCCCCAGCAGTGCTTGGGCGCTGGCTCGGAGGCGGGGGTCTGGCTCAAAAGTTCGAAGGAGAAAGGCTTGGGCCTCAGCCGACAGAGAGCTGGGCATTGGTGGATGGACCTTGTACATACCCACCTGTTGGGGGAGGGTGAACAAGGGTGACATTCAGAGGTGTCCAAGGCCCAGCCTGGCCCTATGCCACTTCCATGTGCCAGGCCCAAAGGGGTCTTACCTGAAACATGGCAGCCTGTGGGCTCCCTAGCTCATGGAAGGGGGGGCAACCCGTGGCCATCTCAATGACAGTGCAGCCCAGTGACCAGATGTCAGCTGCTTTCCCATACCCGCGTGGGCCCTGGTCAATGATTTCTGGGGCCATATACTGCAGAGTTCCTAGGACAGAAGCAGGAGCACTGATGCCCATCTAGGCTTTTTTTTTTTTTTTTTTTTTTTTGAGACGGAGTCTTGCTCTGTCGCCCAGGCTGGAGTGCAGTGGCCGGATCTCGGCTCACTGCAAGCTCTGCCTCCCGGGTTCATGCCATTCTCCTGCCTTAGCCTCCCGAGTAGCTGGGACTACAGGCGCCCGCCACCTCGCCCGGCTAGTTTTTTGTATTTTTTAGTAGAGACGGGGTTTCACCGTGTTAGCCAGGATGGTCTCGATCTCCTGACCTCGTGATCCGCCCGTCTCGGCCTCCCAAAGTGCTGGGATTACAGGCTTGAGCCACCGCGCCTGGCCCCATCTAGGCTTTAACATGGGGTTGGAGAGGGGAGGGGAATGCCATCATCCTCAGGCCGACTGCACCCATACTGAACCTATCATCCAAAACGTACCTCAACACCTATCCTGGTCATCAAACATCTATCCTGAGTTCCATCACCACCCGAGGCTCCATCACCTGCCAAGGCTTCCATCATTCACCCTGGGCTCCACCACATTCGCAGACTCCATCACCCACAGTAGCGCTCCAGCGCACATCCTGGATTGCATCGTCCCCCTGAACTCCATCACCAGCTTTTTCCTCCAACTCCCACCTTGGCCTACATCGACACTCCTCAAGTGCTAAAGTCAGTTTCATCACTTATCCAAGCTCCAGTTCTAGATGCCATCACCTCAGCCCTGGCCCAATCACTCACCCTGGGTTTCATTCCCCATTAGGACTCTAACTCCATGCCTAGGAGCAATCCCATTCCCTGGAAAGTTCCAAGACATCTTCTGCCCCAGGTCAGCATCCCCACTCAGCACCCCCACACCTTGTTACCTGTGAAGGTCTCAGTGCAAGGTGTGATTCCTGCCAGTCGCTTGGAGGTGCCAAAGTCAGAAATCTTGAGCAGCCCACTGAAGGTGTTGATCAGCACATTGTCCCCCTGATCGATAGTCATTAGTGGACACTGGGCTGGGCCCCTGCCAGCAGAACTAGACCCTCTTTCTGGGATCCCATCTCCTGGAGATCCCAGCCTGGTCCTGCCTCTGTCAACACTCTCCCCTTGCCATCCCACTTACATGGCCCTCTGGGGCTGGGAGCTGACAATTGGTTTGGCTTCAGAGCTGAACTTCTCCCCTCCTTCTCTAAAGAGCCTCCCTGATTAATTTCCTACCCTTTGCAACAGGTCTGCTCACTTAATCTGCCAGCCTGCGTCTGAGACCATGTCCTCCCCTGCCACCCCCAGCAGATGAGGGCGGGCCAGCCCCAGGGCTTACCTTAATGTCCCTGTGTACGATGTGGTTGTCGTGCAAATAGCCAAGTCCCTGCAGGATCTGGCGGGTGTAGAAACTGATGGTGCTCTCGTTGTCCTTCAGGGGTCCCCACACTGACCGCAGCAAGGATGACAGGCTGCCTGGGTGGGGACAGTCCAAATTCATTGTTCCCACCCACTGGCTCCAGCCCACATCTCTGCTCAAGGCCCAGACACACCCATGTCGTAGCCCCAACTCCATCACCCAGCGCCACTCCTCAGCTAATTCTAGGCTACACCACCCACACGCACTAGGGTGCATTTCCCCCTGGGCTCTCCAACCCTGCCTGCCTCGGTACCATGCCCCACACCTCGGTTTCATTCCCATCCCACACAGGGCAGGCACCTCCAGGCACTTCCTCCATAAAGATCTTAAGGTAGCCGCCCTGGCTAGCTGAGCCCAGATAGCGCACTATGTTCTTGTGGCGCAGGCGTTTGTGAAGAGCGATTTCTTCATGCAGGGGCTGAGAAAACCTGGGGGGTGGTAGGGGAGAGAGGAAAGGGACCGATGTGGGCAGAGAAGCCCAGCCCATCCCGCCCCAGCCTGGCCCCGCCCCAAGGACCTGCCCCGCCCACAAGCCCTCTCCCAACCTCCGCACCCTTACTACCCTGCCCGTAGGACCCTCCAGACCTCAATCCCGCCCGCACGGTCCTGGCTGTTCCGCCCACGGGCCCAGTCCACAGGGCTCGAACTCTCAGGTCCTATGAGCCCGCCCACTAGGCCCCGCCCACAGGAGCCACTCAGCCCTCACAAGCCCTCAGCCCCGCCCGCGTGGCCACGCACCGCACCTGCTGTCCCGCTCCGGGATCTCCTTGATGGCGATGCGCACCCTCGTGTGGCGATCACGGCCCGCGTACACCACCCCATACGTGCCCTTGCCCAGCACCAGCCGCTCGCCCGTCTCCGTGTACTCATAATCAAACTGCCGGGCACGGAGTGAGATGGGGTTCAGCAGGGCGCGCGGCCCCTCGCCCTCCGCGAGCTCCCAGTCCCGCGTCCTCACCTCCAACACCTCCCCCACGCCCTCTGCCTCCTCCGCGGGCGCCGTGGAATCCGGGTTCCTCACCAAGGCCTGGATCAGGCCGCAGAACCTGAAGGTGGGGGAGGTAAGACTCACGGGAGGGGCATCTTGGTCCCCACATAACCCGGGGCACCCGAGGGACGTCGTCCCTTTCTTTCCCCCACTCCCCCGGGCATCCTGGTCCTCAGAGTACCCTGACCATGAAAGACTGCGCACCACTGGCAATGCCCTACGCTGGGGAAGCACAGCTGGACGTCCTGAGCTGGGGGCAGTGCATAGAGGAAGCAGCAGCGCTCGTCGCGCTTGGAGGCGCTGGGAAGGGATGAAGAACCCAGTGAGTGTCAGGCTGGGTGGCAGCGACCCTCACCTCCCGTCTTTCCAGTGGCCCCAGGTCCCGCCTATCACCTGACTCCACATATGGAGGCGACTGGGAAGGTCCAGCTGGAGGGAATGTCCTGCAAGAAGAAATGGGGTGTGATCAGGGGTGCTGGGGACAGGAGAAGGGTCTGAGAATGGGAGAAAGGCTCCACAGAAAAGGTCCCAGCAGAGGTGAGTGAGGGGCCTCAGCAGTGACTTCACCTGGGTCTCAGGCTCCAGCAAGCTCAGGGTCACTGTGCTCACTGGGTCAGTACCCCGAACCTCGAGATTTGCAGGCAGCAGCACCTTGTTCATCTCCAGGACCAGCACCTGCAGGCAGTGGGAGAGTAGGGTCGGTCAGAAGGGGCTTACCCCTTTCCCAGGTCCACCACCCCTACAAGCCTCACCAAGCACTGGTCACCCTGGGGACAGGCCATCTTGAATGGTTGGCAGGACTGTAGCAAGAAGTGGAGCCAGAAGTGGGCACGGCGTGGTGGCCCTCCACGGGGCTCTGCTGGCATGGGCCTAAAGTGCTGGTAGAGCAGGAAGGTCTCCATCACGGACACCAGGTACCTGCATGCAAAGCCGCATCCTCAGTTCAGCGCAGGCACCAACCAGCACTGCCAGGGAGAGGAAACTGGCCTGGATATAGCTAGAACGTTGGCATGGGGTGCCACGGGCACTGGTCTAAAAGTAGCCAGGTCATTGCCTCAGGGTTCAGTCTAGCATGCCAACAGACATAGGTGCAGGAGCTGACAGCCCAGGTCAGGCCAAGAATGCAGAGGGGGCCACCTACCATATGGGGGCATTGAGCTTATACAGCTGCTCTGCAGCCAGCACCACCTGGGTGGGGTCATTGGCGAGGATCTGGGCTCCCAGGTAGAAACCCACATCCCAGTAATACTGCATCTTCTCCACGCAGCCTTTGCGGGCCAGCAGGCAGCCCAGCTTCATGCCTGGGGGAGAGGGGCATGGGCTCCAGTGAGTGTGGGTGCAGGGGTGAGTGAGGCCCACCATTTTTGTGGGCCCGAGTGTGGACATGAACATAGATATGAGTAAACCATTGGGTGTGGCAAGATCTCGGGTGGGAACAGGAGCTCAGGCACAGGTATATGAACATGCAGATGTGTTAGGGAACATTTGTGGGTTTGAGGGCTCCTGAGGGCCCAGAACAGGTATTAGGACCCAGGTGTGGGTATGGGCAGGACAGTCCAAATGGATGAACTCGTCCTAACTCTTACCTAGTGTGCTCTCTCCCTGCCCTCTTCCCAGGCCCCTCTGAACCCCTGTGGGTGACGAGACAAGAGCCAGGATCTGTGCTCACCTATTAGCCGGAGCTCCTTGGAATCCTCAAAGTGCTGCCCGGCAGCAATGAGGAGCACAGCTGCATTGATGCCCGAGTGGAGGCTGGGCTCTACATCAAAAGCCTTGCGATACCTGGGGTGGGGGTAGGGGGCACAAGGCTGGACCGATGCCCACAGCACCATCCCTCATCTCATAGCTCAGCCCACCAGCCACTCACTGTGCTCCTTACCAGTGATAGGCCTGCTCCCGGTGCCCGGCATCCTGGAAACCTGAACTGAAGAACATGTCCTTGTAGATACGGCCACACATGCAGTACAGATCAGGTGCCACGGAGCCCTCAAGCTGTACCAGTGGCAGCAGCACGGCCAGGGCCTTCGCCCGGTCCCCAGGCCTGTTCCTCCTAGGAAAAAGATGGGGTCAGGCCCTCCCTGATGGCCCTGGCCTACTCTGTTCAGGGACCTCCAGACACTGAACAGCAGGGACCCTTCCATGGGCCTGACAATAATGACCTCAAAATGATAGTGACCCTGGCCAGCACTGACCTCTCTAGGGGTAGTGACCTCAGATAGAAGTGATTCCTAGATGCAATGACCCTTAGAAGCAGTGATCTTGAACAGTGGTGACCATACCACAGGCAGCACCACTTCCCCCACCCCGACCAGGCAGCAGTAACTCAGAACAACAGGGACCTACTGACATCAGTGACCCTGGTCAGCCAATTCCCCGAACAGCAGTGATCCCAGACAGCAATGGCTTTGCACAGCAGAGACCCAGGTTTCGGAAACCTTTATGTGGCTATGACCTAACCCTTGCTCTGCCACTCACCGGTTGAGGGCAAAAGTGTAATGGAAGCAGACATTATGCTGCTCGGCCACATCACAGGTGGGCAAGGCCTGCAGCGTCTCCACCAGCTCAATGATGGCCGAGTAGTCCTGCATCAGGGAATGGCAAGTACTGGCATCATGGGCCTCCAGGCCCCGAGGAACCTTGGGCCAGGGTCCTTTCCCACACCTGACATCCCACCCAGCCACCATCTTCTGCATGCCTCCTCAGGCCCAGCAGACACCACACCTCACAGGGAGAACCTGCTGTATGCCCCATGTTGGGCATTCCCAACCCCACAACGGCCCCAGGAGGCAGCGACATGCTCATCCTGTCTAACAAATAAGGAAGCCAACACTCAGAGACGTTTGATCATTTGCCCAAAGCCACCAGTGAGCAAGTGGCCCAGCCAGGACCTGAACTTGGGTTTGTCTGACCTCAAATGCCAGCTGCCCTACTGCCTCTCTGAGCACCACGCACTTGCACATCGCGGTAGGAGAGCAGCAAGTTCATGATGATGTCGGGGCTCAGCAGCTCCACGCTGTCCAGTCTCCGCTGCAGCCGAGCCAGCTCCTGCCGCAGCTGCGGCCCACTGAACCGCTCCCGCGCCTGCCGGATGTCCTGCCGAATGGTCTCCCGGAAATAGCCACTGATGCCCAGGGCAGGGGAGGCAGGGAGAGAGAATGGTGGGGCCTGCACCTCAGCCCCAGCCCTCTGTACCCTCACCAACCCCCTCCTGGAGCACCCTCCCTGGGGGCCCTCATTACCAAGAGTCTGTGGGTGTGGCCTCCAGCAGGCGGGCAAGCCGGCCCACTAGGGGAGTGAGCAGAGCCTCGGTCCCCACTCCAGCCTGTACCAGCCCATCAGCCAGGCCCCGCAGAAGGCCTGCATCGCCACACAGCACCCGACCAGTGGCCGTCACCACATAGGGGATCAGTGTGTAACTGCCAACGCAATCCTGGTGGGAGGGAGGCAGGAATCAGTGAGGTCAGAGGTCAGCACAGGGCTAGACAAGGGGAGTGAGAGCATCAAAGGTCAGCACCAGTGGGAATTGGAATCGCAGGAAAGGGGCACCCGTCATGAGAGGAGGCAACAGGAAACAGAGGAACACATGGGATGTCAGGGGGGCGTTAGGTGACTGAGGAAGCCAGGAGGATTAGTGGAGGTCAGAGGTCATAGTGGAAGTCAAAGGGCACTTTCGAGTGAGAGGTGGATTCTGCTCACCGAGTTCTTCTGGAAAACATCCTCCTGCAGGAGGCAGACAGTCAGATACTGGTGTTCTGTGTAGGCCTTACCCCAGCCCCGTGCCTGCCCCCACCAGCCCCAGGCCACCTACCCGCAGGGCCTGCAGGTCAGGGAGGTCGGCCTGGGAGCAGAGGAGCACGTTGTTGGTCATGCTGAAGCTCTCACGCACACCAAGGTGGTAGAACAGGGAGGGCTGTACCAGCGAGCTGCTCACCTCCAGCACCACCACGTCTGCAGGCACAGAGAGGGCGGCGCTGATCCCTGAAGCCCAGCTTGATGGGGAAGGAGCTGGGGTCCATCCTGGCTTGACCTGCCTTGCTGTGGGACTCCAGTAGGGTCTGTTTCTGCTTTGGGCTTCAGTCGGCCCTTTTTAGGGGCCCCCGGCACTTTCACAGAACTGATCTCTGTGGTGTTGCAGGAGAGGAGTTGGGCTCACTGGGCTGGGACCCTCAGGCCACGGTTCAGAGCCTGTGAGCACCTGGCATGGGGGAAGGGAGGCTGTGGACCAATTGAGTCTGTTCCAGGACATTTGGGAGGTGGGAGTTGCGCAAACATAGAAGTCCCCTCCCTTTGGTCTTCAGCACAGTCTCTTGAAAGGGGCTACCATCAGTGTGCATGGACAACGCTGTGCCTAAATGTATGTATGTGTATATGTGTGACATGTACAGCTTACTATGTCTGACTGTACCTGTGTGTATGACAGCGTCTGCTAGGGCCTGAACGAGTCAACATGTATGCGATTTGTGTCTGTCGATAATTGTGTCTTTGTGTCCGAGTGGTCGTCGGGTCAGCCTTCATTTTAGGCTACGATTTCATGGACATCCAGGAAGCACAGCTACCGGACTCCAGCATGAGCAAGTAAGCATGGGGGCGGAGCATCCGGGCTGGTTGGAGGGAGGAGTGACCCGCGGGGGAATAGCCTCCTTCTGGCCCCGCCCCTGGCCCATCCTTCCCCGCCCACTTCCCCGCCCATTCTTTCTTGGCCGCTGAGGCCACTTAACCTAAGCTCCCTCACCCAGTATCCAGTCCCGTTGGGCCCCTTCGCTTCTCTGTTTACTTCTCCAGCCCGATCCTCGGAAACAGTATGCTAGGACTCCTCAACTCCAGCCTCCCGGGTACAGCCCCTTTCCCTAAGTCCAAGCTCCTCTCCCAGTAATTGTCCTCAAGAGATCCGCGTGACATCCTCCTGAGGCTGAGGCTGAGTCCAGCCCCGCGCCGCTCCCCGCCCCGCCCCAGAGTTCCAAAGCCCCGCCCCATCCTCTACCGGCTCGCTGGGCACTGCTCCGACTGAAGGGTGCCTAAGCCCCAACCCCGAGCCCTGGAGCTGCGCCCAGATCCCTGTCTCGTCCCGAGCCTGGCCGCGCCCCAGATCCCCTAAATCCCACTTTTTTCACGGCCCTGTCCCAAGCCCTTCAGCTGCATCTCACTTTAAGTCCCCTAGACCCGGTAACCCTCTCGGTCCCTCCCTTGAGCCGTCGAGCCCGGCTGGGTCCCCTCCCAGGACCCTGAGTCCCGCCCGGATCCGGCCCCGCCCCCAGCGCGCTCACCCGCGTTGTAGAAGGCATCCAGCGCAGCGGTGTCGCCTAGTGCCAGCGTCCCGAAGGGCAGGCTGCGCAGCTGCGGGGGCGGCCGCGGCCGGGGGAGATGCGCGCAAGCCTCGCGCAGGCAGCGCAGGGGCAGCGGCTCCGCCTCGGTTCCCTCTCCAGGCTCCAGCCCGGGCTGCGGCTCCCGGGTCAGCACATAGACCACGCTGAGCGGCCGGCTCCGCGCACAGCCCCGGCCCGGGGGCGCCGCGAGCGGCCGGCCCCGGCTCAGCGCCACGGCCAGCGGGTCCTGCCAGCAGCTGCCGGCGCGCTCCGCCCCGGACCGGGGACACTGCCCCGCCATGCGGGGGCGCTCAGGCGCTGGGCGCTGCGCACTGGGAACCCGGGGAGGGGCAGGAGCCTGGGCCGGCAGATCAGGAATCTTGGGACCTGGAATCCGGTCGGAATCGGAGAATCTCCCACGGGATCTAGGGATCCGGAATCCGGCCTGACGTCCCTTTCCAGAAATCTAAAGTCCAGGGAGAAATCCGAGCTCGGACTTGCAAGGTCCTGAGGTTCTGAAATCCGGGATTGGGTCCTAGGAATCTGGGGCATCCGATGGTCGGCAGCTCAGAGCCACTTGAGGGATCCTGGGAATCGGCTCGGAGGTGCCCGCCACCTGGACTCCTCAAGGGAGCGCCCGCCAACGCTGTCCTGCCTTCACTTGTAGGCTGAGCCCAGCCCTTTCCCGGCCGACCCAGAAAGCTCCACCCTCGGCCCTGGGGCAGCGCCGCTCCCTAGCGGCTTGAGACTCAGCCTCTCCCCTCCCTTCTCTCCCGCCAGAACTTCGGAGACTGGCGGCTTCCGGAACAGCCTGTGCCCCTGTGCACGCCAAAGATTGTGGACTGCTCACAGCAAGCGCACATAAAATGTGTGACGAGGCCGGGGCTATAGGGAAAAGGTTCGATCCTCAAGGCCTGCCCTGCAGGGATCTGTTGAATGAATGGCTCTCTAGAGACATTAGGGTGCTCAGAGCATGATGAACAGTGGGTGTCCTCCCGGGCCCAGTGAGTGCAGGCAGGGAGGGACTGGGATGGGGGAAACCTACACCTTAGGCTGCTTGTCCGAAAGCCTTCAATCCTGGAGTGGGACTTGGCATCTGAGCCTTTACTGTCGCTAGGGGGCTGCTTTCCCCAGGACCCAACCTGCTATGGACCCCCGCTGACCTTTGACTTCTATGCGAAAGGTGACCATTGGACCTGAGAAGCACTTCCCACTCTTAAACATTTCTTAAGCCACCTCTTGAAGGAGTCAACCCCAGCCCTTTGCACTACAAAGCTTCTCAGCTTCAAATCCCCAAGAATCCCCAACTTTCTTGGTGAGGCAGCAACCTGGTATAAGCCTCAGTGGACCCTGAAATCAGGAAATGGGTACTTAAGTTGAATAATTTCTCCAAGATCACTCAGCACATGACAGAGCAGGGTGCAAACCCAGGACCGCCTGTCAGGCTCTTAACTATTTAATTCTGCCACTTACTAGAACGTGGCTTTGGGCAAATAAACTGCTTAAATGCTACTCAATGGCTTTTTCATTGCCCTGTTGCCTTGTGGAAGAAAAATGTACCTTCCTTGGTTTGACCTTGGATTCGAACTAGCACCCAATGGGACAGGCAGGAAGTGGCAGAGTTTGAGAACTTGGCCTGCAACAGAGGCTGGAGTGGAAAACGGACAACTTACAAGGGACAAGCATGAGCAACTGACAGGCTGAGAAAGCTGTGCAATTCCAGGTGGCTCACACCTGGAATCCCACTTTGGGAGGCCAAGACGGGTGGATCACGAGGTCAGGAGTTCGAGATCAGCCTGGCCAACATGGTGAAACCCCGTCTCTACTAAAAATACAAAAAAAAGGAGCAGGGCATGGTGGCATGTGCCTGTAATCCCAGCTACGTGGGAGGCTGAAGCAAGAGAATGGCTTAAACCCAGGAGCCAGAGGTTGAGGTGAGTGGAGATCGTGCCACTGCACTCCAACCTATGCAGGGCGACAGACCGAGACTCCACCTCAAAAAAAAAAAAAAAAAAAAAAAGAAGGCTGTGCAATTGTGCAATTCCTGCCACAAAGCCATCCACTTGCAGGACACAGAGGGCCTCAGGAAATTGTCAATGGATGCTTGAATCTCCTCCACTCCTTCCACCATATGCCCCTCTGGCCTTGTCTTGCACACCTCCAGAGAGAGAAGCCTCACTACTTTAGAGGCTGTCCTTTCCGTCTTCCTGACTGGAAGGAAATTCTTCCCTGAAAGGAGCTGAAACTTGTGTCCCTGCTCTGCCCTCTAAGGTTTTTCCCAGTAACTGAAAGAGTCTTGAAAGGGCTAAAATGATTTTATTTTTAAATGTGGACAGGCAAGCAGAGGTGGTTGGCAAAGGCAAGGTGGCTGAGGATCTGGAAGCTGCACAGGAGAGGTAAGGACAATGGCTGCCAGAGGGACCTATCGAAGCATCATCCGAACCCTGCGGTAGGGGTGGCCCACACCACGGCCTGAGGCCCAGTCAATGCCATATTTGTGAGCGGCAGCCTCAGACATTGCGTAGCGACCATTGAGATTTGATCGGTAACAGGATGCATACCACCAGGCGCCGTGGACAATCACAGCACAGTTGCTCCCGCTTGAATCGTGGTCAGCGTCATAGGTGGTGAAGGGCCTCCCACTGTGGAAGCTCAGGGAATCCCCTGGCAGGGAGGGGATGGAAAGCACCTTGGTGCCCAGCACCATGCCTGGCACCTTTGGAGATATAATCCCATGGGAGTCTCAAAGCAGCTACGAGTTGAATTTTATCAGTCCCCACAAGCAACACCAAGGGGCCAGGTTGTTTGCGCAGGGTCACTCAGCTAGTTGAAGCAGCAGCAGGACTTGAACTTGGGACTGTCTGGCTCCAAAACTCCCAGCTTTTCCTCCCGTCTTACCCCCTCCAGAATCCCCAGCCTCTCTCTAGCTCCTTTGTCTTCTCTCAGCTCCCATCCAGTCTGAGCAACTCTGCTAGGAAAAGCTGGGAGGAACCTCTTAGGTGCCTGGTCAGGAAAGGTGGTTCCCTGAGGCACTCCCTCATAACCACTTCCCTCTTTTAAATCTCTCCCCAACAGTCACTGTTTCTCTAAAAGAAGACTTCCCTGGTTCCTCTTCCAAAGCAGAGAGTGCTAACATTCAACAGAGCCTCAGGCGGTACCCAAAACCTCCTCCTTGCCTCCCTGCCTTTTTTTTTTTTCTTTTTCTTTTTTTTGAGATGGAGTCTCATTCTGTTGCCCAGGCTGGAGTGCAGTGGTACTTTCTGGGCTCGCTGCAACCTCCGCCTCCCAGGTTTAAGCAATTCTCAGCCCTCAGCCTCCTGAGTAGCTGGGATTATAAGCACCTGCCACCACACCCGGCTAATTTTTTTTGTGTGTATTTTTAGTAGAGACAGGGTTTCACCATATTGGCCAGGTTGAGTTTGAACTCCTGACCTCGAGTGATCTGCCCGTCTCGGCCTCCCAGAGTGCTAGGGTTACAGGCATGAGCCACCACGCCCAGCCTCCCTGCCCATTTTATAGAGGAGGAAACTGAGGCTCAGTGGAGGGGTAGGACTTGCCCAAGGTCACATAGGTGCTACGTGGCAGAGATGGATTCAAACTCAGGTCTGTTTGCCTCCAGAGCCCAAATTCTTCACTGTTGCACCATCCTGTTTCATGATTGCCATTTCTCAGATGCAGAAACTAAGGCCCACAGAGGAGACAGGATTGCCCTGGGCATTCATGGGGGCAGTGGCAGCATTGGGAAAGGATCCGGCCTCCTTCCTCTGCTGCCCTTAGGCTCACTCACCTGCAGTGCCCTCTGAGAACTTGCCCAGCACCAGCTGGTAGTGGTCTACCTCACCGAGGAGGCGGAAGGTCGCATAGTGGGCAAAAGTACGGTTGCCATTAAAGTCTTCCAGCTCTACCCGCAGCTCCCAGGTACCTGGGAGGAAGAGGAGGCAAGGATGGAGGAACCCTCAGATCTTGGGAGTGGGGCAGGGATTCAGGATGGCAGACAGTAACCCCCAAACTCCAGGTCCCTGCTGGGAACTCACCCTGGAGAGTAAGCTGGTGCAAATTCTCATTTCCCAGCCAGAATTCAGACTCCTGGTTCCCAAAACCTGCTTTGTAGGAGGACCAAGGGCGGAAGAAATCCACAGAACCATCCTGGCGCCTCTGAAACACCTAGCCGGGGGCGGGGGTGGGGAGGTACAGCAGCTATTACTCCAGGCTGGGCACCAGCTGCTGAGGATGCAGGAACTGTGAGGGGTGGGTGGATACCTCTCTCTCTTTGGATTGGGGCCTGTTGATAAAATGGGGATCCTTCAAGTCAGTTTTGAATATTTCTATGAACTCTACATTCCTTTATTAGCTTTCACTGACACTCAACTTCATGTCACAGGCTTGCAAGCCCTGGGAAGATTGAATTGACAGAAACACTGTCCCCACCCTCAGGAGATGGCCAGCGCTGCTGGGAGTCAGTCAAAATAACCCAATTTCATTTACTGTAAGAACCAATATATTTGGCCAGGCGCGGTGGCTCATACCTGTAATCCCAGCACTTTGGGAGGCCCAGGCGGGCAGATCACTTGAGGTCAGGAGTTTGAAATCAGCCTGGCCAACATGGTGAAATCCCATCTCTATTAAAAATACAAAAACAATTTAGCTGGGTGTGGTGGCATACGCCTGTAAGCCCAGCTACTTGGGAGGCTAAGGCAGGAGAACTGCTTGAACCTGGGAGGTGGAGGTTGCAGTGAGCCAAGATCACACCACTGCACTCCAGCCTGGGTGGCAGAGCAAGACTCCATCTCAAAAAAAAAAAAGAAAAAAAGAATCAAGATATTTAAATTAGAGAGGCCACCCCCACAGCCCAAGTTGGACCCCTGGCCTTACCCTGATGTCTTCCACCTCCCCCTCCAAGACAAGCAGGCCCTAGGCCCTATAGAGTTTTCAACCTAAGTACCTCTATTTCCATTGCTCCACTGTCTTTTTTTTTTTTTTTTTTAGCTAGAGTCTCGCTCTGTCACCACGCTGGAGTGCAGTGGCATGATCTCGGCTCACTGCAACCTCCATCTCCCTGGTTCAAGCAATTCTCTTGCCTTAGCTTCCTATGTAGCTGGGATTACAGGTACCTGCCACCGCGCCCAGCTAATTTTTTGTATTTTTAGTAGAGACGGGGTTTCACCATGTTGCCCAGGCTGGTCTTGAACTCCTGAGCTCAGGCAATCCGCCCACCTCGGCCTCCCAAAGTGCTGGGATTACAGGCGTGAGCCACTGCGTCAGGCCTGCTCCACTGTCTTTACTGCCTGGCTCCCTGCTGTCTTCCTAAACCACGTCCCTGCCTCCACTGGTCCCCCAGTGCAGTGCATCTTTCATAGCGTAGCCCAAATCATCTTTTTAAAACAGAAGTTCTACTTGGCCCCTCCCCTGCTTAAAACTCTCTTGGGGCTACCCATTGCCCTGCACACTTCTTCTTTTTTTTTTTTTGAGACGGAGTCTCGCTTTGCCGCCCAGGCTGGAGTACAGTGGCCGGATCTCAGCTCACTGCAAGCTCTGCCTCCTCGGTTTACACCATTCTCCTGCCTCAGTAGCTGGGACTACAGGTGCCTGCCACCTCGCCCGGCTAGTTTTTTGGGGGTTTTTTTTGTATTTTTTTAGCAGAGACGGGGTTTCACCGTGTTAGCCAGGATGGTCTCAATCTCCTGACCTCGTGATCCACCTGTCTCGGCCTCCCAAAGTGCTGGGATTACAGGCTTGAGCCACCGCGCCCGGCCTTTTTTTTTTTTTTTTTTTTAAAGACAGAGTCTTACTCCATTGCCCAGGCTAGAGTGCAGTGACTCAATCTTGGCTCACTGCAACCACCAGCTCCTGGGTTCAAGCAGTTCTCCCACCTCAGCCTCCTGAATAACTGGAATTACAGGTGCGCACCACCATGCCCAGCTAATTTTTATATTTTTAGTAAAGACGGGGTTTCACCATGTTGGCCAGGCTGATCTCGAACTCTTGACCTTAGGTGATCCACCCACCTCTGCCTCCCAGGGTGCTGGGATTACAGGTGTGAGCCACCGCGTCCAGCCAGCCACTGCGCCTGGGTGCCCTGCACACTTAAGTTGATCATTTAGTGCCTTCCATGAACTGGCCATTACAGAGGTCCTCAATCCACGCTCCTTCAGTGCTGGCAGACTTTAGCCGACACCCACGCCTGCTCTCAGCTCAGTCACGCGTTCCCTGCAAACCTTCTTGTACTCTGCTGCCTCCCTGAGTTTATCTTTACTTCTAGCTGGAATGCCCCTCCACACCCTTTTTTTTTTTTTTTTTTTTTTTTTTTTTTTGAGACAGAGTTTCACTCTTGTCGCCCAGGCTGGATGCAATGGCAAAATCTCGGCTCACTGGCTCACTGTAACCTCCGCCTCCTAGGTTCAAGCGATTCTCCTGCCTCAGCCTCCTGAGTTGCTGGGGTTACAGGCACCTGCTACTGCACCCAACTCAAGGTCCTTTCAAATGGCACCTCCTCTGTGAAGCCCTCATACTTCTTCAGGTCCCATTGGGGGTTCACTAAACATTTGTCAGTGAATTCCTCTAGGAAATGCCTTACTCTGGTGGGCTCTGGCTCCCCTAGGGGCCAAGGAGGAGAAGTAACCACTGGGCCTGGCCTGTTAGCCCATTTCTCAGACACTCACCAGCCAGCCACCCTCCTCCGTGTCCATGTCACAAAAGACTGGGAGGGCCCTGCCCTCAGGTAGGCACAGATGGTACCAGCCACTCAAGGTGGCGCCCTGGCTCAACAGCTCCCGGCAGTTTCTGGGGCCTGGGAAAGGGAAGATGGACTCGGGAGGTGGTGCCCAGGTTATTCCCTCACCCCCACCCCCAGGCAGTGGAACAAGTATGGGGCCCCAGGGATCCTCTTGGCTCCTTCAGGTCGCTGAAGTGGGGTTCTAAGGAGGCTGTGGGGAGGGGCTTGGCCACACTTGGGGGTCTGCCAACACCTAACACCATGTGATCCCAAGTTCCCACCTCCTGCAAGGGCTGCCTCACCTTCCTGGCACCGAAGCAGGTTCGCTGGATCTCCTGCTCCAGAGGAAGGATGAGTGTTGGCTCTGATGTCTCAGCACCCCAGCACTGAGCCACCAGCGGAGCTGGTACCCAGGCTCTTTTCCAAATCCTTCCCACTCCTCCCAGCCTTCCATACCCTGTGGGAGGGCCATCATAGGGTACCCGGGCCCTTCTCCTAATCCTTCCCACTCCTCCCAGCCATCCATTCCCCCGTGAGAGAGCCGTCATAGGCGCAGCAGTCAAGCAGAGATCCCACCCTAGAGTCCAGAGACAGGGGCAAAGAAAGCAGGGAGGTCTCCAGCCCCACTTACTCACCTGGCTCACCCTTGGGGCCCATCTTGCCTGGTGGTCCAGGTTGCCCTGAAATCTCAAAGGCAGAGATGCCCTGAGTCCCACCCCATGCCCTGGACCAAAAAGAAACAAGAGACTTGGAGCCAGAGGTTCAAATCCCAGTTTCACCCTTCACTCACTTTGTGATTGTGGGCAAATATCTTATCCTCTCTGAACCTCCCTTTCCTCCTCAGCAGAATGGGGATGAAACCACCTAGCTGGCAGAGTTGGTCTTAGGATGCCAGGTGCCCAGCCTGGAGCTGGCACAGAGTAGGTTCCTTGCTTCTTTGTCATGGCCCCTCAGCACAGACAAAAATTGCTGCATTCCTGCCTTCCCTGTTCCCAAGATCCCAGCCCACTCCCCAGCCTCTCTCACCTTGAGGACCTGGGGCCCCCTTCTCCCCAGGACTTCCTGGAGCTCCGGGACAACTGGGCAGGAGGACAACTTTGCTGGCTTCCAGTTCCCTGGGTCCTACAGGGAGACACAGGCAGGGTGGACACAGGGTAGACTGTCTCTTCCAGACCCCTCTTCAGTTCTCTTCCTGTCTCCCAGATTCCCTCTGTCAGGATGCTTGTCTCCTGAGCTGGCAAGGTTTCACATGCTTTGCATGCATTTGCATATATTTACATGCAGAGCCCAGATTATGAAACTCCCATCCTGCTCCTTGAGGTTGATGAGCCTTGGTGGAGGGACACCCAGTGAGGGAATGAGGAGTGGGTTGGTGAGGAGGGCACCCTAGGTACCTACCTGGGCAGCTGGGGTGTTCCTGGGTCTTCAGGCAGGCAGGTCCCCCAAGCAGGAGGAGCCACAGGGAAGGCAGGATCCACCGTAGACCCATCTTGCTGGGGCCACCAGGGGAAGGATGCCAGATTATAAGGCGGCCAGGCTGGTGGGAGGACATGAAGTAAGACTTCCTTCCATTGTTCCCCAGGGACACCCCACCCAGACTGGAGCCAGCAGGGAGTAGGAGTATTTCCTTCCTCAACCCCAGAGAGAAAGGGCATTATCCCTGCCCTATCCAACCAGGATGGAGTCCAACATCTTCTTTTCTTTTTTTTTTTTTTTTTGAGACGGAGTTTCACTCCTGTTGCCCAGGCTGGAGGGCAATGGTGTAATCTCAGGTCACTGCAACCAATGCAACCTCTGCCTTCTGGGTTCAAGTGATTCTCCTGCCTCAGCCTCCTGAGTAACTGGGATTATGGGCGCCCATCACCATGCCCAGGTAATGTTTTGCATTTTTTTTTTTTTAGCATAGATGGAGTTTCACCATGTTGGCCAGGCTGGTCTCGAACTCCTGACCTTAGGTGATCCACCCACCTCGGCCTCCCAAAGTGCTAGGATTACAGGCGTGAGCCACCGCACGCTGAAGGAGTCCAACTTCTGATCCTGGCTTCCAGGGCTCCCCAGCCATCTCTCTAGACCTCTACATTCACAGTCATCTCTACCTATGAAGGCCCATCTGTCCATGAAGGTCTAGCTCTACAGCCATCACCACTGGGAATCCTTCCTCAATCCTTGTCAATGCTATGAATAGTGACAACTGCTACCATTTACTGGGCATCTACTGCATTCCAGTGTCATACTGATGTCACCTCCGATCCTTACACGGACTTGCTATTAATCCTTATTATTGCATTATGGGCCTGGTACAAAATGGGTGCTCAATAAAAAATAGTTAAATGAATAAGGAAAGAGAAACTGAGGCCCATGGATGGGACGTGACTTCTGTTCTCTTGGCCACTTATATGCTGAGAGCCACAGAGTTTTACCCAAGCCCCATGACCCCCAGTGAAAAGCACCATTAATAAAGTGATTCTGGCTGGCTGTGGTGGCTCATGTCTGTAATCCCAGGACTTTGGGAGTCCAAAGCAGGCAGATCACCTGAGGTCAGGGGTTCGAGACCAGCCTGATTAACATGGTAAAATCCCATCTCTACTAAAAATAAAAACATCAGCCGGGCTTGGTGGCATGCACCTGTAATCCCAGCTACTCGGGAGACTGAGGCAAGAGAATCACTTGAAACCAAAAGGCAGAGGTTGCAGTGAGCCGAGATTGCACCACTGCATACCAGCCTAGGCAAAAGAGCAAAAACTCCATCTCAAAAAAGAAGAAAAAAAAGAAAGTGACTCCATGCTCAACCTTGAGTCCCGTGAGGCTTGGGAAACAGCTGCTAATGTAGGCCAATCGAGCAGGAAGCCCTTGTAGGAAGGCCGGGAGGCCGGGAGGCCGGGATGACGCAGCAGCCAGGGTCCAGATGTGAAGGATGAGGCCTGAGCTGGAGAGGGACCTCAGGTGATAAGGGAGGAGAGGAACGGCTCATTCATTCACTCATTCAGCAAACCCTCCCTCAAGGCCTCCTCTGCACCTCCCCAGTGCTTGTGGGGAGGGCTGAGGTACAAGAGGTGTCAGGGGGAGTGGAGGCTGTGTTTGCCTGATAGGATGTGCCAGCGAGACGGATGCCCTGAGATTGCAATTCCAGTTCTAGGAATCTGTCTTCCCCAGACTGTCCCACGAGTGTGCCAAGATCTGCAGATAAGCCTATTTACCACAGTGCTGTTTGTAAGCATCAACGTGGAAATGACCCAACCAGCCACTGATAGGATTCACATGAATTAGGACCATTCAGACAACTCATAGGGTAAATCTGATCTAAAAATGAGAGGGGCGGAAATGCAAGACAGTATGCACAGTGTTGTGTTATCCCCCTTTGTATTTTTAAAATGCTAGAGGTGTGTGTGTGTGTGTGTGTGTGTATAGTAAATTCACAGAAAAAGTTCTGACACAGACCTTGTGAACTGTGGTTATTTCTGGAGAGTAGGACCAGGGAAGAGGTGGTTCTCATTTTTTTTTCTTTTTCGGAGACAGGCTCTCACTCTCTCACCTAGGCTAGAGTGCGGTGGTGCCATCATAACTCACTGCAGCCCTGACCTCCTGGACTCAAGCAGTCCTCCCACCTCATTCTCCCAGGTAGCTGGGACTCCAGGCAGAGCCACCACACTGGGCTAAATTTTTATTTTTATTTTATTTATTTATTTTGAGACAGAGTCTTGCTGTGTTGCCCAGTCTGGAGCGCAGTGACTCGATCTCGGCTCACTGCAACCTCCGCCTCCTGGATTCAAGCGATTCTCCTGCCTCAGTCTCCCAAACAGCTGGGATTACAGGTGCATGCCACCATGCCCAGCTAGTTTTTGTATTTTTAGTAGAGATGGGGTTTCACTATGTTGGTCTGGCTGGTCTCAAACTCCTGACCTCAAGTGATCCACCTGCCTTGGCCTCCCAAAGTGCTGGGATTACAGGTGTGAGCCACTGTGCCCGGCCTACATTTTTATTTTTTGTAGAGATGGGTTCTCACTATATTGCCCAGTCTAGTCTCAAACTCCTGGCTTCAAACAGTCATCCCACCTCAGTCTCCCAAAGTGCTGGAATTACAGGTGTGAACCACTGTACCTCCTGGCCAGTTTTTTTTTTTTTTTTAATATATATATAGGGTCTCACTCTGTCACCCAGGCTGGAGTGCAGTGGCATGATCTTGGCTCACTGCAGCCTGGACCTCTCAGGCCCAAGTGATCCTCCCACCTCAGCTTCCTGAGTACTTGGGACCACAGGTGTGCACCACCACACCCAGCTAATTTTTGTATTTTTAGTAGAGATAAGGTTTTGCCATGCTGCCCAGGCTGGTCTCTAACTCCTGAGCTCAAGCAATCCTGCTGCCTGGGCCTCCCAAAGTGCTATGATTACAAGCATGAGCCACCACACCCAGCCCAGTTCTCACTCTTCATATAAACTTCTGTATAGTCCTTTTTCAAACCCTCACAGGCATTTACTACTTTTGCAAGAAAAAGAAAGCATCCAATAAAGGAGGAGGGTGAAGAAGAAAACTCATGCTGGGGGAGAAACAAGGGCAGGGTGACCCAGGCAGGAGGAGCTGCTTATGCAGAAGGCTGGAGAAGAGAGAAGGCAAAGCAGATGGGATGTTATCATATCCCATAGAGGGGAAGCAGCAGGGGCTCTAGGAGGCCAGCGGGGAGTGCACAAAGGGGAGGCTGATTTCCAGAGGCTGGGAGCTTTGGCGGAAGTGAGGGTTCGAGGGAGGGGTGAGGAGGTGGACTGTGGTTGGCAGGGGGAGGTGGAGGTTGCAGTGAGCCAAGATCTTGCCACTCTAGCCTGGGCGACACAGTGAGGCTCTGTCGCAAAATAAATAAATAAATAAATAAAAGAAAAAATAAAATAAAATAAAATAAAAAGTTATAAGATTCGCAGCTACATGCCTGGCTCCTGACAAGTACCCATCCGTGGGAGATGTTACCATCAGGGAAGACTTCGGTGTCTGGGGACAGAAGGCAGGGCTTCCCAGGAGGGCCTGAGAGAGGAAGGCCAGAAATGGCTACTCGGAGTCCCTGGGCACTTCCACCTTGGCACTGGGACAGAGACCTAATTTTTGGAGGCCGAGCAAGCCTGGAGATGCGTCTGGAATGCTGTTCTGCTCACTCTGGAGTCAGAAAAGCCTGAATTCATTTTATTCTTTATTTTTATTTTCCTTTTCTTTTTTATTGATGGGGTCTCAACTATGTTGCCCAGGCTGGTCTCCTGGACTCAAGCGATCCGCCCGCCTCAGCCTCCCAAAGTGCTGGGATTCTAGTCATGAACTACGACGCCCAGCCCAGAAGAGCCTGAACTGAAACCCCAGCCCTGTCCTGTCCGGCTGTATGACTTGAGCATGTGTACTTACCTGAGTCTCTCATCTGTAAAAGGGCAGGGGGTGGGGGTTAAGCAGGTGTCAAAGATGAACTTTTTTTTTTTTTTTTTTTTGAGACAGAGTTTCACTCTTGTTGCCCGAACTGGAGTGCAATGGCGCAATCTTGGCTCAACGCAACCTCCGCCTCCCAGGTTCAAGCGATTCTCTTGTCTCAGCCACCCAAGTAGCTGGGATTACAGGTGTGCACTACCACGCCTGGCTAATTTTGTATTTTTAGTAGAGATGGGGTTTCACCATGTTGGTTAGGCTGGTCTTGACCTCCTGACCTCAGGTGATTCACCCGCCTCGGCCTCCCAAAGTGCTGGGATTACAGGCGTGAGTCACTGCGCCCGGCCAGGTGAAAATATTTTAAAAGGTAACAGCGAGAGTCCTAGGTGGAATTCCCGTTAAGAAGAGGACAATGGCCGTACCCTCACCCCATCCAATCCACACACAGCCCAAGACACAGGACATGAAGCGCAGTGCAGAGTTCCTTTATTTGGGGGCAGTGCCCAGGCCAGTTGGTGGAAAGAGGCAGGCACACAACCCAGTGCCAGGCTGGGGGGCCCAGCAGGGGTGATGGAGGAGACGAGGCGGTTGAGGGATGCTCTCAGCTGCAAGTTCCAGGGCCAAGACAGGAGGAGATGTCAGGCATCAGACACTAAGCCTGCTTGGTGCCCACAGGAGCCAAAAACTGGTGGCCAGAGTTTTACCCACCCCCGCCCCCCACTTGCCCACAAGGGGGCCAAGAGGCCAGCCTCTGCATCCTCCTTTCCACTCAGAATGGAGTGCAGGCCCAAGGGGGTCAGATTCTGCGGAGGCCAAAGAGGACACTCAGGGAGGTGACCCTGCCTCAGCCAGCCAAGGACCCCCTGCCTCGAGAGGAGGCAGCAGAGGAAGAGCAAACACTTTAACACAGGCTGCGGCGAGCCGCCCCACAGCACACACAGCACGCAGAGGGCCTCAGGCACAGCTCCCCTTCTCAGAGCAAAACCCAGCTAGACACACGGCCCAGCTCCTGCCCACAGCCACACAAATGCAGGCCACAGGCTTGCCTGGGCTGGCACCTACTGGTTCTCTTCCCTGCTGGCAGCATGAAGGGAAAAGACATGGGAGGGCTCAGCTGGGCTCCTAGACCAGCCCAGGCTGAGTCCTGGTTCCAGCCAACACCTGACAAAGAAAGCCCCGCAACTGGAGGAGACAAAGGGGGTGCGGCTCACGTGGGGCATGCTGTCACTGTCTTGAGGGCTTGCCCATGGAGAAGACAGCACCCTGGGTACTGAAGGGGAACGGTGGGGCAGGAACCAGGAGGTGAGCTGGGACTCAGGTACTGCTGGCCAGGTACTCACAGCGTCTGGTAGGTGCTGTCCTTGGCCTTGAGGAAGCGCAGCACAAAGAAAGCCACCGCCTGTAGGCTCAACACCAGCACGACACCTCCGATAAAGCTGGCCCCGTCAAATCCAGGGCTGTGGGCCTCAGGGACTGGGGGGCTTCCTGCAGGGGGGAGGCAGGGCAGGGGTCATAGCAGTCACTGTGAACCAGGATCCCAGTCCCACCCCCACAACTGGCACAAGTAACCTGGAGGCCCCGGTCCTCAATATGGGGTCCTTGAACCCCGGGCTCAGAAGTTTAGTCCAGATCCTGCAGGCAGTTGGGAAGCGCCTGGTGGGAGGAACAGTGGCAGGGGAGGGTGGGGTGCTGTCCAGCCCTGGCTTTGCTCCTGGCTTGCTCTGTGGCTTTTATGCCACCCACATTCTCTCTGGGCCTCATGATCACATGGTCCAATAGGTGTCTTGGACCAGTGACTGGGCTCCCACCCTCCCTGGGCCTCACTAGCCCAATAGGGTGAAGACAGAGCCAGAACTCAGACCCCCTGCTCAGAATTCCTTTCAGTCTTGGACCTCAGGGTTCAGAGCCAAGATGCAGATGATATAGTCCCTTTTTAGGACCCCTAAGCCCTAAGACCCCAGTGTCACCCAACGTCAGAGCCCTCAGAGCAGGGGGAGAAGTGGAAGGCCCAGCTGTCACCCTGCTAAGTGGGTAAGCGAGAACTGGACAGCGTGTGTTGGGGGGAACAGGGCTGAGGGACAGGCTTGGCCAAAGTCACCTCACAAGACACAGTCAGACTCACACAGGGTCCCCTGACCATTTCCTCTGCCCCTTAGAAGGTAGAGCCTTAGGGCCATGGTTGCCAGGCTATGCCTGGGTGGCTCCCAGCTGTGCCACGGTACCTGTCCACTCCTAGCAGGGATTCAATTTCAGGCCCTGGGCTGGGTGCCCAGAACAGGGCAGGGCTGGTGGATGGAAAAGCATTCTGGGACAGTGGAAAGGGGCCCAGCCTGAGCTGGGTCCACCTCCCAGAAGGTATAAGGGGTGGAAGGAGTCTGACAATATGAAGGGCAAACAATGGTCCCAGCTCCCGCTCAGGGAGCCCCAGAGAAGGAAGCTGGGGGATGAGGAGCAGAAGAGGGGAGAAATGAGCTGCACGAGGCCGATCTGGGGCTCCAGCTGAGGGAGCTGAGCCATCAATAATTCAGCTTCTGAGATCAGTTTCTGGCTTTAATTAACCAAGGGCCTCTTCAGCCATCCCTGCCAAGTCTGGTGACCTCCAGCCCCTGAGAGGGAATGGGAAGCAAGGGGTGGTGTTCTCGCCTCTGCTCTGCCAGGAATCCACCTTGTGACCCTCTCTGGGCCTGGAGGATACAGTAGGCAGGCCCTGAGGATGTCTCCTGAGCAACTCGAGCTGCACACCCTTACCTCCAAGGACAAGTCCCGAGGGGTCACCTTGAGTTCCCAGAACTGGCAATGGGGAGGAGGGATGGGAACTGTCATTTCTTGATTGCCTTCAGTGAATCAGACACTGAAGTGGGCACCATACAGCTTCTCATAAAACCTGCACAGCAACTCTATGAGGAAGGCATCATCCAGCCCATTTCACAGATGCGGAGACAGGCTCCGAGGGAGAAGGTGCAGGGCTGAGGTCACAGAGCATGTCAGTGCCTGAGCCCAGAGCTGTCTTCCCCTGCACCTATGCTCCTCCCACTGCCCCGTACCCAGGGAGTACCCACCTGTTGTGACTGTCTTCGGTTCATAGGTGGGGTGGTGATGAGCAGCTGAGGAGACAGGGGATCCATAGCAAAGCAGCCTCCTCACCCTGACTCCCATCAAGACCCCAGCCCCCACTCACCGCTAAACTTCCGATTCAGATGCAGCCCTGTCCCTGCTCTAGACATTCAACATACTTGCAAGCCCCAGTCACACAGTTCCCTCCACCAGATGTGCTCTCTCTCCATCTCTACCTTCCAGGCTCATTACTGATGCCACTTCCTCCAGGAAGCACCCCCTCTCATTCCCTCTGAACTTCCAAAGTCCTTGCTATGCCTTAAACTAGAAGAAGAGCTAAGGCTCCCATCCCCTCCATACACCTGTACTAATTTTCAGATGAGGAAACAGGCAGAGAGAGGAGGGGACTTCTCAGTGAGCTAAAGGCAGAACTGATACCGGGCCCAGGTATTGATGAGCACAGTCCACCCCTGAGAGAGGCTGTTTCCTCCTGGGGGGCAGGCTATGGCTGGGGAGACCCATGCAACTTGGCGTAGGCGCAAGAATCCCCTTACCTGGACATGCCTCTGAGCCGTTGTAGATGGAACAACCTTCCTTGACCACCTCAGCTTGAGCCACACAGTGTCCTGGAGGAAGAAGGTGCAGGGGGGAGATTTAGGGAGAGGGGCCAGGTCCTTGGGGTTCAGAGCTGGGGGTACTCAACCTAGGGAGGGCTCAGCTCCCTACCTGGCTCCTCTGGCTGGCACTGCTCCCACACGCAGCCGGAGAGATTGCGCGCTCTGTCTCCCTCCACGCAGTGCTCACAGACCTCCAGCTGTTTGCAGGCCCCTTGGACAGCCGGCCAGATGTTCAGGCGGATCAGGGCTCCGCGCCCAAAGCCTCGAGCTCCTTTACCTGGTAGTGCGGTAGAGTGGGAAGGGAGAACTCCTCGAAGCCAAGCTGTGGCATCCGCCCACCCTCCCACCCAACACTCCGGCGGCCCTCGCCCCTCTGCACACATCTGGGCTCTCACATACACTCGCCCCCGGATCCCCAAGCCCCAGTGCACACCTGTAGCTTCCACAGAACAGATCTACACACACCTAGAGCCTCCCCACATTCACCCAGAGCCCCTCCCTTTGCATACATCTGGGGTTCCCAGATTCAGTTGGAGCCACCTCCCCCAGACCACCTGAAGCTCCCTAGGCCCCCACACTTGGGGCCTATATTTACACACAGGGCTCCACACAGAGCTGGAGCCCCCTCTTCCACCCCTGGAGGCCTGCACTCGTCCAGAAAGGCCCCTCCTCTCAAGCCCAGGCTGCTCCTGGGGAGGCGGCTGGCTGAGGTGCAAGCTCCACCCGCCCCCGTCAGGCCCCTAACCAGACCCTGCCGCGTGTTACCAGCCACAGCCAGCTGGGCACACAGTAGGAGGCAGCAACAGCCGCCACAGAGCGCAGTCCGCAAGGCGCGGAGTCCCGACGCCTCCATGGGCTCCGGGACTGGGGCCGTGGGCGGCGGACAGCGGCCGTGCGCGTCCCTCCCAGACTGGGCTCAGCTGAGCGTGTGCGGAGCGAGACCTGGGCAACCGGGGCGTGGCCAGGTGGGGGCGAGGCCAGTGGGAGCGGCAGGTGGGGCAGGGCTCGTCGGTCGGGGCGGAGCCAGGTGAAGGCGGGGCCAATTAGGGGCGTGGCTAGTGCTCGCGGCCAGGTGAGTTCGGGGGTCTGGGGCGGGGCTTGGACTAAAGCAGGCGGGGTCCAGGACTGGTGGCTGGCATGGTTACTGTGTGCCTCCAAGGGCAACTTCTTGAAAATTCTAGTAAGTAGAGACTACTTTGATCCCTGATTCACAGGTGAGGAAACTGAGGCTCAAACAAGATGAGTGACTCGTTCGAGGTCACAGAGAGAGGCAGTGGCAAAAATCTGGATTCGAAACAAGGTCACTTCCTGTCTTTAGGGCTGGGTGCAGGCCCCGCTTTCTCGGGTACACCCTCCACCCAGGCCCCATGACCGCTGGGCCAGGCCCCAGCTGGCCCCTGCCCTCTGGTTGCCCAAGCTCAGCTCCGTTGCTCCCTCTCTGTTCACTGCACCCCTCCATCCGCCTCCCTTCTGCCCCTCATCCGCTGTGTCTGCCTCCGGCCTACCACATCCTCTGGCCAGGTCAGGGGTGACGCCATTACTAGGCCAACTGGGCCTCTCTGCAGCCTTCCCCACGGCTACCACTCCTGCCCTGGCACCAGCCTCGTTTGGTTCTCCTCAGGCTCCTTAGGGGGCACTTCCTCTCCCTCCTCTTCCTTCTCCCCTCCTCTCCCCTCCTTCCCCCATCTGCTTCTCCTAACCATCTCTTAATCGATGGTGGCCCAGGTTAGTCCCAAGCCCTGTTCCACACTCTCCTGGGGTCATCCTGGACATTCCACTGCCATCAGTCCCCATCTAAAAGCCAACAGCTGAGGCAGGAGGATCGCTTGAGCCCAGGGATTTGAGGCTGTAGTGAGCTGTGATCATAGCATTGCACTCCAGCCTGCGCGACAGAGCGAAACCCTGTCTTGAATGAATGAATGAATGCATGCATGCCAACAGGTCATTTATGCCAATAAATATATACACCCACTATGCACCCATTAAAAAAATTTTTTTTAAAGCCAACAGGTCTCTTAATCATCTCCAGGCCGGTTCTGACTTCACAGTTGCCACACCTGTAACTGACAATGTATAGCTAGCAATTATTGACCCCTTACTAGCAGAATGTACATTTTGAGAGCTTTTATATGCAATTTCATCTCATGTCCACATCTCATGTCCTTGGCATCCCAAAGTTCTGGGATTACAGGTGTGAGCCACCATGCCTGGCCCCACTTAACAACTTTTCAACAATGGCTTGACCTCCACAACCCTTTGATTTCTGGCTCTAGAAATCTCTCTATCCTGGCCTGGGTGCTTCCCATCACCTTCCTACCCTCTAAGAAGATAGAACAGTGCCTTCCCCCTATATCTCTCTTCCTTTATCCTAGCCGTTCTCTCTCTTAGAGGGTCCACCTCAACCCTGGACTTCATTTGCCTGGCAAACTAATTCTTCAAGACACTACTACAAGACCACTTCCTGCAGGAAGCCTTCTGTGACTGCCACAGAATGAGGCTGAGCTGCTGCAGCACTTAGCTAGAGATCTAAATCCATCTGCTTTTCCACTTCAGAGCCCTCCCCATCTCTTGCCTGAATGACTGCAGTGGCCTCCTAGTGGAGGCCTGCTCCCCATTCCAGTCTGTTCTGCACTCAGCAGTCAGAGTGACCCTTTGAAAACGTGTCAGGTCAGATCACAACACTTCCTTCCCACCAATGACATCTGTCTCACTGATCTGGGATTACAGGCGCCCGCCACCATGCCTGGCTAATTTTTTGTATTTTTAGTAGAGACACGGTTTCATCATATTGGCCAGGCTGGTCTCGAACTCCTGACCTCAGGTGATCCACCCGCCTTGGCCTCCCAAAATGCACGAATTAAAGGCATGAGCCACTGTGCCCAGCCAGTTGTTCATTAAGTAACCTTACTGTACCATGTTGTGACCCTCTGTGTACATGTTTGTCTGTCCCACCGGCCTGTGAGCCCCCAAGAGCTCACTTCTGTCTCACACGATCTTGCCTCTGCCCACCTCGCCTCTCCTCCCTCCCCCCTTTGCTGATTTAGCTGCAGACACACTAGCCTCCTCTCTGTGGTCCTCACACCCATCAGTGCTTTCTCTTCTTGGGGACTTTACACTTGTCATGTCCTCTCCTTAAGACTCCTGTTCTCTCTTCACGTGACTTGCTCCATGACCTCTCTTCCTAAGAGAGGCCACCTGGTGATTCTACATCCCAACAGCTGCTCTTTTCTTCAGAGCATGTATCTAATGTATAATTAATTACTCATTTGTTTCCTAGGCTGTAAGCTTCATGAAGGTAGGAACCACGTTGATCTTCCCTCCTCAGTGAACTCCTTGCACACAGTAAGGGCTGAATAGATGTTGGAGTTTTTGTTTGTTTGTTTGTTTGTTGAGACGGAGTTTTGCTCTTGCTGCCCAAACTGGAGTGCAGTGGCAATCTCGGCTCACTGCAACCTCCGCCTTCCGGATACAAGCAATTCTCCTGCCTCAGCCTCCCGACTAGCTGGTATTACAGGTGCCTGCCACCATGCCCGGCTAATGTTTTGCATATTTAGTAGACAGGGTTTCATCACATTGGCCAGACTGCTCTTGAAAGCCTGACCTCAGGTGATCCACCCACCTCAGCCTCCCAAAGTGCAGGAATTACGGGCTTGAGCCACCGTGCCCAGCCAGATGTTTATTAAGTAACCTTACTATGCCATGTTGTGACCATCTGTGTACATGTTTGTCCCACTGGTCTGTGAGGCCCCCAGGAGCTCCCTACTTGAATAGATTTTAAGGATCTATTTGTAGATTGTCCATCTCTCTGCATTAAAACTGAAGCTTGGCCTGGCACAGTGGCTCATGCCTGTAATTCCAGCACTTTGGGAGGCCGAGGCGAATGGATCACCTGAGGCCAGGCATTCGAGACCCGCCTGGCCAACATGGTGAAACCCTGTCTTTACTAAAAAATACAAAAATTAGCCAGGTGTGGTGGCATGCCCCTGTAGTCCCAGCTACTTGAGAGGCTGAGGCAGGAGAATCGCTTGAACTTTGGAGGCGGAGATTGCAGTGAGCTGAGATGGCACCTCTGCACTCCAGCCTGGGCAACAGAGCAAGACTCCGTCTCAAAATAACTAACTAAATTAATTAATTAATAAAACTGAAGCTCACTGAAGATGGCAGGGATTTTTGTTCACTACTGTATCCTCTGTGCCTGGGAAATAGTAGATACTCAATAAATGTGTCTATTGACAGTTGAAAAGGCAGGAATGTGGCCAGATCATCTTTCTGTCCCTAACACCCACTGAACAAACCCTAAGCCCAGGGGAACTGCCAATAAATAATGGCTGAATGAATGGGTCTATGCTAAGAATATGGGCACTGGGCCGGGCGCGGTGGCTCACGCCTGTAATCCCAGCACTTTGGGAGGCCGAGGCGGGCGGATCACAAGGTCAGGAGATCGAGACCACGGTGAAACCCCGTCTCTACTAAAAATACAAAAAATTAGCCGGGCGCGGTTGTGGGCGCCTGTAGTCCCAGCTACTCGGGAGGCTGAGGCCGGAGAATGGCGGGAACCCGGGAGGCGGAGCTTGCAGTGAGCCGAGATCGCGCCACTGCACTCCAGACTGGGCGACAGAGCCAGACTCCGTCTCAAAAAAAAAAAAAAAAAAAAAAAAAAAAAAAAAAGAATATGGGCACTGATGATGCCTAGACCCTTGGGTCTTAGACAAAGGACTCAGGTGTGGAGATTATCTATGACCGACACACACACACACACACACACACACACACACACACACACGCACGAACACCCGCTTCCCACCAATTCCTCCCTCCCCAAGGGATTTCTCGGACTGGTGAAGACAGAAGAGGCAAGGAAAAAAGTCTCACCTGGAAATGAGTCCTCACAGCCATCTGGTGGCCACCTGGAGAACTGCAGATATTGTCAGCCCTAGTCAAACTTTAGCCTCAGCCCCTTCTGGGAAGAAGGTGACATCTAGGCCAGAATGGAAGGCACACTGGACTTGGTGACAGATGGACCTGGCTTCAGATCCCAGCTCTGCCATTTACTATGTGATTTGCGGCAAATCCCTTGGCTTTCCTGGACTTCACCCAAGAAATGGGGACATGGTCCCTCACTTTTGCCAGGTTGTTGTAAGCCCTGGGCTCTGGCCCCGCACCTGGTAGGTGGGAAGGGTTGGAGGAGGTATCAATGAGGTAGGGACAGAGGAGAACAGGAGAGAAGGAACTATCTCTTCCTTTAGAGAGCAAGTATGCAGGGAATGGAGACCTGATTGGTATGAGCAGTTTTGGTGCGTGAGGGAGAGCACATGCAGTTCATGTGAAAACACATAGCCCCCCGGTTAGTCTCTTGGCTCTCCTGGGTTTCTTGGGGTTAGAAATGTCACTGCATGCCGGGTGCTGTGGCTCACACCTGTAATCCCAGAACTTTGGGAGGCCGAGCAGGGTGGATCACCTGAGGTCAGGAGTTCGAGACCATCCTGACCAATATGGTAAAACCCTGTCTCTACTAAAAAAAAAAAAAAGAAAGAAAGAAAGAAAAAAAAAGGCCGGGCGCGGTGGCTCAAGCCTGTAATCCCAGCACTTTGGGAGGCCGAGACGGGCGGATCACAAGGTCAGGAGATCGAGACCATCCTGGCGAACCCGGTGAAACCCCGTCTCTACTAAAAAATACAAAAAACTAGCCGGGCGAGGTGGCGGGCGCCTGTAGTCCCAGCTACTCGGGAGGCTGAGGCAGGAGAATGGCGTGAACCCGGGAGGCGGAGCTTGCAGTAAGCTGAGATCCGCCCACTGCACTCCAGCCTGGGTGACAGAGCGAGACCCCGTCTCAAAAAAAAAAAAAAAAAAAAAAAAATAGCTGGGCATGGTAGCGGGCACCTGTAATCCCAGATACTTGGGACGCTGAGGCAGGAGAATTGCTCGGACCCAGGAGGCGGAGGTTGCAGTGAGCCGAGATTGCGCTACTGCACTCCAGCCTGGGCAACAAGAAGGAAACTCTGTCTCAAAAAAAAAAAAAAAAAAAAAGAAGAAAAACAAAAAGAAAGAAAGAAAAGAAATGTCACTGTACTCTTTTCCTCCCTGGCTGCCTTGGGATCAACCTCACTTGCAAACCACAGGATAACTATCGGGATCAGGAAGTTCACGACCAACCAGTACTTCAGCGGAAATAAATGGTTTTCCGTGTCCTTCGCCCTGGGAAGGCAACAATGCCTAACACAGAAAACCACTCAAAAAGTAGAAGACCACACTGGATGTCATCTTTGTATTTAGAACCCATTTTGGGCCGGGCGCAGTGGCTCATGCCTGTAATCTCAGCACTTTGGGAGGCCAAGGTGGGCAGATCGCTTGAGCCTAGGAGTTCAAGCCAGCCTGGGCAACGTGGCGAAACCCTGTCTCTACAAAAAATTCACGCCTTAGCCGGGTGTGGCGGCGCGTGCTTGTAATCCCAGTCACTCTGGAGGCTGAGATGGGAGGATTGCTTGAGTCCAAGAGGTTGAGGCTACAGTGAGCAGTGATTGCACCACTGCACTCCAGCCTGGACGACAGACTGAGATCCTGTCTCAAAAAAAATAAAATAAAAACAGAACCTATTTTGGTGGTGTTGGCTTGGGTATGATTTATGATTCCTTGGATTATGCAAAGAAAAATTAATCCAAACGCAGACTTGCAAGACATGAAAGAAAAAGACCTCGAGGCCGGGCACGGTGGCTCAAGCCTGTAATCCCAGCACTTTGGGAGGCCGAGACGGGCGGATCACGAGGTTAGGAGATCGAGACCATCCTGGCGAACACGGTGAAACCCCGTCTCTACTAAAAAAAAATACAAAAAACTAGCCGGGCGTGGTGGCGGCGCCTGTAGTCCCGGCTACTCTGGAGGCTGAGTCAGGAGAATGGCGGGAACCCGGGGGGCGGAGCTTGCAGTGAGCTGAGATCCGGCCACTGCACTCCAGCCCGGGCGACAGAGCCAGACTCCGTCTCAAAAAAAAAAAAAAAAAAAAAGACCTCGAGAAAAGAGCTAAAGGAACTCAAGAACAGAATGAAGATAGTCAGGGCGTCACAAGAGTGTGGTGCCGGTGCTGGCAAACAGGAATGACTTCAGCTGCAGCGACGGTGCAGATTTTTCACCAGAGGATTAATAAACTACGAAAACTTAAAAAATACATAATCGCCATTCAGAGTAGCAGAAGATAGTCCCCCATACTCCCCTTTGATGCCAACCTCCCCGCAGCCTTCACCCATCGCTGAGACCAGAACTCTGTAGGGACCTAGCTCTGATGGGAGAGAAAGTGGATCCCTGAGGCTTGGGGCCCTGATGCCCTTGGATCCTCTCTCTGACACCCCCACCTTCCTGGGCACCAGGCATATTACTACTCTCTCTGTTTTCCTTTTTCCTCCAGTTGCTCCCTTTTAGGTCAATCATCCAGTCTATGATTATTTCTTCAACACCCATTACATGTCAGGCACTGTTCTCCAGCAGAAATGGGATATAGTCACTATCCTCTTGGAGCTTAGATTCTAGTGGGGTTGACACGTAGTAAAACAAACAAACATGAATTTATTTATAATTTCAAGAGCACTTCATCCTCCGAAAACGAATAAATCAAGAGAAGGAGAGTGATGGGGAGGTCAGTGGCGATCTGAGAGTTCAGAGCAGCCTGTTTCAGAAGTGACTTGGGAGCAGAGACCTGGATGAAGAGAAGGGTTGTAGGCAGAGGGAACAGTCAGGAGCAAGAGCCCAGGAACAGGAACCCCTGAAGCCCCTCCTCACTCTCTGCTCCTGCCCCTGGGTGATGTCCTCTACCCCTAAAACTTTAGGCAGGTGTGCCACCTGCACACCTACACCGCCAGGTGTGTCCCTCATTGGCCAACTGTAACATTGATGGCCAACGGCGTGCAGATCCCACTCAACAACCCCATGAGGCCAGAACTAATATTATCCCTATTTTTTAGACGAGGAAATAGGCACAGAGAGCTAAAGAAACTCTCCAAAGTCACACAGCTAGGAAATGGAGAAATTGAGATTTGACCACCTCCGCTCCCTAAGCCCCCTAAACTCACCACATCCAACCTGAAATGAATCTTCTTCTCCAGCTCCAACCCCTCCTCTTCCCATGTTTCCTGCCACTTGACCTTCTGCTGCCTCACACTCAAACCCAAAACCTGCCTGGTGGAGGCTGACCATGGGGCTGCAGTGATAGTGCTGTGATGGGGATGTCCAGTGGGGCCTGGGATCCTCAGGCCTCTTAACCTCATCTTCCCTCCCACAGGCCTGCATGATTCCAGGGAGCATCAAGGCAAGAAACACAGGGAGAAAGAGCAGTCAGTCCCCCTGCCACAGGACTGGCCACATCTGTCACATCTGGAGAAATCTGCCCAGAGTGGTTCCCCTGGACTAAGGGCAGTCGGCGTTGGGGAAGAGGGAGCTCCTTCTTGCTCCACCCATCAGGATGCCTAAAATGAGAGGCTGAGAGGGGCCTGCCCTGAGGACTGAGCTGCCAGGCTTTCTGCTTCCAAGTTCTTCCCGGCTCCCCATCTCCTCCTGCTTCGGGGAAGTGCACCCCCGACTCCCTCCCCTCTGGCTTTCTAGATCCTTGAATAAATAATTCAGGTTTTGAAATCTTGCCAGGCCCACCCCTCCGGTGCTGTGAGGGCGCTATTGGGCTGACATGAGTGACGTCACCCAGCTCTTATCCCAGCCCCAGCATCATGGGACCTGCCCTGGCACCAACTTACCTGCCTGGTCACTGTCAGTCCAGACGCTCTACCCTGTGCCCCTCACCCTGGAGCCCACTCACCACGGCCACCTGCTATCTTCCTTCCAGGGCCCCACGGCCCTCATGGCTTAGCACTGTCGCTTCAGTACCCCAGCCCTTCTGACAGGGTCATAGTGACCTGAAGTCACCTGGACACTCCATGTTCCCAGGCTGCCGCCTCTGCCATCCCGGGGTCCCTGAACTCCTCCCTGCTGCAGAGTCACCGTCACACTGCCATGGTTGCCCTGGGGGTTTCCTCTCTACCGTTGGTGTCCCACGGCCATCACGCCCCCCAAGATTCTGTCACCATGCTAATGTCACTGCCACCCACCTCCCCGCTCCCTCGTGCTCCCCGTCATCGTCACCTCAGGGCCCCATCATCTTGGCAACCCTGTCATCCTCACCAGGGACGCCCAACCAGCCCCATCACAAGCTCTTCCTTCGTCATCTGGATCTCGTCAGCCTCTCTGCCACCCAAGGGTCCCATCACCCCACAGCCTAGCCGGGTCCCCTTCCACCACGTTCCCAGCAGCCTCCCTGAGACTACAAGGCTCTCCCACCGGCGCCGCTGAAACCCCCGGCCCGCAGAGGGCGCCGCGTCAAGGACAGCGCGGGCCGACTCGGGAGGAGGCGGGGCCGCAGCCACGGTCGCTTTTTATGAATGGGGGAGCGGGCGGCGCGAGGCCTCATTACTATGCCGCGCAACGCGCTCTGCGCCCCAGCGCTCCGCGCCCATTGGCTAATCGGGCCGCTGACGTCACCGAACCGGTGGCCGGGGGCGGGGCGGGACGGGGTGACTCACGCCGCTTCTCCCGCGGCCGCGGGGGCTTCTCGGGGTCCACGCACGCCCTGCGCCGCCAGGACCCGAGCGGAGCCTCCCCGCGGCCTGGCCGCGCCTGGTCCTGAGCGGTGAGTAGTGGGCCCCGCCGCGGACACTAGGGGTCCTGGAGGGCACGCAGGATGCTGGGGCACTGGGCCGGCGGAAGACTCCTAGCGGCCGGCCAGGGTCCGAATTCCAGGTGGGAATTCTGGGTTTAGGCGATTCTGGGTTAGCAGACGTGGGCCTAAGTGCTTGAGTGCTGGGGCTCAGTTGGATGACCCGGCGAAGGGTGAGCATTCCTGCAGGGACCCGAGGCCCTGGAGGGACTGATGGTCATCTGAGGTTAAGCCGGCAGGAGGCGTCTGGGGCAGGGACCCAGGCGTCCGAACAGCAGGAGGTGTCCGACTTGGGAATCCAGGTATCTAGACAGAAGGCGGAGTCAGGCCCCAAATCCAGGTGTCCGGGCAGAAGAAGGCATCTGACTCAGGGATCCGGGCTTCCAGCAGGGGGGTCTGCCTAGAGACCTAGAGATGCAGGCAGAAAGAAGGGTCCAGCCAGGGACAGAAGCCTGGGAGGGTGGCGGGTGGGGTCTGAGTTCCCAGGTGTTACCGCGGGAGTGCGGGGTGGTGGCTGGTGGGAGCTTCACGCGCATTCCCCGGGGGCGGAGTCTAAGGCTGGCAGTACTGAGAATCGTGAGGGGTTTGGGAGACTCAGGCACGAGCTAGCATCATCATCTCTGATGGGAGGGAGCAGAGCCGCTCAGTCTCCAGATGTTTCCCTACCCCAATCTTGAGCCTTTGGGGGCATCCCCTGGATCCTATGGCCCTCATCCGCTTATAGTACCCCTTCTTCTGTCTCTCCTCTGGTCACACACATGGAAAAAGAGACGTGCAGCACCTAGGACAGGGATCCCCAGGAAGAGACCCCTGTTTAGAGGCCTGGGGGCATTGGAGAGGACAGCGGTATCCTGGGAGGAGCCCCAAGGGATGAATGTGGGGATAAGGCGTTGGGACCCTATAAGGTATCCTGAGGAGAGACTCCCACCATGTATCCTGAGGGGCACCTCACCCCCTCCAGACCCCACCTCGCATCATCCAGCTTGGTCAGCTTCTCACAAGGCCTTTCTCCTACAGGTACCATGATGTGGGGTGCAGGCAGCCCTCTGGCCTGGCTCTCAGCTGGCTCAGGCAACGTGAATGTAAGCAGCGTGGGCCCAGCAGAGGGGCCCACAGGTCCAGCTGCACCGCTGCCCTCACCTAAGGCCTGGGATGTGGTGCTCTGCATCTCAGGCACCTTGGTGTCCTGCGAGAATGCACTAGTGGTGGCCATCATCGTGGGCACGCCCGCCTTCCGTGCCCCCATGTTCCTGCTGGTGGGCAGCCTGGCCGTGGCAGACCTGCTGGCAGGCCTGGGCCTGGTCCTGTACTTTGCTGCTGTCTTCTGCATCGGCTCAGCGGAGATGAGCCTGGTGTTGGTTGGCGTGCTGGCAATGGCCTTTACCGCCAGCATCGGCAGTCTACTGGCCATCACTGTTGACCGCTACCTTTCTCTGTACAATGCCCTCACCTACTATTCAGAGACAACAGTGACACGGACCTATGTGATGCTGGCCTTAGTGTGGGGAGGTGCCCTGGGCCTGGGGCTGCTGCCTGTGATGGCCTGGAACTGCCTGGATGGCCTGACCACATGTGGCGTGGTTTATCCACTCTCCAAGAACCATCTGGTAGTCCTGGCCATTGCCTTCTTCATGGTGTTTGGCATCATGCTGCAGCTCTACGCCCAAATCTGCCGCATCGTCTGCCGCCATGCCCAGCAGATTGCCCTCCAGCGGCATCTGCTGCCTGCCTCCCACTATGTGGCCACCCGCAAGGGCATTGCCACACTGGCCGTGGTGCTTGGAGCCTTTGCCGCCTGCTGGTTGCCCTTCACTGTCTACTGCCTGCTGGGTGATGCCCACTCTCCGCCTCTCTACACCTATCTTACCTTGCTCCCCGCCACCTACAACTCCATGATCAACCCTATCATCTATGCCTTCCGCAACCAGGATGTGCAGAAAGTGCTGTGGGCTGTCTGCTGCTGCTGTTCCTCTTCCAAGATACCCTTCCGATCCCGCTCCCCCAGTGATGTCTAGCTGAGTCTTCGTGATCCTTCAGCCCTGATCACTACAGAATCCCAGAATGTTAGGCTCTCCAGGGCTTCTTTCCAAACCCCCAGCTCCACACCCCCCAGACCCAGCTGGTTCTGGAGTTCTAGGACATTGGGTGTTTGAAGGTTTTTGTTCAGATCCCTGTGGGGGTCCAGCTGGCTCCATGGTTCCAGAATGTTCAGGTGGTCAGGGATCTACTCAGAAATGTCTCACAGCCCAGCTGGCTTGCAATTCCGGAATGCTGGGAGTTTTACAGTGCCATTCCAAGTCCCAGATGTCCCTCCTCCCCCACACTTGACCTTAACCATGTCACTTTACGTTTGAATTTCTGAACTAAAGAGTCAGAGAGATTAGTCACATAGTTGCCTAAATAGGAGAGAGAAAGATTATATACGCGCACATACAAAGAGAGTGTCTATTTATGATTTATTTATTTATAAATTTACTTATGGGTGGTAAGGGGGGAAAAAGATACCCACACCTTGATATCCAGGCCATACCAGGGTACCCGTTGTCCCCTCACCCCCATTTCTGACCTCAGTTCCTGGAGGGGGGAAAGGGAGAAAGAGAAACCACGTATTTTGTTATTATTTTGGATTATTTTTTATCGAAGAGATCATAGAAACCAGAGCCTTCTCCCCAGGCCTGCCCTCTTTGGGTTTGGAAGGGGAACACACCAGCCTCTGGTTTTTTATTTTTTTAAGAAGCCATCACCTGAGCAACCAAAAATTCCTCTGCGCTGGGGTCCGACTGCCCTCTGGTGGCCATTTGGGGAAAACTGCAGCCCAGCCAGGCAGCTGGGACCAGAATGCAACCCCAGCTCCACTCCAGCCTGGCGTCCAGCGCCACAGCCATGGCCCGGGGGCCAAGCCTCATCCTGCGGTGCCCTAGAAGAGGGGGGGGCACGAGCCAACACCCCACCCCTCTGCCAACCGGGGTATGGCCCCCAGTGCATTCCCTGTTCCTGTCTCCAACCTAACTCAATAAAAAATGATTTTGTCATAAATATGTTTCCCCATGTGTGTGTGGAGGGCATGGAGTGGGGCCTGATGGAGGATGGCCTGGAATGAGAGGGTCAAGCCAGGCCTGGGGGGGCTGTTGAGGGAACTGGGGAGCTGGACAGAGGGTGGAGGGTGGCTGGCAGGTGACTCCCTCTCAGATGTCAGTGCTCCTCTGCTCAGACCTGGGCACTGACTGGCAAGGACCTTACCTCCCCCTGGCGACAGGAACCTGGGTGCTTGGCTCTTCCTAGGTCAAGGATGCCCACATCCTGCCCACATTGGCCATTGTGGGGCTTAGGCATGATGAATGTGCTCAAAGCATGTGTTTCCTTAATAATAATAGGTCCTTCTAATTGTGGGTGCCTACTGTGTGTCTGGCACACATGCCACCTCGCTTATGCCTAATAAGCATCCCATGGCACAGGTAGTGTCTTCTCCATTTTACAAACGAGGTAGCTGAGGCTGAGTGAGGGACAGTGGCTGGCCCAAGGACATAACAGCTAAAAAATGGTAAAGCCAGGAGCATCTGTTTCTAGAATCTGTGCTGTGTAGTGAGCAATTTCCTTCCTTCCCAAGCCTGGAGCTTAGGGCATTCTGGACCCCTGATTTTTTTTTTTTTTTTTTTTACGGAGTCTCACTCTGTTGCCCAAGCTGGAGTGCAATGGCACGATCTTGGCTCACTGCAACCTCCGCCTCCCGGGTTCAAATGATTCTCCTGCCTCAGTTTCCCAAGTAGCTGGGATTACAGGC